>NC_090830.1:35919045-36219045 GCF_028021215.1 Eschrichtius robustus
TCTCTTGGGAGCTGGCCGCAAAAGCGCAAGGTTTTCTTTAGGCCCTATTCTGATTCCGGGCGGCAGACTGAGCCTGTGGTTAATTCTTCTTCCTGATGGGAAAATAGAGTGACCTGTGCCTGTCCCAACACCTAGAGCTAGTCTCTCATTGGTTCCCCGTCTTCCCGTTCACCCTCAGTTCAAATTGCCACCTGTATGGAACAGGAGGTTAAAGGTGGTGATTCTCCAACGAGGGAGATTGCTAGTAAAGCGGCTGGAATGACGAACTCGAGCACAAGGAGATGAGAAATGAGGTGCGTTTTAGAAACCTTTCCCGATCACTCGGTGGACCATCTTCTGGCTTTCTCATGCATGTTTTCGATGTAGGAAGATGCCCTTGAACCTGGAGATTTGGGACCCAAGGGATGGGTACCACACAGTATTACTTTAAAGCGTCTGCGTTTGCTCACCCAACCTCACCAAACCTCTCAGCCCCAAGAGTGTCCACCCTTATGTCTCAATCGGCTGCAGGTCTAGATATGGTCAATCGAGGTGGCATCACAGCCCCTGAACGAATTTTGTGAGAATTTCTCTCTCTTTCACTGTCTTTGTTTCACGGGTTTTTAAAATTAATTGAGTTTTATAATGGGGTTTAGCTGCTTTTCACTGCTGTGTTTATGCAGCTTTACACCCACTTGACTCACTTACAGAGAGATATCAATACATAGGTTTTAAGATTCTTACTAGTCAGATATACTCTTGGGCGGTGAATAGGGGGTGTTGAGTCCAGTTCCCTGAGCAAGGAGTAGGTCTTGTCTATTACGTATTGGGTTTATGGAACGGTATCTGAGCTAATTTGAAACCCTTGTTTTATGCATCACCCCACCTCACCTTTGCCGTTAGGCAGCCATAGTGTGTTTTCTAACCGTGTGACTCTGTTCTGTTTTGTAATTCAGTTCAATGGCAGCGGTTTTTACATTCCCTCTATAGGTGATATCTTATGATTAGTGTCTTTTTCTGTGTGACTTATTTGACTTAGAATCGTCGTACCTAAATCCACTCATCATGCTGCTACTAGCCTTATGACGTTGATTTCATGGCTGAGTGATATTCCATTGTACATAAGGACCACAACTTCTTTATCCATTTTTCTCTTTCCTGGGATATTTAAGGTGTAACGAAGTGGAGGTTCTTGTCAACAGAGCAGCCCTAAACTTTGGGGTGCTTGTGTCTTGCTGATTTTTAGTTTTCCCAATTTATACGCCCATGAGTGGAAGTGCCCTATGCTCTCTAAGCTGAGTTTTGTAAATGTTTCAGGACACACCGTACACTTCTCCAGAGTGGCTGTTGGCAATTTACATCCCGCCCATCAGCGTAGCAAGGCTCCCGTTTCTCCGTGGCCTGTCCTGCCTTTCTGATTTTGACACTTTATTCAGCATGGCCCTTTTGACCGATGGGAAGCGAGACTTCTTTGTAGTGCTGATTTGCCTTTCCAGGTTGCTTGGTTGGCCAAAAAGGGCGTATGCGTTTTTTCCTGAATATATTCAGGAAAAAACGCATACGCCCTTTTTGGCCAAGGGCATCATTGTCGAGGTTTTGCCGCTTTTCCTGTGCTTTAAAGGCGATTCGAATCTGCCTCCTGAAATCTGTTTCCTGCAATTCTGCCTTGCTTTCAAATCCTCTTTGTTGCCTTCCCTCAATATATTTGTAGACGAGAGTTATCATTTATAAGTCTGCAGGTTTGTGAATTGCAGTGCCCCTGAGCTCCATTTTTCAACTCGCTCTCTTGGGAGCTGGCCGCAAAAGCGCAGGATTGCTTTAGGCCCTATTCTGCTTCCGGGCGGCAGACTGAGCCTGTGGTTAATTCTTCTTCCTGATGGGAAAATAGAGTGACCTGTGCCTGTCCCAATACCTAGAGCTAGTCTCTCATTGGTTCCCCGTCTTCCCGTTCACCCTCAGTTCAAATTGCCACCTGTATGGAACAGGAGGTTAAAGGTGCTGATTCTCCAAGGAGGGAGATTGCTAGTAAAGCGGCTGGAATGGCGAACCCGAGCACAAGGAGACGAGAAATGAGGTGCGTTTTAGAAACCTTTCCCGATCACTCGGTGGACCATCTTCTGGGTTTCTCATGCATGTTTTCGATGTAGGAAGATGCCCTTGAACCTGGAGATTTGGGACCCATGGGATGGGTACCACGCAGTATTACTGTAAAGCGTCTGCGTTTGCTCACCGAACCTCACCAAACCCCTCAGCCCCAAGAGTGTCCACCCTTATGTCTCAATCAGCTGCGGGTCTAGATATGGTCAATCCAGGTGGCATCACAGCGCCTGAACGAATTTTGTAAGAATTTCTCTCCCTTTCACTGTCTTTGTTTCACGGGTTTTTAAAATTAATTGAGTTTTATAATGGGGTTTAGCTGCTTTTCACTGCTGTGTTTATGCAGCTTTACACCCACTTGACTCACTTACAGAGAGATATCAATACATAGGTTTTAAGATTCTTACTAGTCAGATATACTCTTGGGCGGTGAATAGGGGGTGTTGAGTCCAGTTCCCTGAGCAAGGAGTAGGTCTTGTCTATTACGTATTGGGTTTATGGAACGGTATCTGAGCTAATTTGAAACCCTTGTTTTATGCATCACCCCACCTCACCTTTGCCGTTAGGCAGCCATAGTGTGTTTTCTAACCGTGTGACTCTGTTCTGTTTTGTAATTCAGTTCAAGGGCAGCGGTTTTTACATTCCCTCTATAGGTGATATCTTATGATAAGTGTCTTTTTCTGTGTGACTTATTACACTTAGAATCGTCGTACCTAAATCCACTCATCATGCTGCTACTAGCCTTATGACGTTGATTTCATGGCTGAGTGATATTCCATTGTACATAAGGACCACAACTTCTTTATCCATTTTTCTCTTTCCTGGGATATTTAAGGTGTAACGAAGTGGAGGTTCTTGTCAACAGAGCAGCCCTAAACTTTGGGGTGCTTGTGTCTTGCTGATTTTTAGTTTTCCCAATTTATACGCCCATGAATGGAAGTGCCCTATGCTCTCTAAGCTGAGTTTTGTAAATGTTTCAGGACACACCGTACACTTCTCCAGAGTGGCTGTTGGCAATTTACATCCCGCCCATCAGCGTAGCAAGGCTCCCGTTTCTCCGTGGCCTGTCCTGCATTTCTGGTTTTGACACTTTATTCAGCATGGCCCTTTTGACCGATGGGAAGCGAGACTTCTTTGTAGCGCTGATTTGCCTTTCCAGGTTGCTTGGTTGGCCAAAAAGGGCGTATGCGTTTTTTCCTGAATATATTCAGGAAAAAACGCATACGCCCTTTTTGGCCAAGGGCATCATTGTCGAGGTTTTGCCGCTTTTCCTGTGCTTTAAAGTTGATTCGAATCTGCCTCCTGAAATCTGTTTCCTGCAATTCTGCCTTGCTTTCAAATCCTCTTTGTTGCCTTCCCTCAATATATTTGTAGACGAGAGTTATCATTTATAAGTCTGCAGGTATGTGAATTGCAGTGCCCCTGAGCTCCATTTTTCAACTCGCTCTCTTGGGAGCTGGCCGCAAAAGCGCAGGATTGCTTTAGGCCCTATTCTGCTTCCGGGCGGCAGACTGAGCCTGTGCTTAATTCTTCTTCCTGATGGGAAAATAGAGTGACCTGTGCCTGTCCCAACACCTAGAGCTAGTCTCTCATTGGTTCCCCCTCTTCCCGTTCATCCTCAGGACAAATTGCCACCTGTATGGAACAGGAGGTTAAAGGTGCTGATTCTCCAAGGAGGGAGATTGCCAGTAAAGCGGCTGGAATGGCGAACCCGAGCACAAGGAGACGAGAAATGAGGTGCGTTTTAGAAACCTTTCCCGATCACTCGGTGGACCATCTTCTGGGTTTCTCATGCATGTTTTCGATGTAGGAAGATGCCCTTGAACCTGGAGATTTGGGACCCATGGGATGGGTACCACACAGTATTACTTTAAAGCGTCTGCGTTTGCTCACCGAACCTCACCAAACCTCTCAGCCCCAAGAGTGTCCACCCTTATGTCTCAATCGGCTGCAGGTCTAGATATGGTCAATCGAGGTGGCATCACAGCCCCTGAACGAATTTTGTGAGAAATTCTCTCTCTTTCACTGTCTTTGTTTCACGGGTTTTTAAAATTAATTGAGTTTTATAATGGGGTTTAGCTGGTTTTCACTGCTGTGTTTATGCAGCTTTACACCCCCTTGACTCACTTACAGGGAGATATCAATACATAGGTTTTAAGATTCTTACTAGTCAGATATACTCTTGGGCGGTGAATAGGGGGTGTCGAGTCCAGTTCCCTGAGCAAGGAGTAGGTCTTGTCTATTACATATTGGGTTTATGGAACGGTATCTGAGCTAATTTGAAACCCTTGTTTTATGCATCACCCCACCTCACCTTTCCCGTTAGGCAGCCATAGTGTGTTTTCTAACCGTGTGACTCTGTTCTGTTTTGTAATTCAGTTCAAGGGTAGCGGGTTTTACATTCCCTCTATAAGTGATATCTTATGATAAGTGACTTTTTCTGTGTGACTTATTACACTTAGAATCGTCGTACCTAAATCCACTCATCATGCTGCTACTAGCCTTATGACGTCGATTTCATGGCTGAGTGATATTCCATTGTACATACGGACCACAACTTCTTTATCCATTTTTCTCTTTCCTGGGATATTTAAGGTGTAACGAAGTGGAGGTTCTTGTCAACAGAGCAGCCCTAAACTTTGGGGTGCTTGTGTCTTGGTGATTTCTAGTTTTCCCAATGTATACGCCCATGAGTGGAAGTGCCCTATGCTCTCTAAGCTGAGTTTTGTAAATGTTTCAGGACACACCGTACACTTCTCCAGAGTGGCTGTTGGCAATTTACATCCCGCCCATCAGCGTAGCAAGGCTCCCGTTTCTCCGTGGCCTGTCCTGCATTTCTGGTTTTGACATTTTATTCAGCATGGCCCTTTTGACCGATGGGAAGCGAGACTTCTTTGTAGCGCTGATTTGCCTTTCCAGGTTGCTTGGTTGGCCAAAAAGGGCGTATGCGTTTTTTCCTGAATATATTCAGGAAAAAACGCATACGCCCTTTTTGGCCAAGGGCATCATTGTCGAGGTTTTGCCGCTTTTCCTGTGCTTTAAAGGTGATTCGAATCTGCCTCCTGAAATCTGTTTCCTGCAATTCTGCCTTGCTTTCAAATCCTCTTTGTTGCCTTCCCTCAATATATTTGTAGACGAGAGTTATCAATTATAAGTCTGCAGGTTTGTGAATTGCAGTGCCCCTGAGCTCCATTTTTCAACTCGCTCTCTTGGGAGCTGGCCGCAAAAGCGCAGGATTGCTTTAGGCACTATTCTGCTTCCGGGCGGCAGACTGAGCCTGTGGTTAATTCTTCTTCCTGATGGGAAAATAGAGTGACCTGTGCCTGTCCCAACACCTAGAGCTAGTCTCTCATTGGTTCCCCGTCTTCCCGTTCATCCTCAGTTCAAATTGCAACCTGTATGGAACAGGAGGTTAAAGATGCTGATTCTCCAAGGAGGGAGATTGCTAGTAAAGCGGCTGGAATGGCGAACTCGAGCACAAGGAGATGAGAAATGAGGTGCGTTTTAGAAACCTTTCCCGATCACTCGGTGGACCATCTTCTGGGTTTCTCATGCATGTTTTCGATGTAGGAAGATGCCCTTGAATCTGGAGATTTGGGACCCATGGGATGGGTACCACACAGTATTACTTTAAAGCGTCTGCGTTTGCTCACCCAACCTCACCAAACCCCTCAGCCCCAAGAGTGTCCACCCTTATGTCTCAATCGGCTGCAGGTCTAGATATGGTCAATCGAGGTGGCATCACAGCCCCTGAACGAATTTTGTAAGAATTTCTCTCTCTTTCACTGTCTTTGTTTCACGGGTTTTTAAAATTAATTGAGTTTTATAGTGGGGTTTAGCTGCTTTTCACTGCTGTGTTTATGCAGCTTTACACCCACTTGACTCACTTACAGAGAGATATCAATACATAAGTTTTAAGATTCTTACTAGTCAGATATATTCTTGGGCGGTGAATAGGGGGTGTTGAGTCCAGTTCCCTGAGCAAGGAGTAGGTCTTGTCTATTACGTATTGGGTTTATGGAACGGTATCTGAGCTAATTTGAAACCCTTCTTTTATGCATCACCCCACCTCACCTTTCCCGTTAGGCAGCCATAGTGTGTTTTCTAACCGTGTGACTCTGTTCTGTTTTGTAATTCAGTTCAAGGGCAGCGGTTTTTACATTCCCTCTATAGGTGATATCTTATGATAAGTGTCTTTTTCTGTGTGACTTATTACACTTAGAATCGTCGTACCTAAATCCACTCATCATGCTGCTACTAGCCTTATGATGTTGATTTCATGGCTGAGTGATATTCCATTGTACATAAGGACCACAACTTCTTTATCCATTTTTCTCTTTCCTGGGATATTTAAGGTGTAACGAAGTGGAGGTTCTTGTCAACAGAGCAGCCCTAAACTTTGGGGTGCTTGTGTCTTGCTGATTTTTAGTTTTCCCAATTTATACGCCCATGAGTGGAAGTGCCCTATGCTCTCTAAGCTGAGTTTTGTAAATGTTTCAGGACACACCGTACACTTCTCCAGAGTGGCTGGTGGCAATTTACATCCCGCCCATCAGCGTAGCAAGGCTCCCGTTTCTCCGTGGCCTGTCCTGCATTTCTGGTTTTGACACTTTATTCAGCATGGCCCTTTTGACCGATGGGAAGCGAGACTTCTTTGTAGCGCTGATTTGCCTTTCCAGGTTGCTTGGTTGGCCAAAAAGGGCGTATGCGTTTTTTCCTGAATATATTCAGGAAAAAACGCATACGCCCTTTTTGGCCAAGGGCATGATTGTCGAGGTTTTGCCGCTTTTCCTGTGCTTTAAAGTCGATTCGAATCTGCCTCCTGAAATCTGTTTCCTGCAATTCTGCCTTGCTTTCAAATCCTCTTTGTTGCCTTCCCTCAATATATTTGTAGACGAGAGTTATCATTTATAAGTCTGCAGGTTTGTGAATTGCAGTGCCCCTGAGCTCCATTTTTCAACTCGCTCTCTTGGGAGCTGGCCGCAAAAGCGCAGGATTGCTTTAGGCCCTATTCTGCTTCCGGGCGGCAGACTGAGCCTGTGCTTAATTCTTCTTCCTGATGGGAAAATAGAGTGACCTGTGCCTGTCCCAACACCTAGAGCTAGTCTCTCATTGGTTCCCCCTCTTCCCGTTCATCCTCAGGACAAATTGCCACCTGTATGGAACAGGAGGTTAAAGGTGCTGATTCTCCAAGGAGGGAGATTGCTAGTAAAGCGGCTGGAATGGCGAACCCGAGCACAAGGAGATGAGAAATGAGGTGCGTTTTAGAAACCTTTCCCGATCACTCGGTGGACCATCTTCTGGGTTTCTCATGCATGTTTTCGATGTAGGAAGATGCCCTTGAACCTGGAGATTTGGGACCCATGGGATGGGTACCACACAGTATTACTTTAAAGCGTCTGCGTTTGCTCACCCAACCTCACCAAACCTCTCAGCCCCAAGAGTGTCCACCCTTATGTCTCAATCGGCTGCAGGTCTAGATATGGTCAATCGAGGTGGCATCACAGCCCCTGAACGAATTTTGTGAGAAATTCTCTCTCTTTCACTGTCTTTGTTTCACGGGTTTTTAAAATTAATTGAGTTTTATAATGGGGTTTAGCTGGTTTTCACTGCTGTGTTTATGCAGCTTTACACCCACTTGACTCACTTACAGGGAGATATCAATACATAGGTTTTAAGATTCTTACTAGTCACATATATTCTTGGGCGGTGAATAGGGGGTGTTGAGTCCAGTTCCCTGAGCAAGGAGTAGGTCTTGTCTATTACATATTGGGTTTATGGAACGGTATCTGAGCTAATTTGAAACCCTTGTTTTATGCATCACCCCACCTCACCTTTCCCGTTAGGCAGCCATAGTGTGTTTTCTAACCGTGTGACTCTGTTCTGTTTTGTAATTCAGTTCAATGGCAGCGGTTTTTACATTCCCTCTATAGGTGATATCTTATGATTAGTGTCTTTTTCTGTGTGACTTATTTGACTTAGAATCGTCGTACCTAAATCCACTCATCATGCTGCTACTAGCCTTATGACGTTGATTTCATGGCTGAGTGATATTCCATTGTACATAAGGACCACAACTTCTTTATCCATTTTTCTCTTTCCTGGGATATTTAAGGTGTAACGAAGTGGAGGTTCTTGTCAACAGAGCAGCCCTAAACTTTGGGGTGCTTGTGTCTTGCTGATTTCTAGTTTTCCCAATGTATACGCCCATGAGTGGAAGTGCCCTATGCTCTCTAAGCTGAGTTTTGTAAATGTTTCAGGACACACCGTACACTTCTCCAGAGTGGCTGTTGGCAATTTACATCCCGCCCATCAGCGTAGCAAGGCTCCCGTTTCTCCGTGGCCCGTCCTGCATTTCTGGTTTTGACACTTTATTCAGCATGGCCCTTTTGACCGATGGGAAGCGAGACTTCTTTGTAGCGCTGATTTGCCTTTCCAGGTTGCTTGGTTGGCCAAAAAGGGCGTATGCGTTTTTTCCTGAATATATTCAGGAAAAAACGCATACGCCCTTTTTGGCCAAGGGCATCATTGTCGAGGTTTTGCCGCTTTTCCTGTGCTTTAAAGGCGATTCGAATCTGCCTCCTGAAATCTGTTTCCTGCAATTCTGCCTTGCTTTCAAATCCTCTTTGTTGCCTTCCCTCAATATATTTGTAGACGAGAGTTATCATTTATAAGTCTGCAGGTATGTGAATTGCAGTGCCCCTGAGCTCCATTTTTCAACTCGCTCTCTTGGGAGCTGGCCGCAAAAGCGCAGGATTGCTTTAGGCCCTATTCTGCTTCCGGGCGGCAGACTGAGCCTGTGCTTAATTCTTCTTCCTGATGGGAAAATAGAGTGACCTGTGCCTGTCCCAACACCTAGAGCTAGTCTCTCATTGGTTCCCCCTCTTCCCGTTCATCCTCAGGACAAATTGCCACCTGTATGGAACAGGAGGATAAAGGTGCTGATTCTCCAAGGAGGGAGATTGCCAGTAAAGCGGCTGGAATGGCGAACCCCAGCACAAGGAGACGAGAAATGAGGTGCGTTTTAGAAACCTTTCCCGATCACTCGGTGGACCATCTTCTGGGTTTCTCATGCATGTTTTCGATGTAGGAAGATGCCCTTGAACCTGGAGATTTGGGACCCATGGGATGGGTACCACACAGTATTACTTTAAAGTGTCTACGTTTGCTCACCGAACCTCACCAAACCTCTCAGCCCCAAGAGTGTCCACCCTTATGTCTCAATCGGCTGCAGGTCTAGATATGGTCAATCGAGGTGGCATCACAGCCCCTGAACGAATTTTGTGAGAAATTCTCTCTCTTTCACTGTCTTTGTTTCACGGGTTTTTAAAATTAATTGAGTTTTATAATGGGGTTTAGCTGGTTTTCACTGCTGTGTTTATGCAGCTTTACACCCACTTGACTCACTTACAGGGAGATATCAATACATAGGTTTTAAGATTCTTACTAGTCAGATATACTCTTGGGCGGTGAATAGGGGGTGTCGAGTCCAGTTCCCTGAGCAAGGAGTAGGTCTTGTCTATTAAGTATTGGGTTTATGGAACGGTATCTGAGCTAATTTGAAACCCTTGTTTTATGCATCACCCCACCTCACCTTTCCCGTTAGGCAGCCATAGTGTGTTTTCTAACCGTGTGACTCTGTTCTGTTTTGTAATTCAGTTCAAGGGTAGCGGGTTTTACATTCCTTCTATAAGTGATATCTTATGATAAGTGACTTTTTCTGTGTGACTTATTACACTTAGAATCGTCGTACCTAAATCCACTCATCATGCTGCTACTAGCCTTATGACGTCGATTTCATGGCTGAGTGATATTCCATTGTACATACGGACCACAACTTCTTTATCCATTTTTCTCTTTCCTGGGATATTTAAGGTGTAACGAAGTGGGGGTTCTTGTCAACAGAGCAGCCCTAAACTTTGGGGTGCTTGTGTCTTGGTGATTTCTAGTTTTCCCAATGTATACGCCCATGAGTGGAAGTGCCCTATGCTCTCTAAGCTGAGTTTTGTAAATGTTTCAGGACACACCGTACACTTCTCCAGAGTGGCTGTTGGCAATTTACATCCCGCCCATCAGCGTAGCAAGGCTCCCGTTTCTCCGTGGCCTGTCCTGCATTTCTGGTTTTGACATTTTATTCAGCATGGCCCTTTTGACCGATGGGAAGCGAGACTTCTTTGTAGCGCTGATTTGCCTTTCCAGGTTGCTTGGTTGGCCAAAAAGGGCGTATGCGTTTTTTCCTGAATATATTCAGGAAAAAACGCATACGCCCTTTTTGGCCAAGGGCATCATTGTCGAGGTTTTGCCGCTTTTCCTGTGCTTTAAAGGTGATTCGAATCTGCCTCCTGAAATCTGTTTCCTGCAATTCTGCCTTGCTTTCAAATCCTCTTTGTTGCCTTCCCTCAATATATTTGTAGACGAGAGTTATCAATTATAAGTCTGCAGGTTTGTGAATTGCAGTGCCCCTGAGCTCCATTTTTCAACTCGCTCTCTTGGGAGCTGGCCGCAAAAGCGCAGGATTGCTTTAGGCCCTATTCTGCTTCCGGGCGGCAGACTGAGCCTGTGGTTAATTCTTCTTCCTGATGGGAAAATAGAGTGACCTGTGCCTGTCCCAACACCTAGAGCTAGTCTCTCATTGGTTCCCCGTCTTCCCGTTCATCCTCAGTTCAAATTGCCACCTGTATGGAACAGGAGGTTAAAGGTGCTGATTCTCCAACGAGGGAGATTGCTAGGAAAGCGGCTGGAATGACGAAGTCGAGCACAAGGAGATGAGAAATGAGGTGCGTTTTAGAAACCTTTCCCGATCACTCGGTGGACCATCTTCTGGGTTTCTCATGCATGTTTTCGATGTAGGAAGATGCCCTTGAACCTGGAGATTTGGGACCCATGGGATGGGTACCACACAGTATTACTTTAAAGCGTCTGCGTTTGCTCACCCAACCTCACCAAACCTCTCAGCCCCAAGAGTGTCCACCCTTATGTCTCAATCGGCTGCAGGTCTAGATATGGTCAATCGAGGTGGCATCACAGCCCCTGAACGAATTTTGTGAGAAATTCTCTCTCTTTCACTGTCTTTGTTTCACGGGTTTTTAAAATTAATTGAGTTTTATAATGGGGTTTAGCTGGTTTTCACTGCTGTGTTTATGCAGCTTTACACCCACTTGACTCACTTACAGAGAGATATCTATACATAAGTTTTAAGATTCTTACTAGTCAGATATATTCTTGGGCGGTGAATAGGGGGTGTTGAGTCCAGTTCCCTGAGCAAGGAGTAGGTCTTGTCTATTACGTATTGGGTTTATGGAACGGTATCTGAGCTAATTTGAAACCCTTGTTTTATGCATCACCCCACCTCACCTTTCCCGTTAGGCAGCCATAGTGTGTTTTCTAACCGTGTGACTCTGTTCTGTTTTGTAATTCAGTTCAAGGGCAGCGGTTTTTACATTCCCTCTATAGGTGATATCTTATGATAAGTGTCTTTTTCTGTGTGACTTATTACACTTAGAATCGTCGTACCTAAATCCACTCATCATGCTGCTACTAGCCTTATGACGTCGATTTCATGGCTTAGTGATATTCCATTGTACATAAGGACCACAACTTCTTTATCCATTTTTCTCTTTCCTGAGATATTTAAGGTGTAACGAAGTGGAGGTTCTTGTCAACAGAGCAGCCCTAAACTTTGGGGTGCTTGTGTCTTGCTGATTTTTAGTTTTCCCAATTTATACGCCCATGAGTGGAAGTGCCCTATGCTCTCTAAGCTGAGTTTTGTAAATGTTTCAGGACACACCGTACACTTCTCCAGAGTGGCTGTTGGCAATTTACATCCCGCCCATCAGCGTAGCAAGGCTCCCGTTTCTCCGTGGCCTGTCCTGCATTTCTGGTTTTGACACTTTATTCAGCATGGCCCTTTTGACCGATGGGAAGCGAGACTTCTTTGTAGCGCTGATTTGCCTTTCCAGGTTGCTTGGTTGGCCAAAAAGGGCGTATGCGTTTTTTCCTGAATATATTCAGGAAAAAACGCATACGCCCTTTTTGGCCAAGGGCATCATTGTCGAGGTTTTGCCGCTTTTCCTGTGCTTTAAAGGCGATTCGAATCTGCCTCCTGAAATCTGTTTCCTGCAATTCTGCCTTGCTTTCAAATCCTCTTTGTTGCCTTCCCTCAATATATTTGTAGACGAGAGTTATCATTTATAAGTCTGCAGGTTTGTGAATTGCAGTGCCCCTGAGCTCCATTTTTCAACTCGCTCTCTTGGGAGCTGGCCGCAAAAGTGCAGGATTGCTTTAGGCCCTATTCTGCTTCCGGGCGGCAGACTGAGCCTGTGGTTAATTCTTCTTCCTGATGGGAAAATAGAGTGACCTGTGCCTGTCCCAAAACCTAGAGCTAGTCTCTCATTGGTTCCCCGTCTTCCCGTTCATCCTCAGTTCAAATTGCAACCTGTATGGAACAGGAGGTTAAAGATGCTGATTCTCCAAGGAGGGAGATTGCTAGTAAAGCGGCTGGAATGGCGAACTCGAGCACAAGGAGATGAGAAATGAGGTGCGTTTTAGAAACCTTTCCCGATCACTCGGTGGACCATCTTCTGGGTTTCTCATGCATGTTTTCGATGTAGGAAGATGCCCTTGAACCTGGAGATTTGGGACCCATGGGATGGGTACCACACAGTATTACTTTAAAGCGTCTGCGTTTGCTCACCCAACCTCACCAAACCTCTCAGCCCCAAGAGTGTCCACCCTTATGTCTCAATCGGCTGCAGGTCTAGATATGGTCAATCGAGGTGGCATCACAGCCCCTGAACGAATTTTGTGAGAAATTCTCTCTCTTTCACTGTCTTTGTTTCACGGGTTTTTAAAATTAATTGAGTTTTATAATGGGGTTTAGCTGGTTTTCACTGCTGTGTTTATGCAGCTTTACACCCACTTGACTCACTTACAGGGAGATATCAATACATAGGTTTTAAGATTCTTACTAGTCAGATATATTCTTGGGCGGTGAATAGGGGGTGTTGAGTCCAGTTCCCTGAGCAAGGAGTAGGTCTTGTCTATTACTTATTGGGTTTATGGAACGATATCTGAGCTAATTTGAAACCCTTGTTTTATGCATCACCCCACCTCACCTTTCCCGTTAGGCAGCCATAGTGTGTTTTCTAACCGTGTGACTCTGTTCTGTTTTGTAATTCAGTTCAATGGCAGCGGTTTTTACATTCCCTCTATAGGTGATATCTTATGATTAGTGTCTTTTTCTGTGTGACTTATTTGACTTAGAATCGTCGTACCTAAATCCACTCATCATGCTGCTACTAGCCTTATGACGTTGATTTCATGGCTGAGTGATATTCCATTGTACATAAGGACCACAACTTCTTTATCCATTTTTCTCTTTCCTGGGATATTTAAGGTGTAACGAAGTGGAGGTTCTTGTCAACAGAGCAGCCCTAAACTTTGGGGTGCTTGTGTCTTGCTGATTTCTAGTTTTCCCAATGTATACGCCCATGAGTGGAAGTGCCCTATGCTCTCTAAGCTGAGTTTTGTAAATGTTTCAGGACACACCGTACACTTCTCCAGAGTGGCTGTTGGCAATTTACATCCCGCCCATCAGCGTAGCAAGGCTCCCGTTTCTCCGTGGCCTGTCCTGCATTTCTGGTTTTGACACTTTATTCAGCATGGCCCTTTTGACCGATGGGAAGCGAGACTTCTTTGTAGCGCTGATTTGCCTTTCCAGGTTGCTTGGTTGGCCAAAAAGGGCGTATGCGTTTTTTCCTGAATATATTCAGGAAAAAACGCATACGCCCTTTTTGGCCAAGGGCATCATTGTCGAGGTTTTGCCGCTTTTCCTGTGCTTTAAAGGCGATTCGAATCTGCCTCCTGAAATCTGTTTCCTGCAATTCTGCCTTGCTTTCAAATCCTCTTTGTTGCCTTCCCTCAATATATTTGTAGACGAGAGTTATCATTTATAAGTCTGCAGGTTTGTGAATTGCAGTGCCCCTGAGCTCCATTTTTCAACTCGCTCTCTTGGGAGCTGGCCGCAAAAGCGCAGGATTGCTTTAGGCCCTATTCTGCTTCCGGGCGGCAGACTGAGCCTGTGGTTAATTCTTCTTCCTGATGGGAAAATAGAGTGACCTGTGCCTGTCCCAACACCTAGAGCTAGTCTCTCATTGGTTCCCCGTCTTCCCGTTCATCCTCAGTTCAAATTGCCACCTGTATGGAACAGGATGTTAAAGGTGGTGATTCTCCAACGAGGGAGATTGCTAGTAAAGCGGCTGGAATGACGAACTCGAGCACAAGGAGATGAGAAATGAGGTGCGTTTTAGAAACCTTTCCCGATCACTCGGTGGACCATCTTCTGGCTTTCTCATGCATGTTTTCGATGTAGGAAGATGCCCTTGAACCTGGAGATTTGGGACCCATGGGATGGGTACCACACAGTATTACTTTAAAGCGTCTGCGTTTGCTCACCCAACCTCACCAAACCTCTCAGCCCCAAGAGTGTCCACCCTTATGTCTCAATCGGCTGCAGGTCTAGATATGGTCAATCGAGGTGGCATCACAGCCCCTGAACGAATTTTGTGAGAATTTCTCTCTCTTTCACTGTCTTTGTTTCACGGGTTTTTAAAATTAATTGAGTTTTATAATGGGGTTTAGCTGCTTTTCACTGCTGTGTTTATGCAGCTTTACACCCACTTGACTCACTTACAGAGAGATATCAATACATAAGTTTTAAGATTCTTACTAGTCAGATATATTCTTGGGCGGTGAATAGGGGGTGTTGAGTCCAGTTCCCTGAGCAAGGAGTAGGTCTTGTCTATTACGTATTGGGTTTATGGAACGGTATCTGAGCTAATTTGAAATCCTTGTTTTATGCATCACCCCACCTCACCTTTCCCGTTAGGCAGCCATAGTGTGTTTTCTAACCGTGTGACTCTGTTCTGTTTTGTAATTCAGTTCAAGGGCAGCGGTTTTTACATTCCCTCTATAGGTGATATCTTATGATAAGTGTCTTTTTCTGTGTGACTTATTACACTTAGAATCGTCGTACCTAAATCCACTCATCATGCTGCTACTAGCCTTATGACGTCGATTTCATGGCTTAGTGATATTCCATTGTACATACGGACCACAACTTCTTTATCCATTTTTCTCTTTCCTGGGATATTTAAGGTGTAACGAAGTGGAGGTTCTTGTCAACAGAGCAGCCCTAAACTTTGGGGTGCTTGTGTCTTGCTGATTTCTAGTTTTCCCAATGTATACGCCCATGAGTGGAAGTGCCCTATGCTCTCTAAGCTGAGTTTTGTAAATGTTTCAGGACACACCGTACACTTCTCCAGAGTGGCTGTTGGCAATTTACATCCCGCCCATCAGCGTAGCAAGGCTCCCGTTTCTCCGTGGCCTGTCCTGCATTTCTGGTTTTGACACTTTATTCAGCATGGCCCTTTTGACCGATGGGAAGCGAGACTTCTTTGTAGCGCTGATTTGCCTTTCCAGGTTGCTTGGTTGGCCAAAAAGGGCGTATGCGTTTTTTCCTGAATATATTCAGGAAAAAACGCATACGCCCTTTTTGGCCAAGGGCATCATTGTCGAGGTTTTGCCGCTTTTCCTGTGCTTTAAAGGCGATTCGAATCTGCCTCCTGAAATCTGTTTCCTGCAATTCTGCCTTGCTTTCAAATCCTCTTTGTTGCCTTCCCTCAATATATTTGTAGACGAGAGTTATCATTTATAAGTCTGCAGGTTTGTGAATTGCAGTGCCCCTGAGCTCCATTTTTCAACTCGCTCTCTTGGGAGCTGGCCGCAAAAGCGCAAGGTTTTCTTTAGGCCCTATTCTGCTTCCGGGCGGCAGACTGAGCCTGTGGTTAATTCTTCTTCCTGATGGGAAAATAGAGTGACCTGTGCCTGTCCCAACACCTAGAGCTAGTCTCTCATTGGTTCCCCCTCTTCCCGTTCACCCTCAGGACAAATTGCAACCTGTATGGAACAGGAGGTTAAAAGTGCTGATTCTCCAAGGAGGGAGATTGCTAGTAAAGCGGCTGGAATGGCGAACCCGAGCACAAGGAGACGAGAAATGAGGTGCGTTTTAGAAACCTTTCCCAATCACTCGGTGGACCGTCTTCTGGGTTTCTCATGCATGTTTTCGATGTAGGCAGATGCCCTTGAACCTGGAGATTTGGGACCCATGGGATGGGTACCACGCAGTATTACTTTAAAGCGTCTGCGTTTGCTCACCCAACCTCACCAAACCTCTCAGCCCCAAGAGTGTCCACCCTTATGTCTCAATCAGCTGCAGGTCTAGGTATGGTCAATCCAGGTGGCATCACAGCCCCTGAACGAATTTTGTGAGAATTTCTCTCTCTTTCACTGTCTTTGTTTCACGGGTTTTTAAAATTAATTGAGTTTTATAATGGGGTTTAGCTGCTTTTCACTGCTGTGTTTATGCAGCTTTACACCCACTTGACTCACTTACAGAGAGATATCAATACATAGGTTTTAAGATTCTTACTAGTCAGATATACTCGTGGCCGGTGAATAGGGGGTGTTGAGTCCAGTTCCCTGAGCAAGGAGTAGGTCTTGTCTATTACGTATTGGGTTTATGGAACGGTATCTGAGCTAATTTGAAACCCTTGTTTTATGCATCACCCCACCTCACCTTTGCCGTTAGGCAGCCATAGTGTGTTTTCTAACCGTGTGACTCTGTTCTGTTTTGTAATTCAGTTCAAGGGCAGCGGTTTTTACATTCCCTCTATAGGTGATATCTTATGATAAGTGTCTTTTTCTGTGTGACTTATTACACTTAGAATCGTCGTACCTAAATCCACTCATCATGCTGCTACTAGCCTTATGACGTTGATTTCATGGCTGAGTGATATTCCATTGTACATAAGGACCACAACTTCTTTATCCATTTTTCTCTTTCCTGGGATATTTAAGGTGTAACGAAGTGGAGGTTCTTGTCAACAGAGCAGCCCTAAACTTTGGGGTGCTTGTGTCTTGCTGATTTTTAGTTTTCCCAATTTATACGCCCATGAATGGAAGTGCCCTATGCTGTCTAAGCTGAGATTTGTAAATGTTTCAGGACACACCGTACACTTCTCCAGAGTGGCTGTTGGCAATTTACATCCCGCCCATCAGCGTAGCAAGGCTCCCGTTTCTCCGTGGCCTGTCCTGCATTTCTGGTTTTGACACTTTATTCAGCATGGCCCTTTTGACCGATGGGAAGCGAGACTTCTTTGTAGCGCTGATTTGCCTTTCCAGGTTGCTTGGTTGGCCAAAAAGGGCGTATGCGTTTTTTCCTGAATATATTCAGGAAAAAACGCATACGCCCTTTTTGGCCAAGGGCATCATTGTCGAGGTTTTGCCGCTTTTCCTGTGCTTTAAAGTCGATTCGAATCTGCCTCCTGAAATCTGTTTCCTGCAATTCTGCCTTGCTTTCAAATCCTCTTTGTTGCCTTCCCTCAATATATTTGTAGACGAGAGTTATCATTTATAAGTCTGCAGGTATGTGAATTGCAGTGCCCCTGAGCTCCATTTTTCAACTCGCTCTCTTGGGAGCTGGCCGCAAAAGCGCAGGATTGCTTTAGGCCCTATTCTGCTTCCGGGCGGCAGACTGAGCCTGTGCTTAATTCTTCTTCCTGATGGGAAAATAGAGTGACCTGTGCCTGTCCCAACACCTAGAGCTAGTCTCTCATTGGTTCCCCCTCTTCCCGTTCATCCTCAGGACAAATTGCCACCTGTATGGAACAGGAGGTTAAAGGTGCTGATTCTCCAAGGAGGGAGATTGCCAGTAAAGCGGCTGGAATGGCGAACCCGAGCACAAGGAGACGAGAAATGAGGTGCGTTTTAGAAACCTTTCCCGATCACTCGGTGGACCATCTTCTGGGTTTCTCATGCATGTTTTCGATGTAGGAAGATGCCCTTGAACCTGGAGATTTGGGACCCATGGGATGGGTACCACACAGTATTACTTTAAAGCGTCTGCGTTTGCTCACCGAACCTCACCAAACCTCTCAGCCCCAAGAGTGTCCACCCTTATGTCTCAATCGGCTGCAGGTCTAGATATGGTCAATCGAGGTGGCATCACAGCCCCTGAACGAATTTTGTGAGAAATTCTCTCTCTTTCACTGTCTTTGTTTCACGGGTTTTTAAAATTAATTGAGTTTTATAATGGGGTTTAGCTGGTTTTCACTGCTGTGTTTATGCAGCTTTACACCCACTTGACTCACTTACAGGGAGATATCAATACATAGGTTTTAAGATTCTTACTAGTCAGATATACTCTTGGGCGGTGAATAGGGGGTGTCGAGTCCAGTTCCCTGAGCAAGGAGTAGGTCTTGTCTATTACATATTGGGTTTATGGAACGGTATCTGAGCTAATTTGAAACCCTTGTTTTATGCATCACCCCACCTCACCTTTCCCGTTAGGCAGCCATAGTGTGTTTTCTAACCGTGTGACTCTGTTCTGTTTTGTAATTCAGTTCAAGGGTAGCTGGTTTTACATTCCCTCTATAAGTGATATCTTATGATAAGTGACTTTTTCTGTGTGACTTATTACACTTAGAATCGTCGTACCTAAATCCACTCATCATGCTGCTACTAGCCTTATGACGTCGATTTCATGGCTGAGTGATATTCCATTGTACATACGGACCACAACTTCTTTATCCATTTTTCTCTTTCCTGGGATATTTAAGGTGTAACGAAGTGGAGGTTCTTGTCAACAGAGCAGCCCTAAACTTTGGGGTGCTTGTGTCTTGGTGATTTCTAGTTTTCCCAATGTATACGCCCATGAGTGGAAGTGCCCTATGCTCTCTAAGTTGAGTTTTGTAAATGTTTCAGGACACACCGTACACTTCTCCAGAGTGGCTGTTGTCAATTTACATCCCGCCCATCAGCGTAGCAAGGCTCCCGTTTCTCCGTGGCCTGTCCTGCATTTCTGGTTTTGACATTTTATTCAGCATGGCCCTTTTGACCGATGGGAAGCGAGACTTCTTTGTAGCGCTGATTTGCCTTTCCAGGTTGCTTGGTTGGCCAAAAAGGGCGTATGCGTTTTTTCCTGAATATATTCAGGAAAAAACGCATACGCCCTTTTTGGCCAAGGGCATCATTGTCGAGGTTTTGCCGCTTTTCCTGTGCTTTAAAGGTGATTCGAATCTGCCTCCTGAAATCTGTTTCCTGCAATTCTGCCTTGCTTTCAAATCCTCTTTGTTGCCTTCCCTCAATATATTTGTAGACGAGAGTTATCAATTATAAGTCTGCAGGTTTGTGAATTGCAGTGCCCCTGAGCTCCATTTTTCAACTCGCTCTCTTGGGAGCTGGCCGCAAAAGCGCAGGATTGCTTTAGGCCCTATTCTGCTTCCGGGCGGCAGACTGAGCCTGTGGTTAATTCTTCTTCCTGATGGGAAAATAGAGTGACCTGTGCCTGTCCCAACACCTAGAGCTAGTCTCTCATTGGTTCCCCGTCTTCCCGTTCATCCTCAGTTCAAATTGCCACCTGTATGGAACAGGAGGTTAAAGGTGCTGATTCTCCAACGAGGGAGATTGCTAGTAAAGCGGCTGGAATGACGAAGTCGAGCACAAGGAGATGAGAAATGAGGTGCGTTTTAGAAACCTTTCCCGATCACTCGGTGGACCATCTTCTGGGTTTCTCATGCATGTTTTCGATGTAGGAAGATGCCCTTGAACCTGGAGATTTGGGACCCATGGGATGGGTACCACACAGTATTACTTTAAAGCGTCTGCGTTTGCTCACCCAACCTCACCAAACCTCTCAGCCCCAAGAGTGTCCACCCTTATGTCTCAATCGGCTGCAGGTCTAGATATGGTCAATCGAGGTGGCATCACAGCCCCTGAACGAATTTTGTGAGAATTTCTCTCTCTTTCACTGTCTTTGTTTCACGGGTTTTTAAAATTAATTGAGTTTTATAATGGGGTTTAGCTGCTTTTCACTGCTGTGTTTATGCAGCTTTACACCCACTTGACTCACTTACAGAGAGATATCAATACATAAGTTTTAAGATTCTTACTAGTCAGATATATTCTTGGGCGGTGAATAGGGGGTGTTGAGTCCAGTTCCCTGAGCAAGGAGTAGGTCTTGTCTATTACGTATTGGGTTTATGGAACGGTATCTGAGCTAATTTGAAACCCTTGTTTTATGCATCACCCCACCTCACCTTTCCCGTTAGGCAGCCATAGTGTGTTTTCTAACCGTGTGACTCTGTTCTGTTTTGTAATTCAGTTCAAGGGCAGCGGTTTTTACATTCCCTCTATAGGTGATACCTTATGATAAGTGTCTTTTTCTGTGTGACTTATTACACTTAGAATCGTCGTACCTAAATCCACTCATCATGCTGCTACTAGCCTTATGACGTCGATTTCATGGCTTAGTGATATTCCATTGTACATAAGGACCACAACTTCTTTATCCATTTTTCTCTTTCCTGAGATATTTAAGGTGTAACGAAGTGGAGGTTCTCGTCAACAGAGCAGCCCTAAACTTTGGGGTGCTTGTGTCTTGCTGATTTTTAGTTTTCCCAATTTATACGCCCATGAGTGGAAGTGCCCTATGCTCTCTAAGCTGAGTTTTGTAAATGTTTCAGGACACACCGTACACTTCTCCAGAGTGGCTGTTGGCAATTTACATCCCGCCCATCAGCGTAGCAAGGCTCCCGTTTCTCCGTGGCCTGTACTGCATTTCTGGTTTTGACACTTTATTCAGCATGGCCCTTTTGACCGATGGGAAGCGAGACTTCTTTGTAGCGCTGATTTGCCTTTCCAGGTTGCTTGGTTGGCCAAAAAGGGCGTATGCGTTTTTTCCTGAATATATTCAGGAAAAAACGCATACGCCCTTTTTGGCCAAGGGCATCATTGTCGAGGTTTTGCCGCTTTTCCTGTGCTTTAAAGGCGATTCGAATCTGCCTCCTGAAATCTGTTTCCTGCAATTCTGCCTTGCTTTCAAATCCTCTTTGTTGCCTTCCCTCAATATATTTGTAGACGAGAGTTATCATTTATAAGTCTGCAGGTTTGTGAATTGCAGTGCCCCTGAGCTCCATTTTTCAACTCGCTCTCTTGGGACCTGGCCGCAAAAGTGCAGGATTGCTTTAGGCCCTATTCTGCTTCCGGGCGGCAGACTGAGCCTGTGGTTAATTCTTCTTCCTGATGGGAAAATAGAGTGACCTGTGCCTGTCCCAACACCTAGAGCTAGTCTCTCATTGGTTCCCCGTCTTCCCGTTCATCCTCAGTTCAAATTGCAACCTGTATGGAACAGGAGGTTAAAGATGCTGATTCTCCAAGGAGGGAGATTGCTAGTAAAGCGGCTGGAATGGCGAACTCGAGCACAAGGAGATGAGAAATGAGGTGCGTTTTAGAAACCTTTCCCGATCACTCGGTGGACCATCTTCTGGGTTTCTCATGCATGTTTTCGATGTAGGAAGATGCCCTTGAACCTGGAGATTTGGGACCCAAGGGATGGGTACCACACAGTATTACTTTAAAGCGTCTGCGTTTGCTCACCCAACCTCACCAAACCTCTCAGCCCCAAGAGTGTCCACCCTTATGTCTCAATCGGCTGCAGGTCTAGATATGGTCAATCGAGGTGGCATCACAGCCCCTGAACGAATTTTGTAAGAATTTCTCTCTCTTTCACTGTCTTTGTTTCACGGGTTTTTAAAATTAATTGAGTTTTATAGTGGGGTTTAGCTGCTTTTCACTGCTGTGTTTATGCAGCTTTACACCCACTTGACTCACTTACAGAGAGATATCAATACATAAGTTTTAAGATTCTTACTAGTCAGATATATTCTTGGGCGGTGAATAGGGGGTGTTGAGTCCAGTTCCCTGAGCAAGGAGTAGGTCTTGTCTATTACGTATTGGGTTTATGGAACGGTATCTGAGCTAATTTGAAACCCTTCTTTTATGCATCACCCCACCTCACCTTTCCCGTTAGGCAGCCATAGAGTGTTTTCTAACCGTGTGACTCTGTTCTGTTTTGTAATTCAGTTCAAGGGCAGCGGTTTTTACATTCCCTCTATAGGTGATATCTTATGATAAGTGTCTTTTTCTGTGTGACTTATTACACTTAGAATCGTCGTACCTAAATCCACTCATCATGCTGCTACTAGCCTTATGATGTTGATTTCATGGCTGAGTGATATTCCATTGTACATAAGGACCACAACTTCTTTATCCATTTTTCTCTTTCCTGGGATATTTAAGGTGTAACGAAGTGGAGGTTCTTGTCAACAGAGCAGCCCTAAACTTTGGGGTGCTTGTGTCTTGCTGATTTTTAGTTTTCCCAATTTATACGCCCATGAGTGGAAGTGCCCTATGCTCTCTAAGCTGAGTTTTGTAAATGTTTCAGGACACACCGTACACTTCTCCAGAGTGGCTGTTGGCAATTTACATCCCGCCCATCAGCGTAGCAAGGCTCCCGTTTCTCCGTGGCCTGTCCTGCATTTCTGGTTTTGACACTTTATTCAGCATGGCCCTTTTGACCGATGGGAAGCGAGACTTCTTTGTAGCGCTGATTTGCCTTTCCAGGTTGCTTGGTTGGCCAAAAAGGGCGTATGCGTTTTTTCCTGAATATATTCAGGAAAAAACGCATACGCCCTTTTTGGCCAAGGGCATCATTGTCGAGGTTTTGCCGCTTTTCCTGTGCTTTAAAGTCGATTCGAATCTGCCTCCTGAAATCTGTTTCCTGCAATTCTGCCTTGCTTTCAAATCCTCTTTGTTGTCTTCCCTCAATATATTTGTAGACGAGAGTTATCATTTATAAGTCTGCAGGTTTGTGAATTGCAGTGCCCCTGAGCTCCATTTTTCAACTCGCTCTCTTGGGAGCTGGCCGCAAAAGCGCAGGATGGCTTTAGGCCCTATTCTGCTTCCGGGCGGCAGACTGAGCCTGTGCTTAATTCTTCTTCCTGATGGGAAAATAGAGTGACCTGTGCCTGTCCCAACACCTAGAGCTAGTCTCTCATTGGTTCCCCCTCTTCCCGTTCATCCTCAGGACAAATTGCCACCTGTATGGAACAGGAGGTTAAAGGTGCTGATTCTCCAAGGAGGGAGATTGCTAGTAAAGCGGCTGGAATGGCGAACCCGAGCACAAGGAGATGAGAAATGAGGTGCGTTTTAGAAACCTTTCCCGATCACTCGGTGGACCATCTTCTGGGTTTCTCATGCATGTTTTCGATGTAGGAAGATGCCCTTGAACCTGGAGATTTGGGACCCATGGGATGGGTACCACACAGTATTACTTTAAAGCGTCTGCGTTTGCTCACCCAACCTCACCAAACCTCTCAGCCCCAAGAGTGTCCACCCTTATGTCTCAATCGGCTGCAGGTCTAGATATGGTCAATCGAGGTGGCATCACAGCCCCTGAACGAATTTTGTGAGAAATTTTCTCTCTTTCACTGTCTTTGTTTCACGGGTTTTTAAAATTAATTGAGTTTTATAATGGGGTTTAGCTGCTTTTCACTGCTGTGTTTATGCAGCTTTACACCCACTTGACTCACTTACAGAGAGATATCAATACATAAGTTTTAAGATTCTTACTAGTCAGATATATTCTTGGGCGGTGAATAGGGGGTGTTGAGTCCAGTTCCCTGAGCAAGGAGTAGGTCTTGTCTATTACGTATTGGGTTTATCGAACGGTATCTGAGCTAATTTGAAACCCTTGTTTTATGCATCACCCCACCTCACCTTTCCCGTTAGGCAGCCATAGTGTGTTTTCTAACCCTGTGACTCTGTTCTGTTTTGTAATTCAGTTCAAGGGCAGCGGTTTTTACATTCCCTCTATAGGTGATATCTTATGATAAGTGTCTTTTCCTGTGTGACTTATTACACTTAGAATCGTCGTACCTAAATCCACTCATCATGCTGCTACTAGCCTTATGACGTCGATTTCATGGCTTAGTGATATTCCATTGTACATAAGGACCACAACTTCTTTATCCATTTTTCTCTTTCCTGAGATATCTAAGGTGTAACGAAGTGGAGGTTCTTGTCAACAGAGCAGCCCTAAACTTTGGGGTGCTTGTGTCTTGCTGATTTTTAGTTTTCCCAATTTATACGCCCATGAGTGGAAGTGCCCTATGCTCTCTAAGCTGAGTTTTGTAAATGTTTCAGGACACACCGTACACTTCTCCAGAGTGGCTGTTGGCAATTTACATCCCGCCCATCAGCGTAGCAAGGCTCCCGTTTCTCCGTGGCCTGTCCTGCATTTCTGGTTTTGACACTTTATTCAGCATGGCCCTTTTGACCGATGGGAAGCGAGACTTCTTTGTAGCGCTGATTTGCCTTTCCAGGTTGCTTGGTTGGCCAAAAAGGGCGTATGCGTTTTTTCCTGAATATATTCAGGAAAAAACGCATACGCCCTTTTTGGCCAAGGGCATCATTGTCGAGGATTTGCCGCTTTTCCTGTGCTTTAAAGGCGATTCGAATCTGCCTCCTGAAATCTGTTTCCTGCAATTCTGCCTTGCTTTCAAATCCTCTTTGTTGCCTTCCCTCAATATATTTGTAGACGAGAGTTATCATTTATAAGTCTGCAGGTTTGTGAATTGCAGTGCCCCTGAGCTCCATTTTTCAACTCGCTCTCTTGGGAGCTGGCCGCAAAAGCGCAGGATTGCTTTAGGCCCTATTCTGCTTCCGGGCGGCAGACTGAGCCTGTGGTTAATTCTTCTTCCTGATGGGAAAATAGAGTGACCTGTGCCTGTCCCAACACCTAGAGCTAGTCTCTCATTGGTTCCCCGTCTTCCCGTTCATCCTCAGTTCAAATTGCCACCTGTATGGAACAGGAGGTTAAAGGTGCTGATTCTCCAACGAGGGAGATTGCTAGTAAAGCGGCTGGAATGACGAACTCGAGCACAAGGAGATGAGAAATGAGGTGCGTTTTAGAAACCTTTCCCGATCACTCGGTGGACCATCTTCTGGGTTTCTCATGCATGTTTTCGATATAGGAAGATGCCCTTGAACCTGGAGATTTGGGACCCATGGGATGGGTACCACGCAGTATTACTTTAAAGCGTCTGCGTTTGCTCACCCAACCTCACCAAACCTCTCAGCCCCAAGAGTGTCCACCCTTATGTCTCAATCAGCTGCGGGTCTAGATATGGTCAATCCAGGTGGCATCACAGCCCCTGAACGAATTTTGTAAGAATTTTTCTCTCTCTCACTGTCTTTGTTTCACGGGGTTTTAAAATTAATTGAGTTTTATAATGGGGTTTAGCTGCTTTTCACTGCTGTGTTTATGCATCTTTACACCCACTTGACTCACTTACAGAGAGATATGAATACATAGGTTTTAAGATTCTTACTAGTCAGATATATTCTTGGGCGGTGAATAGGGGGTGTTGAGTCCAGTTCCCTGAGCAAGGAGTAGGTCTTGTCTATTACGTATTGGGTTTATGGAACGGTATCTGAGCTAATTTGAAACCCTTGTTTTATGCATCACCCCACCTCACCTTTCCCGTTAGGCAGCCATAGTGTGTTTTCTAACCGTGTGACTCTGTTCTGTTTTGTAATTCAGTTCAAGGGCAGCGGTTTTTACATTCCCTCTATAGGTGATATCTTATGATAAGTGTCTTTTCCTGTGTGACTTATTACACTTAGAATCGTCGTACCTAAATCCACTCATCATGCTGCTACTAACCTTATGACGTCGATTTCATGGCTTAGTGATATTCCATTGTACATAAGGACCACAACTTCTTTATCCATTTTTCTCTTTCCTGAGATATTTAAGGTGTAACGAAGTGGAGGTTCTTGTCAACAGAGCAGCCCTAAACTTTGGGGTGCTTGTGTCTTGCTGATTTTTAGTTTTCCCAATTTATACGCCCATGAGTGGAAGTGCCCTATGCTCTCTAAGCTGAGTTTTGTAAATGTTTCAGGACACACCGTACACTTCTCCAGAGTGGCTGTTGGCAATTTACATCCCGCCCATCAGCGTAGCAAGGCTCCCGTTTCTCCGTGGCCTGTCCTGCATTTCTGGTTTTGACACTTTATTCAGCATGGCCCTTTTGACCGATGGGAAGCGAGACTTCTTTGTAGCGCTGATTTGCCTTTCCAGGTTGCTTGGTTGGCCAAAAAGGGCGTATGCGTTTTTTCCTGAATATATTCAGGAAAAAACGCATACGCCCTTTTTGGCCAAGGGCATCATTGTCGAGGTTTTGCCGCTTTTCCTGTGCTTTAAAGGCGATTCGAATCTGCCTCCTGAAATCTGTTTCCTGCAATTCTGCCTTGCTTTCAAATCCTCTTTGTTGCCTTCCCTCAATATATTTGTAGACGAGAGTTATCATTTATAAGTCTGCAGGTTTGTGAATTGCAGTGCCCCTGAGCTCCATTTTTCAACTCGCTCTCTTGGGAGCTGGCCGCAAAAGTGCAGGATTGCTTTAGGCCCTATTCTGCTTCCGGGCGGCAGACTGAGCCTGTGGTTAATTCTTCTTCCTGATGGGAAAATAGAGTGACCTGTGCCTGTCCCAACACCTAGAGCTAGTCTCTCATTGGTTCCCCGTCTTCCCGTTCATCCTCAGTTCAAATTGCAACCTGTATGGAACAGGAGGTTAAAGATGCTGATTCTCCAAGGAGGGAGATTGCTAGTAAAGCGGCTGGAATGGCGAACTCGAGCACAAGGAGATGAGAAATGAGGTGCGTTTTAGAAACCTTTCCCGATCACTCGGTGGACCATCTTCTGGGTTTCTCATGCATGTTTTCGATGTAGGAAGATGCCCTTGAACCTGGAGATTTGGGACCCATGGGATGGGTACCACACAGTATTACTTTAAAGCGTCTGCGTTTGCTCACCCAACCTCACCAAACCTCTCAGCCCCAAGAGTGTCCACCCTTATGTCTCAATCGGCTGCAGGTCTAGATATGGTCAATCGAGGTGGCATCACAGCCCCTGAACGAGTTTTGTGAGAATTTCTCTCTCTTTCACTGTCTTTGTTTCACGGGTTTTTAAAATTAATTGAGTTTTATAATGGGGTTTAGCTGCTTTTCACTGCTGTGTTTATGCAGCTTTACACCCACTTGACTCACTTACAGAGAGATATCAATACATAAGTTTTAAGATTCTTACTAGTCAGATATATTCTTGGGCGGTGAATAGGGGGTGTTGAGTCCAGTTCCCTGAGCAAGGAGTAGGTCTTGTCTATTACGTATTGGGTTTATGGAACGGTATCTGAGCTAATTTGAAACCCTTGTTTTATGCATCACCCCACCTCACCTTTCCCGTTAGGCAGCCATAGTGTGTTTTCTAACCGTGTGACTCTGTTCTGTTTTGTAATTCAGTTCAAGGGCAGCGGTTTTTACATTCCCTCTATAGGTGATATCTTATGATAAGTGTCTTTTTCTGTGTGACTTATTACACTTAGAATCGTCGTACCTAAATCCACTCATCATGCTGCTACTAGCCTTATGACGTTGATTTCATGGCTTAGTGATATTCCATTGTACATAAGGACCACAACTTCTTTATCCATTTTTCTCTTTCCTGAGATATTTAAGGTGTAACGAAGTGGAGGTTCTTGTCAACAGAGCAGCCCTAAACTTTGGGGTGCTTGTGTCTTGCTGATTTTTAGTTTTCCCAATTTATACGCCCATGAGTGGAAGTGCCCTATGCTCTCTAAGCTGAGTTTTGTAAATGTTTCAGGACACACCGTACACTTCTCCAGAGTGGCTGTTGGCAATTTACATCCCGCCCATCAGCGTAGCAAGGCTCCCGTTTCTCCGTGGCCTGTCCTGCATTTCTGGTTTTGACACTTTATTCAGCATGGCCCTTTTGACCGATGGGAAGCGAGACTTCTTTGTAGCGCTGATTTGCCTTTCCAGGTTGCTTGGTTGGCCAAAAAGGGCGTATGCGTTTTTTCCTGAATATATTCAGGAAAAAACGCATACGCCCTTTTTGGCCAAGGGCATCATTGTCGAGGTTTTGCCGCTTTTCCTGTGCTTTAAAGGCGATTCGAATCTGCCTCCTGAAATCTGTTTCCTGCCATTCTGCCTTGCTTTCAAATCCTCTTTGTTGCCTTCCCTCAATATATTTGTAGACGAGAGTTATCATTTATAAGTCTGCAGGTTTGTGAATTGCAGTGCCCCTGAGCTCCATTTTTCAACTCGCTCTCTTGGGAGCTGGCCGCAAAAGTGCAGGATTGCTTTAGGCCCTATTCTGCTTCCGGGCGGCAGACTGAGCCTGTGGTTAATTCTTCTTCCTGATGGGAAAATAGAGTGACCTGTGCCTGTCCCAACACCTAGAGCTAGTCTCTCATTGGTTCCCCGTCTTCCCGTTCATCCTCAGTTCAAATTGCAACCTGTATGGAACAGGAGGTTAAAGATGCTGATTCTCCAAGGAGAGAGATTGCTAGTAAAGCGGCTGGAATGGCGAACTCGAGCACAAGGAGATGAGAAATGAGGTGCGTTTTAGAAACCTTTCCCGATCACTCGGTGGACCATCTTCTGGGTTTCTCATGCATGTTTTCGATGTAGGAAGATGCCCTTGAACCTGGAGATTTGGGACCCATGGGATGGGTACCACACAGTATTACTTTAAAGCGTCTGCGTTTGCTCACCCAACCTCACCAAACCTCTCAGCCCCAAGAGTGTCCACCCTTATGTCTCAATCGGCTGCAGGTCTAGATATGGTCAATCGAGGTGGCATCACAGCCCCTGAACGAATTTTGTAAGAATTTCTCTCTCTTTCACTGTCTTTGTTTCACGGGTTTTTAAAATTAATTGAGTTTTATAGTGGGGTTTAGCTGCTTTTCACTGCTGTGTTTATGCAGCTTTACACCCACTTGACTCACTTACAGAGAGATATCAATACATAAGTTTTAAGATTCTTACTAGTCAGATATATTCTTGGGCGGTGAATAGGGGGTGTTGAGTCCAGTTCCCTGAGCAAGGAGTAGGTCTTGTCTATTATGTATTGGGTTTATGGAACGGTATCTGAGCTAATTTGAAACCCTTCTTTTATGCATCACCCCACCTCACCTTTCCCGTTAGGCAGCCATAGTGTGTTTTCTAACCGTGTGACTCTGTTCTGTTTTGTAATTCAGTTCAAGGGCAGCGGTTTTTACATTCCCTCTATAGGTGATATCTTATGATAAGTGTCTTTTTCTGTGTGACTTATTACACTTAGAATCGTCGTACCTAAATCCACTCATCATGCTGCTACTAGCCTTATGATGTTGATTTCATGGCTGAGTGATATTCCATTGTACATAAGGACCACAACTTCTTTATCCATTTTTCTCTTTCCTGGGATATTTAAGGTGTAACGAAGTGGAGGTTCTTGTCAACAGAGCAGCCCTAAACTTTGGGGTGCTTGTGTCTTGCTGATTTTTAGTTTTCCCAATTTATACGCCCATGAGTGGAAGTGCCCTATGCTCTCTAAGCTGAGTTTTGTAAATGTTTCAGGACACACCGTACACTTCTCCAGAGTGGCTGTTGGCAATTTACATCCCGCCCATCAGCGTAGCAAGGCTCCCGTTTCTCCGTGGCCTGTCCTGCATTTCTGGTTTTGACACTTTATTCAGCATGGCCCTTTTGACCGATGGGAAGCGAGACTTCTTTGTAGCGCTGATTTGCCTTTCCAGGTTGCTTGGTTGGCCAAAAAGGGCGTATGCGTTTTTTCCTGAATATATTCAGGAAAAAACGCATACGCCCTTTTTGGCCAAGGGCATCATTGTCGAGGTTTTGCCGCTTTTCCTGTGCTTTAAAGGCGATTCGAATCTGCCTCCTGAAATCTGTTTCCTGCAATTCTGCCTTGCTTTCAAATCCTCTTTGTTGCCTTCCCTCAATATATTTGTAGACGAGAGTTATCATTTATAAGTCTGCAGGTTTGTGAATTGCAGTGCCCCTGAGCTCCATTTTTCAACTCGCTCTCTTGGGAGCTGGCCGCAAAAGCGCAGGATTGCTTTAGGCCCTATTCTGCTTCCGGGCGGCAGACTGAGCCTGTGCTTAATTCTTCTTCCTGATGGGAAAATAGAGTGACCTGTGCCTGTCCCAACACCTAGAGCTAGTCTCTCATTGGTTCCCCCTCTTCCCGTTCATCCTCAGGACAAATTGCCACCTGTATGGAACAGGAGGTTAAAGGTGCTGATTCTCCAAGGAGGCAGATTGCTAGTAAAGCGGCTGGAATGGCGAACCCGAGCACAAGGAGATGAGAAATGAGGTGCGTTTTAGAAACCTTTCCCGATCACTCGGTGGACCATCTTCTGGGTTTCTCATGCATGTTTTCGATGTAGGAAGATGCCCTTGAACCTGGAGATTTGGGACCCATGGGATGGGTACCACACAGTATTACTTTAAAGCGTCTGCGTTTGCTCACCCAACCTCACCAAACCTCTCAGCCCCAAGAGTGTCCACCCTTATGTCTCAATCGGCTGCAGGTCTAGATATGGTCAATCGAGGTGGCATCACAGCCCCTGAACGAATTTTGTGAGAAATTCTCTCTCTTTCACTGTCTTTGTTTCACGGGTTTTTAAAATTAATTGAGTTTTATAATGGGGTTTAGCTGGTTTTCACTGCTGTGTTTATGCAGCTTTACATCCACTTGACTCACTTACAGGGAGATATCAATACATAGGTTTTAAGATTCTTACTAGTCAGATATATTCTTGGGCGGTGAATAGGGGGTGTTGAGTCCAGTTCCCTGAGCAAGGAGTAGGTCTTGTCTATTACATATTGGGTTTATGGAACGGTATCTGAGCTAATTTGAAACCCTTGTTTTATGCATCACCCCACCTCACCTTTCCCGTTAGGCAGCCATAGTGTGTTTTCTAACCGTGTGACTCTGTTCTGTTTTGTAATTCAGTTCAAGGGTAGCGGTTTTTACATTCCCTCTATAAGTGATATCTTATGATAAGTGTCTTTTTCTGTGTGACTTATTACACTTAGAATCGTCGTACCTAAATCCACTCATCATGCTGCTACTAGCCTTATGACGTTGATTTCATGGCTGAGTGATATTCCATTGTACATACGGACCACAACTTCTTTATCCATTTTTCTCTTTCCTGGGATATTTAAGGTGTAACGAAGTGGAGGTTCTTGTCAACAGAGCAGCCCTAAACTTTGGGGTGCTTGTGTCTTGCTGATTTCTAGTTTTCCCAATGTATACGCCCATGAGTGGAAGTGCCCTATGCTCTCTAAGCTGAGTTTTGTAAATGTTTCAGGACACACCGTACACTTCTCCAGAGTGGCTGTTGGCAATTTACATCCCGCCCATCAGCGTAGCAAGGCTCCCGTTTCTCCGTGGCCTGTCCTGCATTTCTGGTTTTGACACTTTATTCAGCATGGCCCTTTTGACCGATGGGAAGCGAGACTTCTTTGTAGCGCTGATTTGCCTTTCCAGGTTGCTTGGTTGGCCAAAAAGGGCGTATGCGTTTTTTCCTGAATATATTCAGGAAAAAACGCATACGCCCTTTTTGGCCAAGGGCATCATTGTCGAGGTTTTGCCGCTTTTCCTGTGCTTTAAAGGCGATTCGAATCTGCCTCCTGAAATCTGTTTCCTGCAATTCTGCCTTGCTTTCAAATCCTCTTTGTTGCCTTCCCTCAATATATTTGTAGACGAGAGTTATCAATTATAAGTCTGCAGGTTTGTGAATTGCAGTGCCCCTGAGCTCCATTTTTCAACTCGCTCTCTTGGGAGCTGGCCGCAAAAGCGCAGGATTGCTTTAGGCCCTATTCTGCTTCCGGGCGGCAGACTGAGCCTGTGGTTAATTCTTCTTCCTGATGGGAAAATAGAGTGACCTGTGCCTGTCCCAACACCTAGAGCTAGTCTCTCATTGGTTCCCCGTCTTCCCGTTCATCCTCAGTTCAAATTGCCACCTGTATGGAACAGGAGGTTAAAGGTGCTGATTCTCCAACGAGGGAGATTGCTAGTAAAGCGGCTGGAATGACGAACTCGAGCACAAGGAGATGAGAAATGAGGTGCGTTTTAGAAACCTTTCCCGATCACTCGGTGGACCATCTTCTGGGTTTCTCATGCATGTTTTCGATGTAGGAAGATGCCCTTGAACCTGGAGATTTGGGACCCATGGGATGGGTACCACACAGTATTACTTTAAAGCGTCTGCGTTTGCTCACCCAACCTCACCAAACCTCTCAGCCCCAAGAGTGTCCACCCTTATGTCTCAATCGGCTGCAGGTCTAGATATGGTCAATCGAGGTGGCATCACAGCCCCTGAACGAATTTTGTGAGAAATTTTCTCTCTTTCACTGTCTTTGTTTCACGGGTTTTTAAAATTAATTGAGTTTTATAATGGGGTTTAGCTGCTTTTCACTGCTGTGTTTATGCAGCTTTACACCCACTTGACTCACTTACAGAGAGATATCAATACATAAGTTTTAAGATTCTTACTAGTCAGATATATTCTTGGGCGGTGAATAGGGGGTGTTGAGTCCAGTTCCCTGAGCAAGGAGTAGGTCTTGTCTATTACGTATTGGGTTTATCGAACGGTATCTGAGCTAATTTGAAACCCTTGTTTTATGCATCACCCCACCTCACCTTTCCCGTTAGGCAGCCATAGTGTGTTTTCTAACCCTGTGACTCTGTTCTGTTTTGTAATTCAGTTCAAGGGCAGCGGTTTTTACATTCCCTCTATAGGTGATATCTTATGATAAGTGTCTTTTCCTGTGTGACTTATTACACTTAGAATCGTCGTACCTAAATCCACTCATCATGCTGCTACTAGCCTTATGACGTCGATTTCATGGCTTAGTGATATTCCATTGTACATAAGGACCACAACTTCTTTATCCATTTTTCTCTTTCCTGAGATATCTAAGGTGTAACGAAGTGGAGGTTCTTGTCAACAGAGCAGCCCTAAACTTTGGGGTGCTTGTGTCTTGCTGATTTTTAGTTTTCCCAATTTATACGCCCATGAGTGGAAGTGCCCTATGCTCTCTAAGCTGAGTTTTGTAAATGTTTCAGGACACACCGTACACTTCTCCAGAGTGGCTGTTGGCAATTTACATCCCGCCCATCAGCGTAGCAAGGCTCCCGTTTCTCCGTGGCCTGTCCTGCATTTCTGGTTTTGACACTTTATTCAGCATGGCCCTTTTGACCGATGGGAAGCGAGACTTCTTTGTAGCGCTGATTTGCCTTTCCAGGTTGCTTGGTTGGCCAAAAAGGGCGTATGCGTTTTTTCCTGAATATATTCAGGAAAAAACGCATACGCCCTTTTTGGCCAAGGGCATCATTGTCGAGGATTTGCCGCTTTTCCTGTGCTTTAAAGGCGATTCGAATCTGCCTCCTGAAATCTGTTTCCTGCAATTCTGCCTTGCTTTCAAATCCTCTTTGTTGCCTTCCCTCAATATATTTGTAGACGAGAGTTATCATTTATAAGTCTGCAGGTTTGTGAATTGCAGTGCCCCTGAGCTCCATTTTTCAACTCGCTCTCTTGGGAGCTGGCCGCAAAAGCGCAGGATTGCTTTAGGCCCTATTCTGCTTCCGGGCGGCAGACTGAGCCTGTGGTTAATTCTTCTTCCTGATGGGAAAATAGAGTGACCTGTGCCTGTCCCAACACCTAGAGCTAGTCTCTCATTGGTTCCCCGTCTTCCCGTTCATCCTCAGTTCAAATTGCCACCTGTATGGAACAGGAGGTTAAAGGTGCTGATTCTCCAACGAGGGAGATTGCTAGTAAAGCGGCTGGAATGACGAACTCGAGCACAAGGAGATGAGAAATGAGGTGCGTTTTAGAAACCTTTCCCGATCACTCGGTGGACCATCTTCTGGGTTTCTCATGCATGTTTTCGATATAGGAAGATGCCCTTGAACCTGGAGATTTGGGACCCATGGGATGGGTACCACGCAGTATTACTTTAAAGCGTCTGCGTTTGCTCACCCAACCTCACCAAACCTCTCAGCCCCAAGAGTGTCCACCCTTATGTCTCAATCAGCTGCGGGTCTAGATATGGTCAATCCAGGTGGCATCACAGCCCCTGAACGAATTTTGTAAGAATTTTTCTCTCTCTCACTGTCTTTGTTTCACGGGGTTTTAAAATTAATTGAGTTTTATAATGGGGTTTAGCTGCTTTTCACTGCTGTGTTTATGCATCTTTACACCCACTTGACTCACTTACAGAGAGATATGAATACATAGGTTTTAAGATTCTTACTAGTCAGATATATTCTTGGGCGGTGAATAGGGGGTGTTGAGTCCAGTTCCCTGAGCAAGGAGTAGGTCTTGTCTATTACGTATTGGGTTTATGGAACGGTATCTGAGCTAATTTGAAACCCTTGTTTTATGCATCACCCCACCTCACCTTTCCCGTTAGGCAGCCATAGTGTGTTTTCTAACCGTGTGACTCTGTTCTGTTTTGTAATTCAGTTCAAGGGCAGCGGTTTTTACATTCCCTCTATAGGTGATATCTTATGATAAGTGTCTTTTCCTGTGTGACTTATTACACTTAGAATCGTCGTACCTAAATCCACTCATCATGCTGCTACTAACCTTATGACGTCGATTTCATGGCTTAGTGATATTCCATTGTACATAAGGACCACAACTTCTTTATCCATTTTTCTCTTTCCTGAGATATTTAAGGTGTAACGAAGTGGAGGTTCTTGTCAACAGAGCAGCCCTAAACTTTGGGGTGCTTGTGTCTTGCTGATTTTTAGTTTTCCCAATTTATACGCCCATGAGTGGAAGTGCCCTATGCTCTCTAAGCTGAGTTTTGTAAATGTTTCAGGACACACCGTACACTTCTCCAGAGTGGCTGTTGGCAATTTACATCCCGCCCATCAGCGTAGCAAGGCTCCCGTTTCTCCGTGGCCTGTCCTGCATTTCTGGTTTTGACACTTTATTCAGCATGGCCCTTTTGACCGATGGGAAGCGAGACTTCTTTGTAGCGCTGATTTGCCTTTCCAGGTTGCTTGGTTGGCCAAAAAGGGCGTATGCGTTTTTTCCTGAATATATTCAGGAAAAAACGCATACGCCCTTTTTGGCCAAGGGCATCATTGTCGAGGTTTTGCCGCTTTTCCTGTGCTTTAAAGGCGATTCGAATCTGCCTCCTGAAATCTGTTTCCTGCAATTCTGCCTTGCTTTCAAATCCTCTTTGTTGCCTTCCCTCAATATATTTGTAGACGAGAGTTATCATTTATAAGTCTGCAGGTTTGTGAATTGCAGTGCCCCTGAGCTCCATTTTTCAACTCGCTCTCTTGGGAGCTGGCCGCAAAAGTGCAGGATTGCTTTAGGCCCTATTCTGCTTCCGGGCGGCAGACTGAGCCTGTGGTTAATTCTTCTTCCTGATGGGAAAATAGAGTGACCTGTGCCTGTCCCAACACCTAGAGCTAGTCTCTCATTGGTTCCCCGTCTTCCCGTTCATCCTCAGTTCAAATTGCAACCTGTATGGAACAGGAGGTTAAAGATGCTGATTCTCCAAGGAGGGAGATTGCTAGTAAAGCGGCTGGAATGGCGAACTCGAGCACAAGGAGATGAGAAATGAGGTGCGTTTTAGAAACCTTTCCCGATCACTCGGTGGACCATCTTCTGGGTTTCTCATGCATGTTTTCGATGTAGGAAGATGCCCTTGAACCTGGAGATTTGGGACCCATGGGATGGGTACCACACAGTATTACTTTAAAGCGTCTGCGTTTGCTCACCCAACCTCACCAAACCTCTCAGCCCCAAGAGTGTCCACCCTTATGTCTCAATCGGCTGCAGGTCTAGATATGGTCAATCGAGGTGGCATCACAGCCCCTGAACGAGTTTTGTGAGAATTTCTCTCTCTTTCACTGTCTTTGTTTCACGGGTTTTTAAAATTAATTGAGTTTTATAATGGGGTTTAGCTGCTTTTCACTGCTGTGTTTATGCAGCTTTACACCCACTTGACTCACTTACAGAGAGATATCAATACATAAGTTTTAAGATTCTTACTAGTCAGATATATTCTTGGGCGGTGAATAGGGGGTGTTGAGTCCAGTTCCCTGAGCAAGGAGTAGGTCTTGTCTATTACGTATTGGGTTTATGGAACGGTATCTGAGCTAATTTGAAACCCTTGTTTTATGCATCACCCCACCTCACCTTTCCCGTTAGGCAGCCATAGTGTGTTTTCTAACCGTGTGACTCTGTTCTGTTTTGTAATTCAGTTCAAGGGCAGCGGTTTTTACATTCCCTCTATAGGTGATATCTTATGATAAGTGTCTTTTTCTGTGTGACTTATTACACTTAGAATCGTCGTACCTAAATCCACTCATCATGCTGCTACTAGCCTTATGACGTTGATTTCATGGCTTAGTGATATTCCATTGTACATAAGGACCACAACTTCTTTATCCATTTTTCTCTTTCCTGAGATATTTAAGGTGTAACGAAGTGGAGGTTCTTGTCAACAGAGCAGCCCTAAACTTTGGGGTGCTTGTGTCTTGCTGATTTTTAGTTTTCCCAATTTATACGCCCATGAGTGGAAGTGCCCTATGCTCTCTAAGCTGAGTTTTGTAAATGTTTCAGGACACACCGTACACTTCTCCAGAGTGGCTGTTGGCAATTTACATCCCGCCCATCAGCGTAGCAAGGCTCCCGTTTCTCCGTGGCCTGTCCTGCATTTCTGGTTTTGACACTTTATTCAGCATGGCCCTTTTGACCGATGGGAAGCGAGACTTCTTTGTAGCGCTGATTTGCCTTTCCAGGTTGCTTGGTTGGCCAAAAAGGGCGTATGCGTTTTTTCCTGAATATATTCAGGAAAAAACGCATACGCCCTTTTTGGCCAAGGGCATCATTGTCGAGGTTTTGCCGCTTTTCCTGTGCTTTAAAGGCGATTCGAATCTGCCTCCTGAAATCTGTTTCCTGCCATTCTGCCTTGCTTTCAAATCCTCTTTGTTGCCTTCCCTCAATATATTTGTAGACGAGAGTTATCATTTATAAGTCTGCAGGTTTGTGAATTGCAGTGCCCCTGAGCTCCATTTTTCAACTCGCTCTCTTGGGAGCTGGCCGCAAAAGTGCAGGATTGCTTTAGGCCCTATTCTGCTTCCGGGCGGCAGACTGAGCCTGTGGTTAATTCTTCTTCCTGATGGGAAAATAGAGTGACCTGTGCCTGTCCCAACACCTAGAGCTAGTCTCTCATTGGTTCCCCGTCTTCCCGTTCATCCTCAGTTCAAATTGCAACCTGTATGGAACAGGAGGTTAAAGATGCTGATTCTCCAAGGAGGGAGATTGCTAGTAAAGCGGCTGGAATGGCGAACTCGAGCACAAGGAGATGAGAAATGAGGTGCGTTTTAGAAACCTTTCCCGATCACTCGGTGGACCATCTTCTGGGTTTCTCATGCATGTTTTCGATGTAGGAAGATGCCCTTGAACCTGGAGATTTGGGACCCATGGGATGGGTACCACACAGTATTACTTTAAAGCGTCTGCGTTTGCTCACCCAACCTCACCAAACCTCTCAGCCCCAAGAGTGTCCACCCTTATGTCTCAATCGGCTGCAGGTCTAGATATGGTCAATCGAGGTGGCATCACAGCCCCTGAACGAATTTTGTAAGAATTTCTCTCTCTTTCACTGTCTTTGTTTCACGGGTTTTTAAAATTAATTGAGTTTTATAGTGGGGTTTAGCTGCTTTTCACTGCTGTGTTTATGCAGCTTTACACCCACTTGACTCACTTACAGAGAGATATCAATACATAAGTTTTAAGATTCTTACTAGTCAGATATATTCTTGGGCGGTGAATAGGGGGTGTTGAGTCCAGTTCCCTGAGCAAGGAGTAGGTCTTGTCTATTATGTATTGGGTTTATGGAACGGTATCTGAGCTAATTTGAAACCCTTCTTTTATGCATCACCCCACCTCACCTTTCCCGTTAGGCAGCCATAGTGTGTTTTCTAACCGTGTGACTCTGTTCTGTTTTGTAATTCAGTTCAAGGGCAGCGGTTTTTACATTCCCTCTATAGGTGATATCTTATGATAAGTGTCTTTTTCTGTGTGACTTATTACACTTAGAATCGTCGTACCTAAATCCACTCATCATGCTGCTACTAGCCTTATGATGTTGATTTCATGGCTGAGTGATATTCCATTGTACATAAGGACCACAACTTCTTTATCCATTTTTCTCTTTCCTGGGATATTTAAGGTGTAACGAAGTGGAGGTTCTTGTCAACAGAGCAGCCCTAAACTTTGGGGTGCTTGTGTCTTGCTGATTTTTAGTTTTCCCAATTTATACGCCCATGAGTGGAAGTGCCCTATGCTCTCTAAGCTGAGTTTTGTAAATGTTTCAGGACACACCGTACACTTCTCCAGAGTGGCTGTTGGCAATTTACATCCCGCCCATCAGCGTAGCAAGGCTCCCGTTTCTCCGTGGCCTGTCCTGCATTTCTGGTTTTGACACTTTATTCAGCATGGCCCTTTTGACCGATGGGAAGCGAGACTTCTTTGTAGCGCTGATTTGCCTTTCCAGGTTGCTTGGTTGGCCAAAAAGGGCGTATGCGTTTTTTCCTGAATATATTCAGGAAAAAACGCATACGCCCTTTTTGGCCAAGGGCATCATTGTCGAGGTTTTGCCGCTTTTCCTGTGCTTTAAAGGCGATTCGAATCTGCCTCCTGAAATCTGTTTCCTGCAATTCTGCCTTGCTTTCAAATCCTCTTTGTTGCCTTCCCTCAATATATTTGTAGACGAGAGTTATCATTTATAAGTCTGCAGGTTTGTGAATTGCAGTGCCCCTGAGCTCCATTTTTCAACTCGCTCTCTTGGGAGCTGGCCGCAAAAGCGCAGGATTGCTTTAGGCCCTATTCTGCTTCCGGGCGGCAGACTGAGCCTGTGCTTAATTCTTCTTCCTGATGGGAAAATAGAGTGACCTGTGCCTGTCCCAACACCTAGAGCTAGTCTCTCATTGGTTCCCCCTCTTCCCGTTCATCCTCAGGACAAATTGCCACCTGTATGGAACAGGAGGTTAAAGGTGCTGATTCTCCAAGGAGGCAGATTGCTAGTAAAGCGGCTGGAATGGCGAACCCGAGCACAAGGAGATGAGAAATGAGGTGCGTTTTAGAAACCTTTCCCGATCACTCGGTGGACCATCTTCTGGGTTTCTCATGCATGTTTTCGATGTAGGAAGATGCCCTTGAACCTGGAGATTTGGGACCCATGGGATGGGTACCACACAGTATTACTTTAAAGCGTCTGCGTTTGCTCACCCAACCTCACCAAACCTCTCAGCCCCAAGAGTGTCCACCCTTATGTCTCAATCGGCTGCAGGTCTAGATATGGTCAATCGAGGTGGCATCACAGCCCCTGAACGAATTTTGTGAGAAATTCTCTCTCTTTCACTGTCTTTGTTTCACGGGTTTTTAAAATTAATTGAGTTTTATAATGGGGTTTAGCTGGTTTTCACTGCTGTGTTTATGCAGCTTTACATCCACTTGACTCACTTACAGGGAGATATCAATACATAGGTTTTAAGATTCTTACTAGTCAGATATATTCTTGGGCGGTGAATAGGGGGTGTTGAGTCCAGTTCCCTGAGCAAGGAGTAGGTCTTGTCTATTACATATTGGGTTTATGGAACGGTATCTGAGCTAATTTGAAACCCTTGTTTTATGCATCACCCCACCTCACCTTTCCCGTTAGGCAGCCATAGTGTGTTTTCTAACCGTGTGACTCTGTTCTGTTTTGTAATTCAGTTCAAGGGTAGCGGTTTTTACATTCCCTCTATAAGTGATATCTTATGATAAGTGTCTTTTTCTGTGTGACTTATTACACTTAGAATCGTCGTACCTAAATCCACTCATCATGCTGCTACTAGCCTTATGACGTTGATTTCATGGCTGAGTGATATTCCATTGTACATACGGACCACAACTTCTTTATCCATTTTTCTCTTTCCTGGGATATTTAAGGTGTAACGAAGTGGAGGTTCTTGTCAACAGAGCAGCCCTAAACTTTGGGGTGCTTGTGTCTTGCTGATTTCTAGTTTTCCCAATGTATACGCCCATGAGTGGAAGTGCCCTATGCTCTCTAAGCTGAGTTTTGTAAATGTTTCAGGACACACCGTACACTTCTCCAGAGTGGCTGTTGGCAATTTACATCCCGCCCATCAGCGTAGCAAGGCTCCCGTTTCTCCGTGGCCTGTCCTGCATTTCTGGTTTTGACACTTTATTCAGCATGGCCCTTTTGACCGATGGGAAGCGAGACTTCTTTGTAGCGCTGATTTGCCTTTCCAGGTTGCTTGGTTGGCCAAAAAGGGCGTATGCGTTTTTTCCTGAATATATTCAGGAAAAAACGCATACGCCCTTTTTGGCCAAGGGCATCATTGTCGAGGTTTTGCCGCTTTTCCTGTGCTTTAAAGGCGATTCGAATCTGCCTCCTGAAATCTGTTTCCTGCAATTCTGCCTTGCTTTCAAATCCTCTTTGTTGCCTTCCCTCAATATATTTGTAGACGAGAGTTATCAATTATAAGTCTGCAGGTTTGTGAATTGCAGTGCCCCTGAGCTCCATTTTTCAACTCGCTCTCTTGGGAGCTGGCCGCAAAAGCGCAGGATTGCTTTAGGCCCTATTCTGCTTCCGGGCGGCAGACTGAGCCTGTGGTTAATTCTTCTTCCTGATGGGAAAATAGAGTGACCTGTGCCTGTCCCAACACCTAGAGCTAGTCTCTCATTGGTTCCCCGTCTTCCCGTTCATCCTCAGTTCAAATTGCCACCTGTATGGAACAGGAGGTTAAAGGTGCTGATTCTCCAACGAGGGAGATTGCTAGTAAAGCGGCTGGAATGACGAACTCGAGCACAAGGAGATGAGAAATGAGGTGCGTTTTAGAAACCTTTCCCGATCACTCGGTGGACCATCTTCTGGGTTTCTCATGCATGTTTTCGATATAGGAAGATGCCCTTGAACCTGGAGATTTGGGACCCATGGGATGGGTACCACGCAGTATTACTTTAAAGCGTCTGCGTTTGCTCACCCAACCTCACCAAACCTCTCAGCCCCAAGAGTGTCCACCCTTATGTCTCAATCAGCTGTGGGTCTAGATATGGTCAATCCAGGTGGCATCACAGCCCCTGAACGAATTTTGTAAGAATTTCTCTCTCTTTCACTGTCTTTGTTTCACGGGGTTTTAAAATTAATTGAGTTTTATAAAGGGGTTTAGCTGCTTTTCACTGCTGTGTTTATGCAGCTTTACACCCACTTGACTCACTTACAGAGAGATATCAATACATAAGTTTTAAGATTCTTACTAGTCAGATATATTCTTGGGCGGTGAATAGGGGGTGTTGAGTCCAGTTCCCTGAGCAAGGAGTAGGTCTTGTCTATTACGTATTGGGTTTATGGAACGGTATCTGAGCTAATTTGAAACCCTTGTTTTATGCATCACCCCACCTCACCTTTCCCGTTAGGCAGCCATAGTCTGTTTTCTAACCGTGTGACTCTGTTCTGTTTTGTAATTCAGTTCAAGGGCAGCGGTTTTTACATTCCCTCTATAGGTGATATCTTATGATAAGTGTCTTTTCCTGTGTGACTTATTACACTTAGAATCGTCGTACCTAAATCCACTCATCATGCTGCTACTAGCCTTATGACGTCGATTTCATGGCTTAGTGATATTCCATTGTACATAAGGACCACAACTTCTTTATCCATTTTTCTCTTTCCTGAGATATTTAAGGTGTAACGAAGTGGAGGTTCTTGTCAACAGAGCAGCCCTAAACTTTGGGGTGCTTGTGTCTTGCTGATTTTTAGTTTTCCCAATTTATACGCCCATGAGTGGAAGTGCCCTATGCTCTCTAAGCTGAGTTTTGTAAATGTTTCAGGACACACCGTACACTTCTCCAGAGTGGCTGTTGGCAATTTACATCCCGCCCATCAGCGTAGCAAGGCTCCCGTTTCTCCGTGGCCTGTCCTGCATTTCTGGTTTTGACACTTTATTCAGCATGGCCCTTTTGACCGATGGGAAGCGAGACTTCTTTGTAGCGCTGATTTGCCTTTCCAGGTTGCTTGGTTGGCCAAAAAGGGCGTATGCGTTTTTTCCTGAATATATTCAGGAAAAAACGCATACGCCCTTTTTGGCCAAGGGCATCATTGTCGAGGTTTTGCCGCTTTTCCTGTGCTTTAAAGGCGATTCGAATCTGCCTCCTGAAATCTGTTTCCTGCAATTCTGCCTTGCTTTCAAATCCTCTTTGTTGCCTTCCCTCAATATATTTGTAGACGAGAGTTATCATTTATAAGTCTGCAGGTTTGTGAATTGCAGTGCCCCTGAGCTCCATTTTTCAACTCGCTCTCTTGGGAGCTGGCCGCAAAAGTGCAGGATTGCTTTAGGCCCTATTCTGCTTCCGGGCGGCAGACTGAGCCTGTGGTTAATTCTTCTTCCTGATGGGAAAATAGAGTGACCTGTGCCTGTCCCAACACCTAGAGCTAGTCTCTCATTGGTTCCCCGTCTTCCCGTTCATCCTCAGTTCAAATTGCAACCTGTATGGAACAGGAGGTTAAAGATGCTGATTCTCCAAGGAGGGAGATTGCTAGTAAAGCGGCTGGAATGGCGAACTCGAGCACAAGGAGATGAGAAATGAGGTGCGTTTTAGAAACCTTTCCCGATCACTCGGTGGACCATCTTCTGGGTTTCTCATGCATGTTTTCGATGTAGGAAGATGCCCTTGAACCTGGAGATTTGGGACCCATGGGATGGGTACCACACAGTATTACTTTAAAGCGTCTGCGTTTGCTCACCCAACCTCACCAAACCTCTCAGCCCCAAGAGTGTCCACCCTTATGTCTCAATCGGCTGCAGGTCTAGATATGGTCAATCGAGGTGGCATCACAGCCCCTGAACGAGTTTTGTGAGAATTTCTCTCTCTTTCACTGTCTTTGTTTCACGGGTTTTTAAAATTAATTGAGTTTTATAATGGGGTTTAGCTGCTTTTCACTGCTGTGTTTATGCAGCTTTACACCCACTTGACTCACTTACAGAGAGATATCAATACATAAGTTTTAAGATTCTTACTAGTCAGATATATTCTTGGGCGGTGAATAGGGGGTGTTGAGTCCAGTTCCCTGAGCAAGGAGTAGGTCTTGTCTATTACGTATTGGGTTTATGGAACGGTATCTGAGCTAATTTGAAACCCTTGTTTTATGCATCACCCCACCTCACCTTTCCCGTTAGGCAGCCATAGTGTGTTTTCTAACCGTGTGACTCTGTTCTGTTTTGTAATTCAGTTCAAGGGCAGCGGTTTTTACATTCCCTCTATAGGTGATATCTTATGATAAGTGTCTTTTTCTGTGTGACTTATTACACTTAGAATCGTCGTACCTAAATCCACTCATCATGCTGCTACTAGCCTTATGACGTTGATTTCATGGCTTAGTGATATTCCATTGTACATAAGGACCACAACTTCTTTATCCATTTTTCTCTTTCCTGAGATATTTAAGGTGTAACGAAGTGGAGGTTCTTGTCAACAGAGCAGCCCTAAACTTTGGGGTGCTTGTGTCTTGCTGATTTTTAGTTTTCCCAATTTATACGCCCATGAGTGGAAGTGCCCTATGCTCTCTAAGCTGAGTTTTGTAAATGTTTCAGGACACACCGTACACTTCTCCAGAGTGGCTGTTGGCAATTTACATCCCGCCCATCAGCGTAGCAAGGCTCCCGTTTCTCCGTGGCCTGTCCTGCATTTCTGGTTTTGACACTTTATTCAGCATGGCCCTTTTGACCGATGGGAAGCGAGACTTCTTTGTAGCGCTGATTTGCCTTTCCAGGTTGCTTGGTTGGCCAAAAAGGGCGTATGCGTTTTTTCCTGAATATATTCAGGAAAAAACGCATACGCCCTTTTTGGCCAAGGGCATCATTGTCGAGGTTTTGCCGCTTTTCCTGTGCTTTAAAGGCGATTCGAATCTGCCTCCTGAAATCTGTTTCCTGCCATTCTGCCTTGCTTTCAAATCCTCTTTGTTGCCTTCCCTCAATATATTTGTAGACGAGAGTTATCATTTATAAGTCTGCAGGTTTGTGAATTGCAGTGCCCCTGAGCTCCATTTTTCAACTCGCTCTCTTGGGAGCTGGCCGCAAAAGTGCAGGATTGCTTTAGGCCCTATTCTGCTTCCGGGCGGCAGACTGAGCCTGTGGTTAATTCTTCTTCCTGATGGGAAAATAGAGTGACCTGTGCCTGTCCCAACACCTAGAGCTAGTCTCTCATTGGTTCCCCGTCTTCCCGTTCATCCTCAGTTCAAATTGCAACCTGTATGGAACAGCTGGTTAAAGATGCTGATTCTCCAAGGAGGGAGATTGCTAGTAAAGCGGCTGGAATGGCGAACTGGAGCACAAGGAGATGAGAAATGAGGTGCGTTTTAGAAACCTTTCCCGATCACTCGGTGGACCATCTTCTGGGTTTCTCATGCATGTTTTCGATGTAGGAAGATGCCCTTGAACCTGGAGATTTGGGACCCATGGGATGGGTACCACACAGTATTACTTTAAAGCGTCTGCGTTTGCTCACCCAACCTCACCAAACCTCTCAGCCCCAAGAGTGTCCACCCTTATGTCTCAATCGGCTGCAGGTCTAGATATGGTCAATCGAGGTGGCATCACAGCCCCTGAACGAATTTTGTAAGAATTTCTCTCTCTTTCACTGTCTTTGTTTCACGGGTTTTTAAAATTAATTGAGTTTTATAGTGGGGTTTAGCTGCTTTTCACTGCTGTGTTTATGCAGCTTTACACCCACTTGACTCACTTACAGAGAGATATCAATACATAAGTTTTAAGATTCTTACTAGTCAGATATATTCTTGGGCGGTGAATAGGGGGTGTTGAGTCCAGTTCCCTGAGCAAGGAGTAGGTCTTGTCTATTATGTATTGGGTTTATGGAACGGTATCTGAGCTAATTTGAAACCCTTGTTTTATGCATCACCCCACCTCACCTTTCCCGTTAGGCAGCCATAGTGTGTTTTCTAACCGTGTGACTCTGTTCTGTTTTGTAATTCAGTTCAAGGGCAGCGGTTTTTACATTCCCTCTATAGGTGATATCTTATGATAAGTGTCTTTTCCTGTGTGACTTATTACACTTAGAATCGTCGTACCTAAATCCACTCATCATGCTGCTACTAGCCTTATGACGTCGATTTCATGGCTTAGTGATATTCCATTGTACATAAGGACCACAACTTCTTTATCCATTTTTCTCTTTCCTGAGATATTTAAGGTGTAACGAAGTGGAGGTTCTTGTCAACAGAGCAGCCCTAAACTTTGGGGTGCTTGTGTCTTGCTGATTTTTAGTTTTCCCAATTTATACGCCCATGAGTGGAAGTGCCCTATGCTGTCTAAGCTGAGTTTTGTAAATGTTTCAGGACACACCGTACACTTCTCCAGAGTGGCTGTTGGCAATTTACATCCCGCCCATCAGCGTAGCAAGGCTCCCGTTTCTCCGTGGCCTGTCCTGCATTTCTGGTTTTGACACTTTATTCAGCATGGCCCTTTTGACCGATGGGAAGCGAGACTTCTTTGTAGCGCTGATTTGCCTTTCCAGGTTGCTTGGTTGGTCAAAAAGGGCGTATGCGTTTTTTCCTGAATATATTCAGGAAAAAACGCATACGCCCTTTTTGGCCAAGGGCATCATTGTCGAGGTTTTGCCGCTTTTCCTGTGCTTTAAAGGCGATTCGAATCTGCCTCCTGAAATCTGTTTCCTGCAATTCTGCCTTGCTTTCAAATCCTCTTTGTTGCCTTCCCTCAATATATTTGTAGACGAGAGTTATCATTTATAAGTCTGCAGGTTTGTGAATTGCAGTGCCCCTGAGCTCCATTTTTCAACTCGCTCTCTTGGGAGCTGGCCGCAAAAGCGCAAGGTTTTCTTTAGGCCCTATTCTGCTTCCGGGCGGCAGACTGAGCCTGTGGTTAATTCTTCTTCCTGATGGGAAAATAGCGTGACCTGTGCCTGTCCCAACACCTAGAGCTAGTCTCTCATTGGTTCCCCCTCTTCCCGTTCATCCTCAGGACAAATTGCCACCTGTATGGAACAGGAGGTTAAAGGTGCTGATTCTCCAAGGAGGGAGATTGCTAGTAAAGCGGCTGGAATGGCGAACTCGAGCACAAGGAGATGAGAAATGAGGTGCGTTTTAGAAACCTTTCCCGATCACTCGGTGGACCATCTTCTGGGTTTCTCATGCATGTTTTCGATGTAGGAAGATGCCCTTGAACCTGGAGATTTGGGACCCATGGGATGGGTACCACACAGTATTACTTTAAAGCGTCTGCGTTTGCTCACCCAACCTCACCAAACCTCTCAGCCCCAAGAGTGTCCACCCTTATGTCTCAATCGGCTGCAGGTCTAGATATGGTCAATCGAGGTGGCATCACAGCCCCTGAACGAATTTTGTGAGAAATTCTCTCTCTTTCACTGTCTTTGTTTCACGGGTTTTTAAAATTAATTGAGTTTTATAATGGGGTTTAGCTGGTTTTCACTGCTGTGTTTATGCAGCTTTACACCCACTTGACTCACTTACAGGGAGATATCAATACATAGGTTTTAAGTTTCTTACTAGTCAGATATATTCTTGGGCGGTGAATAGGGGGTGTTGAGTCCAGTTCCCTGAGCAAGGAGTAGGTCTTGTCTATTACATATTGGGTTTATGGAACGGTATCTGAGCTAATTTGAAACCCTTGTTTTATGCATCACCCCACCTCACCTTTCCCGTTAGGCAGCCATAGTGTGTTTTCTAACCGTGTGACTCTGTTCTGTTTTGTAATTCAGTTCAAGGGTAGCGGTTTTTACATTCCCTCTATAAGTGATATCTTATGATAAGTGTCTTTTTCTGTGTGACTTATTACACTTAGAATCGACGTACCTAAATCCACTCATCATGCTGCTACTAGCCTTATGACGTTGATTTCATGGCTGAGTGATATTCCATTGTACATACGGACCACAACTTCTTTATCCATTTTTCTCTTTCCTGGGATATTTAAGGTGTAACGAAGTGGAGGTTCTTGTCAACAGAGCAGCGCTAAACTTTGGGGTGCTTGTGTCTTGCTGATTTTTAGTTTTCCCAATGTATACGCCCATGAGTGGAAGTGCCCTATGCTCTCTAAGCTGAGTTTTGTAAATGTTTCAGGACACACCGTACACTTCTCCAGAGTGGCTGTTGGCAATTTACATCCCGCCCATCAGCGTAGCAAGGCTCCCGTTTCTCCGTGGCCTGTCCTGCATTTCTGGTTTTGACACTTTATTCAGCATGGCCCTTTTGACCGATGGGAAGCGAGACTTCTTTGTAGCGCTGATTTGCCTTTCCAGGTTGCTTGGTTGGTCAAAAAGGGCGTATGCGTTTTTTCCTGAATATATTCAGGAAAAAACGCATACGCCCTTTTTGGCCAAGGGCATCATTGTCGAGGTTTTGCCGCTTTTCCTGTGCTTTAAAGGCGATTCGAATCTGCCTCCTGAAATCTGTTTCCTGCAATTCTGCCTTGCTTTCAAATCCTCTTTGTTGCCTTCCCTCAATATATTTGTAGACGAGAGTTATCATTTATAAGTCTGCAGGTTTGTGAATTGCAGTGCCCCTGAGCTCCATTTTTCAACTCGCTCTCTTGGGAGCTGGCCGCAAAAGCGCAAGGTTTTCTTTAGGCCCTATTCTGCTTCCGGGCGGCAGACTGAGCCTGTGGTTAATTCTTCTTCCTGATGGGAAAATAGCGTGACCTGTGCCTGTCCCAACACCTAGAGCTAGTCTCTCATTGGTTCCCCCTCTTCCCGTTCATCCTCAGGACAAATTGCCACCTGTATGGAACAGGAGGTTAAAGGTGCTGATTCTCCAAGGAGGGAGATTGCTAGTAAAGCGGCTGGAATGGCGAACTCGAGCACAAGGAGATGAGAAATGAGGTGCGTTTTAGAAACCTTTCCCGATCACTCGGTGGACCATCTTCTGGGTTTCTCATGCATGTTTTCGATGTAGGAAGATGCCCTTGAACCTGGAGATTTGGGACCCATGGGATGGGTACCACACAGTATTACTTTAAAGCGTCTGCGTTTGCTCACCCAACCTCACCAAACCTCTCAGCCCCAAGAGTGTCCACCCTTATGTCTCAATCGGCTGCAGGTCTAGATATGGTCAATCGAGGTGGCATCACAGCCCCTGAACGAATTTTGTGAGAATTTCTCTCTCTTTCACTGTCTTTGTTTCACGGGTTTTTAAAATTAATTGAGTTTTATAGTGGGGTTTAGCTGCTTTTCACTGCTGTGTTTATGCAGCTTTACACCCACTTGACTCACTTACAGAGAGATATCAATACATAAGTTTTAAGATTCTTACTAGTCAGATATATTCTTGGGCGGTGAATAGGGGGTGTTGAGTCCAGTTCCCTGAGCAAGGAGTAGGTCTTGTCTATTACATATTGGGTTTATGGAACGGTATCTGAGCTAATTTGAAACCCTTGTTTTATGCATCACCCCACCTCACCTTTGCCGTTAGGCAGCCATAGTGTGTTTTCTAACCGTGTGACTCTGTACTGTTTTGTAATTCAGTTCAAGGGTAGCGGTTTTTACATTCCCTCTATAAGTGATATCTTACGATAAGTGTCTTTTTCTGTGTGACTTATTTCACTTAGAATCGTCGTACCTAAATCCACTCATCATGCTGCTACTAGCCTTATGATGTTGATTTCATGGCTGAGTGATATTCCATTGTACATAAGGACCACAACTTCTTTATCCATTTTTCCCTTTCCTGGGATATTTAAGGTGTAACGAAGTGCAGGTTCTTGTCAACAGAGCAGCCCTAAACTTTGGGGTGCTTGTGTCCTGCTGATTTTTAGTTTTCCCAATTTATACGCCCATGAGTGGAAGTGCCCTATGCTCTCTAAGCTGAGTTTTGTAAATGTTTCAGGACACACCGTACACTTCTCCAGAGTGGCTGTTGGCAATTTACATCCCGCCCATCAGCGTAGCGAGGCTCCCGTTTCTCCGTGGCCTGTCCTGCATTTCTGGTTTTGACACTTTATTCAGCATGGCCCGTTTGACCGATGGGAAGCGAGACTTCTTTGTAGCGCTGATTTGCCTTTCCAGGTTGCTTGGTTGGCCAAAAAGGGCGTATGCGTTTTTTCCTGAATATATTCAGGAAAAAACGCATACGCCCTTTTTGGCCAAGGGCATCATTGTCGAGGTTTTGCCGCTTTTCCTGTGCTTTAAAGTCGATTCGAATCTGCCTCCTGAAATCTGTTTCCTGCAATTCTGCCTTGCTTTCAAATCCTCTTTGTTGCCTTCCCTCAATATATTTGTAGACGGGAGTTATCATTTATAAGTCTGCAGGTTTGTGAATTGCAGTGCCCCTGAGCTCCATTTTTCAACTCGCTCTCTTGGGAGCTGGCCGCAAAAGCGCAAGGTTTTCTTTAGGCCCTATTCTGCTTCCGGGCGGCAGACTGAGCCTGTGCTTAATTCTTCTTCCTGATGGGAAAATAGAGTGACCTGTGCCTGTCCCAACACCTAGAGCTAGTCTCTCATTGGTTCCCCCTCTTCCCGTTCACCCTCAGGACAAATTGCAACCTGTATGGAACAGGAGGTTAAAAGTGCTGATTCTCCAAGGAGGGAGATTGGTAGTAAAGCGGCTGGAATGGCGAACCCGAGCACAAGGAGACGAGAAATGAGGTGCGTTTTAGAAACCTTTCCCAATCACTCGGTGGACCGTCTTCTGGGTTTCTCATGCATGTTTTCGATGTAGGCAGATGCCCTTGAACCTGGAGATTTGGGACCCATGGGATGGGTACCACGCAGTATTACTTTAAAGTGTCTGCGTTTGCTCACCCAACCTCACCAAACCTCTCAGCCCCAAGAGTGTCCACCCTTATGTCTCAATCAGCTGCAGGTCTAGGTATGGTCAATCCAGGTGGCATCACAGCCCCTGAACGAATTTTGTGAGAATTTCTCTCTCTTTCACTGTCTTTGTTTCACGGGTTTTTAAAATTAATTGAGTTTTATAATGGGGTTTAGCTGCTTTTCACTGCTGTGTTTATGCAGCTTTACACCCACTTGACTCACTTACAGAGAGATATCAATACATAGGTTTTAAGATTCTTACTAGTCAGATATACTCTTGGCCGGTGAATAGGGGGTGTTGAGTCCAGTTCCCTGAGCAAGGAGTAGGTCTTGTCTATTACGTATTGGGTTTATGGAACGGTATCTGAGCTAATTTGAAACCCTTGTTTTATGCATCACCCCACCTCACCTTTCCCGTTAGGCAGCCATAGTGTGTTTTCTAACCGTGTGGCTCTGTTCTGTTTGGTAATTCAGTTCAAGGGTAGCGGTTTTTACATTCCCTCTATAAGTGATATCTTATGATAAGTGTCTTTTTCTGTGTGACTTATTACACTTAGAATCGTCGTACCTAAATCCACTCATCATGCTGCTACTAGCCTTATGACGTTGATTTCATGGCTGAGTGATATTCCATTGTACATACGGACCACAACTTCTTTATCCATTTTTCTCTTTCCTGGGATATTTAAGGTGTAACGAAGTGGAGGTTCTTGTCAACAGAGCAGCCCTAAACTTTGGGGTGCTTGTGTCTTGCTGATTTCTAGTTTTCCCAATGTATACGCCCATGAGTGGAAGTGCCCTATGCTCTCTAAGCTGAGTTTTGTAAATGTTTCAGGACACACCGTACACTTCTCCAGAGTGGCTGTTGGCAATTTACATCCCGCCCATCAGCGTAGCAAGGCTCCCGTTTCTCCGTGGCCTGTCCTGCATTTCTGGTTTTGACACTTTATTCAGCATGGCCCGTTTGACCGATGGGAAGCGAGACTTCTTTGTAGCGCTGATTTGCCTTTCCAGGTTGCTTGGTTGGCCAAAAAGGGCGTATGCGTTTTTTCCTGAATATATTCAGGAAAAAACGCATACGCCCTTTTTGGCCAAGGGCATCATTGTCGAGGTTTTGCCGCTTTTCCTGTGCTTTAAAGTCAATTCGAATCTGCCTCCTGAAATCTGTTTCCTGCAATTCTGCCTTGCTTTCAAATCCTCTTTGTTGCCTTCCCTCAATATATTTGTAGACGAGAGTTATCATTTATAAGTCTGCAGGTTTGTGAATTGCAGTGCCCCTGAGCTCCATTTTTCAACTCGCTCTCTTGGGAGCTGGCCGCAAAAGCGCAAGGTTTTCTTTAGGCCCTATTCTGCTTCCGGGCGGCAGACTGAGCCTGTGCTTAATTCTTCTTCCTGATGGGAAAATAGAGTGACCTGTGCCTGTCCCAACACCTAGAGCTAGTCTCTCATTGGTTCCCCCTCTTCCCGTTCACCCTCAGGACAAATTGCAACCTCTATGGAACAGGAGGTTAAAAGTGCTGATTCTCCAAGGAGGGAGATTGCTAGTAAAGCGGCTGGAATGGCGAACCCGAGCACAAGGAGACGAGAAATGAGGTGCGTTTTAGAAACCTTTCCCAATCACTCGGTGGACCGTCTTCTGGGTTTCTCATGCATGTTTTCGATGTAGGCAGATGCCCTTGAACCTGGAGATTTGGGACCCATGGGATGGGTACCACGCAGTATTACTTTAAAGTGTCTGCGTTTGCTCACCCAACCTCACCAAACCTCTCAGCCCCAAGAGTGTCCACCCTTATGTCTCAATCAGCTGCAGGTCTAGGTATGGTCAATCCAGGTGGCATCACAGCCCCTGAACGAATTTTGTGAGAATTTCTCTCTCTTTCACTGTCTTTGTTTCACGGGTTTTTAAAATTAATTGAGTTTTATAATGGGGTTTAGCTGCTTTTCACTGCTGTGTTTATGCAGCTTTACACCCACTTGACTCACTTACAGAGAGATATCAATACATAGGTTTTAAGATTCTTACTAGTCAGATATACTCTTGGCCGGTGAATAGGGGGTGTTGAGTCCAGTTCCCTGAGCAAGGAGTAGGTCTTGTCTATTACGTATTGGGTTTATGGAACGGTATCTGAGCTAATTTGAAACCCTTGTTTTATGCATCACCCCACCTCACCTTTCCGGTTAGGCAGCCATAGTGTGTTTTCTAACCGTGTGACTCTGTTCTGTTTGGTAATTCAGTTCAAGGGTAGCGGTTTTTACATTCCCTCTATAAGTGATATCTTATGATAAGTGTCTTTTTCTGTGTGACTTATTACACTTAGAATCGTCGTACCTAAATCCACTCATCATGCTGCTACTAGCCTGATGACGTTGATTTCATGGCTGAGTGATATTCCATTGTACATACGGACCACAACTTCTTTATCCATTTTTCTCTTTCCTGGGATATTTAAGGTGTAACGAAGTGGAGGTTCTTGTCAACAGAGCAGCCCTAAACTTTGGGGTGCTTGTGTCTTGCTGATTTCTAGTTTTCCCAATGTATACGCCCATGAGTGGAAGTGCCCTATGCTCTCTAAGCTGAGTTTTGTAAATGTTTCAGGACACACCGTACACTTCTCCAGAGTGGCTGTTGGCAATTTACATCCCGCCCATCAGCGTAGCAAGGCTCCCGTTTCTCCGTGGCCTGTCCTGCATTTCTGGTTTTGACACTTTATTCAGCATGGCCCTTTTGACCGATGGGAAGCGAGACTTCTTTGTAGCGCTGATTTGCCTTTCCAGGTTGCTTGGTTGGCCAAAAAGGGCGTATGCGTTTTTTCCTGAATATATTCAGGAAAAAACGCATACGCCCTTTTTGGCCAAGGGCATCATTGTCGAGGTTTTGCCGCTTTTCCTGTGCTTTAAAGTCGATTCGAATCTGCCTCCTGAAATCTGTTTCCTGCAATTCTGCCTTGCTTTCAAATCCTCTTTGTTGCCTTCCCTCAATATATTTGTAGACGAGAGTTATCATTTATAAGTCTGCAGGTTTGTGAATTGCAGTGCCCCTGAGCTCCATTTTTCAACTCGCTCTCTTGGGAGCTGGCCGCAAAAGCGCAAGGTTTTCTTTAGGCCCTATTCTGCTTCCGGGCGGCAGACTGAGCCTGTGCTTAATTCTTCTTCCTGATGGGAAAATAGAGTGACCTGTGCCTGTCCCAACACCTAGAGCTAGTCTCTCATTGGTTCCCCGTCTTCCCGTTCATCCTCAGTTCAAATTGCCACCTGTATGGAACAGGAGGTTAAAGGTGCTGATTCTCCAAGGAGGGAGATTGCTAGTAAAGCGGCTGGAATGACGAACTCGAGCACAAGGAGATGAGAAATGAGGTGCGTTTTAGAAACCTTTCCCGATCACTCGGTGGACCATCTTCTGGGTTTCTCATGCATGTTTTCGATGTAGGAAGATGCCCTTGAACCTGGAGATTTGGGACCCATGGGATGGGTACCACACAGTATTACTTTAAAGCGTCTGCGTTTGCTCACCCAACCTCACCAAACCTCTCAGCCCCAAGAGTGTCCACCCTTATGTCTCAATCGGCTGCAGGTCTAGATATGGTCAATCGAGGTGGCATCACAGCCCCTGAACGAATTTTGTGAGAATTTCTCTCTCTTTCACTGTCTTTGTTTCACGGGTTTTTAAAATTAATTGAGTTTTATAATGGGGTTTAGCTGCTTTTCACTGCTGTGTTTATGCAGCTTTACACCCACTTGACTCACTTACAGAGAAATATCAATACATAAGTTTTAAGATTCTTACTAGTCAGATATATTCTTGGGCGGTGAATAGGGGGTGTTGAGTCCAGTTCCCTGAGCAAGGAGTAGGTCTTGTCTATTACGTATTGGGTTTATGGAACGGTATCTGAGCTAATTTGAAACCCTTATTTTATGCATCACCCCACCTCACCTTTCCCGTTAGGCAGCCATAGTGTGTTTTCTAAACGTGTGACTCTGTTCTGTTTTGTAATTCAGTTCAAGGGCAGCGGTTTTTACATTCCCTCTATAGGTGATATCTTACGATAAGTGTCTTTTTCTGTGTGACTTATTACACTTAGAATCGTCGTACCTAAATCCACTCATCATGCTGCTACTAGCCTTATGACGTCGATTTCATGGCTGAGTGATATTCCATTGTACATAAGGACCACAACTTCTTTATCCATTTTTCTCTTTCCTGGGATATTTAAGGTGTAACGAAGTGGAGGTTCTTGTCAACAGAGCAGCCCTAAACTTTGGGGTGCTTGTGTCTTGCTGATTTTTAGTTTTCCCAATTTATACGCCCATGAGTGGAAGTGCCCTATGCTCTCTAAGCTGAGTTTTGTAAATGTTTCAGGACACACCGTACACTTCTCCAGAGTGGCTGTTGGCAATTTACATCCCGCCCATCAGCGTAGCAAGGCTCCCGTTTCTCCGTGGCCTGTCCTGCATTTCTGGTTTTGACACTTTATTCAGCATGGCCCTTTTGACCGATGGGAAGCGAGACTTCTTTGTAGCGCTGATTTGCTTTTCCAGGTTGCTTGGTTGGCCAAAAAGGGCGTATGCGTTTTTTCCTGAATATATTCAGGAAAAAACGCATACGCCCTTTTTGGCCAAGGGCATCATTGTCGAGGTTTTGCCGCTTTTCCTGTGCTTTAAAGGCGATTCGAATCTACCTCCTGAAATCTGTTTCCTGCACTTCTGCCTTGCTTTCAAATCCTCTTCGTTGCCTTCCCTGAATATATTTGTGGACGAGAGTTATCATCTATAACTCTGCAAGTTTGGGAATTGCAGTGCCCCTGAGCTCCATTTTTCAACTCTCTTTCTTGGGACCTGGCCGCAAAAGCGCAGGATTGCTTTAGGCCCTATTCTGCTTCCGGGCGGCAGACTGAGCCTGTGGTTAATTCTTCTTCCTGATGGGAAAATAGAGTGACCTGTGCCTGTCCCAACACCTAGAGCTAGTCTCTCATTGGTTCCCCGTCTTCCCGTTCATCCTCAGTTCAAATTGCAACCTGTATGGAACAGGAGGTTAAAGGTGCTGATTCTCCAAGGAGGGAGATTGCTAGTAAAGCGGCTGGAATGGCGAACTCGAGCACAAGGAGATGAGAAATGAGGTGCGTTTTAGAAACCTTTCCCGATCACTCGGTGGACCATCTTCTGGGTTTCTCATGCATGTTTTCGATGTAGGAAGATGCCCTTGAACCTGGAGATTTGGGACCCATGGGATGGGTACCACACAGTATTACTTTAAAGCGTCTGCGTTTGCTCACCCAACCTCACCAAACCTCTCAGCCCCATGAGTGTCCACCCTTATGTCTCAATCGGCTGCAGGTCTAGATATGGTCAATCGAGGTGGCATCACAGCCCCTGAACGAATTTTGTGAGAATTTCTCTCTCTTTCACTGTCTTTGTTTCACGGGTTTTTAAAATTAATTGAGTTTTATAGTGGGGTTTAGCTGCTTTTCACTGCTGTGTTTATGCAGCTTTACACCCACTTGACTCACTTACAGAGAGATATCAATACATAGGTTTTAAGATTCTTACTAGTCAGATATACTCTTGGGCGGTGAATAGGGGGTGTTGAGTCCAGTTCCCTGAGCAAGGAGTAGGTCTTGTCTATTACGTATTGGGTTTATGGAACGGTATCTGAGCTAATTTGAAACCCTTGTTTTATGCATCACCCCACCTCACCTTTGCCGTTAGGCAGCCATAGTGTGTTTTCTAACCGTGTGACTCTGTACTGTTTTGTAATTCAGTTCAAGGGTAGCGGTTCTTACATTCCCTCTATAAGTGATATCTTACGATAAGTGTCTTTTTCTGTGTGACTTATTTCACTTAGAATCGTCGTACCTAAATCCACTCATCATGCTGCTACTAGCCTTATGACATTGATTTCATGGCTGAGTGATATTCCATTGTACATAAGGACCACAACTTCTTTATCCATTTTTCCCTTTCCTGGGATATTTAAGGTGTAACGAAGTGGAGGTTCTTGTCAACAGAGCAGCCCTAAACTTTGGGGTGCTTGTGTCCTGCTGATTTTTAGTTTTCCCAATTTATACGCCCATGAGTGGAAGTGCCCTATGCTGTCTAAGCTGAGTTTTGTAAATGTTTCAGGACACACCGTACACTTCTCCAGAGTGGCTGTTGGCAATTTACATCCCGCCCATCAGCGTAGCAAGGCTCCCGTTTCTCCGTGGCCTGTCCTGCATTTCTGGTTTTGACACTTTATTCAGCATGGCCCTTTTGACCGATGGGAAGCGAGACTTCTTTGTAGCGCTGATTTGCCTTTCCAGGTTGCTTGGTTGGCCAAAAAGGGCGTATGCGTTTTTTCCTGAATATATTCAGGAAAAAACGCATACGCCCTTTTTGGCCAAGGGCATCATTGTCGAGGTTTTGCCGCTTTTCCTGTGCTTTAAAGGCGATTCGAATCTGCCTCCTGAAATCTGTTTCCTGCAATTCTGCCTTGCTTTCAAATCCTCTTTGTTGCCTTCCCTCAATATATTTGTAGACGAGAGTTATCATTTATAAGTCTGCAGGTTTGTGAATTGCAGTGCCCCTGAGCTCCATTTTTCAACTCGCTCTCTTGGGAGCTGGCCGCAAAAGCGCAAGGTTTTCTTTAGGCCCTATTCTGCTTCCGGGCGGCAGACTGAGCCTGTGGTTAATTCTTCTTCCTGATGGGAAAATAGAGTGACCTGTGCCTGTCCCAACACCTAGAGCTAGTCTCTCATTGGTTCCCCCTCTTCCCGTTCACCCTCAGGACAAATTGCAACCTGTATGGAACAGGAGGTTAAAAGTGCTGATTCTCCAAGGAGGGAGATTGCTAGTAAAGCGGCTGGAATGGCGAACCCTAGCACAAGGAGATGAGAAATGAGGTGCGTTTTAGAAACCTTTCCCGATCACTCGATGTACCATCTTCTGGGTTTCTCATGCATGTTTTCGATGTAGGCAGATGCCCTTGAACCTGGAGATTTGGGACCCATGGGATGGGTACCACGCAGTATTACTTTAAAGCGTCTGTGTTTGCTCACCCAACCTCACCAAACCTCTCAGCCCCAAGAGTGTCCACCCTTATGTCTCAATCAGCTGCAGGTCTAGGTATGGTCAATCCAGGTGGCATCACAGCCCCTGAACGAATTTTGTGAGAATTTCTCTCTCTTTCATTGTCTTTGTTTCACGGGTTTTTAAAATTAATTGAGTTTCATAATGGGGTTTAGCTGCTTTTCACTGCTGTGTTTATGCAGCTTTACACCCACTTGACTCACTTACAGAGAGATATCAATACATAGGTTTTAAGATTCTTACTAGTCAGATATACTCTTGGGCGGTGAATAGGGGGTGTTGAGTCCAGTTCCCTGAGCAAGGAGTAGGTCTTGTCTATTACGTATTGGGTTTATGGAACGGTATCTGAGCTAATTTGAAACCCTTGTTTTATGCATCACCCCACCTCACCTTTCCCGTTAGGCAGCCATAGTGTGTTTTCTAACCGTGTGACTCTGTTCTGTTTTGTAATTCAGTTCAAGGGTAGCGGTTCTTACATTCCCTCTATAAGTGATATCTTACGATAAGTGTCTTTTTCTGTGTGACTTATTTCACTTAGAATCGTCGTACCTAAATCCACTCATCATGCTGCTACTAGCCTTATGACATTGATTTCATGGCTGAGTGATATTCCATTGTACATAAGGACCACAACTTCTTTATCCATTTTTCCCTTTCCTGGGATATTTAAGGTGTAACGAAGTGGAGGTTCTTGTCAACAGAGCAGCCCTAAACTTTGGGGTGCTTGTGTCCTGCTGATTTTTAGTTTTCCCAATTTATACGCCCATGAGTGGAAGTGCCCTATGCTCTCTAAGCTGAGTTTTGTAAATGTTTCAGGACACACCGTACACTTCTCCAGAGTGGCTGTTGGCAATTTACATCCCGCCCATCAGCGTAGCAAGGCTCCCGTTTCTCCGTGGCCTGTCCTGCATTTCTGGTTTTGACACTTTATTCAGCATGGCCCTTTTGACCGATGGGAAGCGAGACTTCTTTGTAGCGCTGATTTGCCTTTCCAGGTTGCTTGGTTGGCCAAAAAGGGCGTATGCGTTTTTTCCTGAATATATTCAGGAAAAAACGCATACGCCCTTTTTGGCCAAGGGCATCATTGTCGAGGTTTTGCCGCTTTTCCTGTGCTTTAAAGGCGATTCGAATCTGCCTCCTGAAATCTGTTTCCTGCAATTCTGCCTTGCTTTCAAATCCTCTTTGTTGCCTTCCCTCAATATATTTGTAGACGAGAGTTATCATTTATAAGTCTGCAGGTTTGTGAATTGCAGTGCCCCTGAGCTCCATTTTTCAACTCGCTCTCTTGGGAGCTGGCCGCAAAAGCGCAAGGTTTTCTTTAGGCCCTATTCTGCTTCCGGGCGGCAGACTGAGCCTGTGGTTAATTCTTCTTCCTGATGGGAAAATAGAGTGACCTGTGCCTGTCCCAACACCTAGAGCTAGTCTCTCATTGGTTCCCCCTCTTCCCGTTCACCCTCAGGACAAATTGCAACCTGTATGGAACAGGAGGTTAAAAGTGCTGATTCTCCAAGGAGGGAGATTGCTAGTAAAGCGGCTGGAATGGCGAACCCGAGCACAAGGAGATGAGAAATGAGGTGCGTTTTAGAAACCTTTCCCGATCACTCGATGTACCATCTTCTGGGTTTCTCATGCATGTTTTCGATGTAGGCAGATGCCCTTGAACCTGGAGATTTGGGACCCATGGGATGGGTACCACGCAGTATTACTTTAAAGCGTCTGCGTTTGCTCACCCAACCTCACCAAACCTCTCAGCCCCAAGAGTGTCCACCCTTATGTCTCAATCAGCTGCAGGTCTAGGTATGGTCAATCCAGGTGGCATCACAGCCCCTGAACGAATTTTGTGAGAATTTCTCTCTCTTTCATTGTCTTTGTTTCACGGGTTTTTAAAATTAATTGAGTTTTATAATGGGGTTTAGCTGCTTTTCACTGCTGTGTTTATGCAGCTTTACACCCACTTGACTCACTTACAGAGAGATATCAATACATAGGTTTTAAGATTCTTACTAGTCAGATATACTCTTGGGCGGTGAATAGGGGGTGTTGAGTCCAGTTCCCTGAGCAAGGAGTAGGTCTTGTCTATTACGTATTGGGTTTATGGAACGGTATCTGAGCTAATTTGAAACCCTTGTTTTATGCATCACCCCACCTCACCTTTCCCGTTAGGCAGCCATAGTGTGTTTTCTAACCGTGTGACTCTGTTCTGTTTTGTAATTCAGTTCAAGGGCAGCGGTTTTTACATTCCCTCTATAGGTGATATCTTATGATAAGTGTCTTTTTCTGTGTGACTTATTACACTTAGAATCGTCGTACCTAAATCCACTCATCATGCTGCTACTAGCCTTATGACGTCGATTTCATGGCTGAGTGATATTCCATTGTACATAAGGACCACAACTTCTTTATCCATTTTTCTCTTTCCTGGGATATTTAAGGTGTAACGAAGTGGAGGTTCTTGTCAACAGAGCAGCCCTAAACTTTGGGGTGCTTGTGTCTTGCTGATTTTTAGTTTTCCCAATTTATACGCCCATGAGTGGAAGTGCCCTATGCTGTCTAAGCTGAGTTTTGTAAATGTTTCAGGACACACCGTACACTTCTCCAGAGTGGCTGTTGGCAATTTACATCCCGCCCATCAGCGTAGCAAGGCTCCCGTTTCTCCGTGGCCTGTCCTGCATTTCTGGTTTTGACACTTTATTCAGCATGGCCCTTTTGACCGATGGGAAGCGAGACTTCTTTGTAGCGCTGATTTGCCTTACCAGGTTGCTTGGTTGGCCAAAAAGGGCGTATGCGTTTTTTCCTGAATATATTCAGGAAAAAACGCATACGCCCTTTTTGGCCAAGGGCATCATTGTCGAGGTTTTGCCGCTTTTCCTGTGCTTTAAAGTCGATTCGAATCTGCCTCCTGAAATCTGTTTCCTGCAATTCTGCCTTGCTTTCAAATCCTCTTTGTTGCCTTCCCTCAATATATTTGTAGACGAGAGTTATCATTTATAAGTCTGCAGGTTTGTGAATTGCAGTGCCCCTGAGCTCCATTTTTCAACTCGCTCTCTTGGGAGCTGGCCGCAAAAGCGCAGGATTGCTTTAGGCCCTATTCTGCTTCCGGGCGGCAGACTGAGCCTGTGGTTAATTCTTCTTCCTGATGGGAAAATAGCGTGACCTGTGCCTGTCCCAACACCTAGAGCTAGTCTCTCATTGGTTCCCCCTCTTCCCGTTCATCCTCAGGACAAATTGCCACCTGTATGGAACAGGAGGTTAAAGGTGCTGATTCTCCAAGGAGGGAGATTGCTAGTAAAGCGGCTGGAATGGCGAACTCGAGCACAAGGAGATGAGAAATGAGGTGCGTTTTAGAAACCTTTCCCGATCACTCGGTGGACCATCTTCTGGGTTTCTCATGCATGTTTTCGATGTAGGAAGATGCCCTTGAACCTGGAGATTTGGGACCCATGGGATGGGTACCACACAGTATTACTTTAAAGCGTCTGCGTTTGCTCACCCAACCTCACCAAACCTCTCAGCCCCAAGAGTGTCCACCCTTATGTCTCAATCGGCTGCAGGTCTAGATATGGTCAATCGAGGTGGCATCACAGCCCCTGAACGAATTTTGTGAGAATTTCTCTCTCTTTCACTGTATTTGTTTCACGGGTTTTTAAAATTAATTGAGTTTTATAATGGGGTTTAGCTGCTTTTCACTGCTGTGTTTATGCAGCTTTACACCCACTTGACTCACTTACAGAGAGATATCAATACATAAGTTTTAAGATTCTTGCTAGTCAGATATATTCTTGGGCGGTGAATAGGGGGTGTTGAGTCCAGTTCCCTGAGCAAGGAGTAGGTCTTGTCTATTACGTATTGGGTTTATGGAACGGTATCTGAGCTATTTTGAAACCCTTGTTTTATGCATCACCCCACCTCACCTTTCCCGTTAGGCAGCCATAGTGTGTTTCTAACCGTGTGACTCTGTACTGTTTTGTAATTCAGTTCAAGGGTAGCGGTTTTTACATTCCCTCTATAAGTGATATCTTATGATAAGTGTCTTTTTCTGTGTGACTTATTTCACTTAGAATCGTCGTACCTAAATCCACTCATCATGCTGCTACTAGCCTTATGACGTCGATTTCATGGCTGAGTGATATTCCATTGTACATAAGGACCACAACTTCTTTATCCATTTTTCTCTTTCCTGGGATATTTAAGGTGTAACGAAGTGGAGGTTCTTGTCAACAGAGCAGCCCTAAACTTTGGGGTGCTTGTGTCTTGCTGATTTTTAGTTTTCCCAATTTATACGCCCATGAGTGGAAGTGCCCTATGCTGTCTAAGCTGAGTTTTGTAAATGTTTCAGGACACACCGTACACTTCTCCAGAGTGGCTGTTGGCAATTTACATCCCGCCCATCAGCGTAGCAAGGCTCCCGTTTCTCCGTGGCCTGTCCTGCATTTCTGGTTTTGACACTTATTCAGCATGGCCCTTTTGACCGATGGGAAGCGAGACTTCTTTGTAGCGCTGATTTGCCTTTCCAGGTTGCTTGGTTGGCCAAAAAGGGCGTATGCGTTTTTTCCTGAATATATTCAGGAAAAAACGCATACGCCCTTTTTGGCCAAGGGCATCATTGTCGAGGTTTTGCCGCTTTTCCTGTGCTTTAAAGGCGATTCGAATCTGCCTCCTGAAATCTGTTTCCTGCAATTCTGCCTTGCTTTCAAATCCTCTTTGTTGCCTTCCCTCAATATATTTGTAGACGAGAGTTATCATTTATAAATCTGCAGGTTTGTGAATTGCAGTGCCCCTGAGCTCCATTTTTCAACTCGCTCTCTTGGGACCTGGCCGCAAAAGCGCAGGATTGCTTTAGGCCCTATTCTGCTTCCGGGCGGCAGACTGAGCCTGTGCTTAAATCTTCTTCCTGTTGGGAAAATAGAGTGACCTGTGCCTGTCCCAACACCTAGAGCTAGTCTCTCATTGGTTCCCCCTCTTCCCGTTCATCCTCAGGACAAATTGCCACCTGTATGGAACAGGAGGTTAAAGGTGCTGATTCTCCAAGGAGGGAGATTGCTAGTAAAGCGGCTGGAATGGCAAACTCGAGCACAAGGAGATGAGAAATGAGGTGCGTTTTAGAAACCTTTCCCGATCACTCGGTGGACCATCTTCTGGGTTTCTCATGCATGTTTTCGATGTAGGAAGATGCCCTTGAACCTGGAGATTTGGGACCCATGGGATGGGTACCACACAGTATTACTTTAAAGCGTCTGCGTTTGCTCACCCAACCTCACCAAACCTCTCAGCCCCAAGAGTGTCCACCCTTATGTCTCAATCGGCTGCAGGTCTAGATATGGTCAATCGAGGTGGCATCACAGCCCCTGAACGAATTTTGTGAGAATTTCTCTCTCTTTCACTGTCTTTGTTTCACGGGTTTTTAAAATTAATTGAGTTTTATAATGGGGTTTAGCTGGTTTTCACTGCTGTGTTTATGCAGCTTTACACCCACTTGACTCACTTACAGGGAGATATCAATACATAGGTTTTAAGATTCTTACTAGTCAGATATATTCTTGGGCGGTGAATAGGGGGTGTTGAGTCCAGTTCCCTGAGCAAGGAGTAGGTCTTGTCTATTACATATTGGGTTTATGGAACGGTATCTGAGCTAATTTGAAACCCTTGTTTTATGCATCACCCCACCTCACCTTTCCCGTTAGGCAGCCATAGTGTGTTTTCTAACCGTGTGACTCTGTTCTGTTTTGTAATTCAGTTCAAGGGTAGCGGTTTTTACATTCCCTCTATAAGTGATATCTTATGATAAGTGTCTTTTTCTGTGTGACTTTTTACACTTAGAATCGTCGTACCTAAATCCACTCATCATGCTGCTACTAGCCTTATGACGTTGATTTCATGGCTGAGTGATATTCCATTGTACATACGGACCACAACTTCTTTATCCATTTTTCTCTTTCCTGGGATATTTAAGGTGTAACGAAGTGGAGGTTCTTGTCAACAGAGCAGCCCTAAACTTTGGGGTGCTTGTGTCTTGCTGATTTCTAGTTTTCCCAATGTATACGCCCATGAGTGGAAGCGCCCTATGCTCTCTAAGCTGAGTTTTGTAAATGTTTCAGGACACACCGTACACTTCTCCAGAGTGGCTGTTGGCAATTTACATCCCGCCCATCAGCGTAGCAAGGCTCCCGTTTCTCCGTGGCCTGTCCTGCATTTCTGGTTTTGACACTTTATTCAGCATGGCCCTTTTGACCGATGGGAAGCGAGACTTCTTTGTAGCGCTGATTTGCCTTTCCAGGTTGCTTGGTTGGCCAAAAAGGGCGTATGCGTTTTTTCCTGAATATATTCAGGAAAAAACGCATACGCCCTTTTTGGCCAAGGGCATCATTGTCGAGGTTTTGCCGCTTTTCCTGTGCTTTAAAGGCGATTCGAATCTGCCTCCTGAAATCTGTTTCCTGCAATTCTGCCTTGCTTTCAAATCCTCTTTGTTGCCTTCCCTCAATATATTTGTAGACGAGAGTTATCAATTATAAGTCTGCAGGTTTGTGAATTGCAGTGCCCCTGAGCTCCATTTTTCAACTCGCTCTCTTGGGAGCTGGCCGCAAAAGCGCAGGATTGCTTTAGGCCCTATTCTGCTTCCGGGCGGCAGACTGAGCCTGTGGTTAATTCTTCTTCCTGATGGGAAAATAGAGTGACCTGTGCCTGTCCCAACACCTAGAGCTAGTCTCTCATTGGTTCCCCGTCTTCCCGTTCATCCTCAGTTCAAATTGCCACCTGTATGGAACAGGAGGTTAAAGGTGCTGATTCTCCAACGAGGGAGATTGCTAGTAAAGCGGCTGGAATGACGAACTCGAGCAGAAGGAGATGAGAAATGAGGTGCGTTTTAGAAACCTTTCCCGATCACTCGGTGGACCATCTTCTGGGTTTCTCATGCATGTTTTCGATGTAGGAAGATGCCCTTGAACCTGGAGATTTGGGACCCATGGGATGGGTACCACACAGTATTACTTTAAAGCGTCTGCGTTTGCTCACCCAACCTCACCAAACCTCTCAGCCCCAAGAGTGTCCACCCTTATGTCTCAATCGGCTGCAGGTCTAGATATGGTCAATCGAGGTGGCATCACAGCCCCTGAACGAATTTTGTGAGAATTTCTCTCTCTTTCACTGTCTTTGTTTCACGGGTTTTTAAAATTAATTGAGTTTTATAATGGGGTTTAGCTGCTTTTCACTGCTGTGTTTATGCAGCTTTACACCCACTTGACTCACTTACAGAGAGATATCAATACATAAGTTTTAATATTCTTACTAGTCAGATATATTCTTGGGCGGTGAATAGGGGGTGTTGAGTCCAGTTCCCTGAGCAAGGAGTAGGTCTTGTCTATTACGTATTGGGTTTATGGAACGGTATCTGAGCTAATTTGAAACCCTTGTTTTATGCATCACCCCACCTCACCTTTCCCGTTAGGCAGCCATAGTGTGTTTTCTAACCGTGTGACTCTGTTCTGTTTTGTAATTCAGTTCAAGGGCAGCGGTTTTTACATTCCCTCTATAGGTGATATCTTATGATAAGTGTCTTTTTCTGTGTGACTTATTACACTTAGAATCGTCGTACCTAAATCCACTCATCATGCTGCTACTAGCCTTATGACGTCGATTTCATGGCTTAGTGATATTCCATTGTACATAAGGACCACAACTTCTTTATCCATTTTTCTCTTTCCTGAGATATTTAAGGTGTAACGAAGTGGAGGTTCTTGTCAACAGAGCAGCCCTAAACTTTGGGGTGCTTGTGTCTTGCTGATTTTTAGTTTTCCCAATTTATACGCCCATGAGTGGAAGTGCCCTATGCTCTCTAAGCTGAGTTTTGTAAATGTTTCAGGACACACCGTACACTTCTCCAGAGTGGCTGTTGGCAATTTACATCCCGCCCATCAGCGTAGCAAGGCTCCCGTTTCTCCGTGGCCTGTCCTGCATTTCTGGTTTTGACACTTTATTCAGCATGGCCCTTTTGACCGATGGGAAGCGAGACTTCTTTGTAGCGCTGATTTGCCTTTCCAGGTTGCTTGGTTGGCCAAAAAGGGCGTATGCGTTTTTTCCTGAATATATTCAGGAAAAAACGCATACGCCCTTTTTGGCCAAGGGCATCATTGTCGAGGTTTTGCCGCTTTTCCTGTGCTTTAAAGGCGATTCGAATCTGCCTCCTGAAATCTGTTTCCTGCAATTCTGCCTTGCTTTCAAATCCTCTTTGTTGCCTTCCCTCAATATATTTGTAGACGAGAGTTATCATTTATAAGTCTGCAGGTTTGTGAATTGCAGTGCCCCTGAGCTCCATTTTTCAACTCGCTCTCTTGGGAGCTGGCCGCAAAAGTGCAGGATTGCTTTAGGCCCTATTCTGCTTCCGGGCGGCAGACTGAGCCTGTGGTTAATTCTTCTTCCTGATGGGAAAATAGAGTGACCTGTGCCTGTCCCAACACCTAGAGCTAGTCTCTCATTGGTTCCCCGTCTTCCCGTTCATCCTCAGTTCAAATTGCAACCTGTATGGAACAGGAGGTTAAAGATGCTGATTCTCCAAGGAGGGAGATTGCTAGTAAAGCGGCTGGAATGGCGAACTCGAGCACAAGGAGATGAGAAATGAGGTGCGTTTTAGAAACCTTTCCCGATCACTCGGTGGACCATCTTCTGGGTTTCTCATGCATGTTTTCGATGTAGGAAGATGCCCTTGAACCTGGAGATTTGGGACCCATGGGATGGGTACCACACAGTATTACTTTAAAGCGTCTGCGTTTGCTCACCCAACCTCACCAAACCTCTCAGCCCCAAGAGTGTCCACCCTTATGTCTCAATCGGCTGCAGGTCTAGATATGGTCAATCGAGGTGGCATCACAGCCCCTGAACGAATTTTGTGAGAATTTCTCTCTCTTTCACTGTCTTTGTTTCACGGGTTTTTAAAATTAATTGAGTTTTATAGTGGGGTTTAGCTGCTTTTCACTGCTGTGTTTATGCAGCTTTACACCCACTTGACTCACTTACCGAGAGATATCAATACATAAGTTTTAAGATTCTTACTAGTCAGATATATTCTTGGGCGGTGAATAGGGGGTGTTGAGTCCAGTTCCCTGAGCAAGGAGTAGGTCTTGTCTATTACGTATTGGGTTTATGGAACGGTATCTGAGCTAATTTGAAACCCTTGTTTTATGCATCACCCCACCTCACCTTTGCCGTTAGGCAGCCATAGTGTGTTTTCTAACCGTGTGACTCTGTTCTGTTTTGTAATTCAGTTCAAGGGCAGCGGTTTTTACATTCCCTCTATAGGTGATATCTTATGATAAGTGTCTTTTTCTGTGTGACTTATTACACTTAGAATCGTCGTACCTAAATCCACTCATCATGCTGCTACTAGCCTTATGATGTTGATTTCATGGCTGAGTGATATTCCATTGTACATAAGGACCACAACTTCTTTATCCATTTTTCTCTTTCCTGGGATATTTAAGGTGTAACGAAGTGGAGGTTCTTGTCAACAGAGCAGCCCTAAACTTTGGGGTGCTTGTGTCTTGCTGATTTTTAGTTTTCCCAATTTATACGCCCATGAGTGGAAGTGCCCTATGCTGTCTAAGCTGAGTTTTGTAAATGTTTCAGGACACACCGTACACTTCTCCAGAGTGGCTGTTGGCAATTTACATCCCGCCCATCAGCGTAGCAAGGCTCCCGTTTCTCCGTGGCCTGTCCTGCATTTCTGGTTTTGACACTTTATTCAGCATGGCCCTTTTGACCGATGGGAAGCGAGACTTCTTTGTAGCGCTGATTTGCCTTTCCAGGTTGCTTGGTTGGCCAAAAAGGGCGTATGCGTTTTTTCCTGAATATATTCAGGAAAAAACGCATACGCCCTTTTTGGCCAAGGGCATCATTGTCGAGGTTTTGCCGCTTTTCCTGTGCTTTAAAGTCGATTCGAATCTGCCTCCTGAAATCTGTTTCCTGCAATTCTGCCTTGCTTTCAAATCCTCTTTGTTGCCTTCCCTCAATATATTTGTAGACGAGAGTTATCATTTATAAGTCTGCAGGTTTGTGAATTGCAGTGCCCCTGAGCTCCATTTTTCAACTCGCTCTCTTGGGAGCTGGCCGCAAAAGCGCAGGATTGCTTTAGGCCCTATTCTGCTTCCGGGCGGCAGACTGAGCCTGTGGTTAATTCTTCTTCCTGATGGGAAAATAGAGTGACCTGTGCCTGTCCCAACACCTAGAGCTAGTCTCTCATTGGTTCCCCCTCTTCCCGTTCATCCTCAGGACAAATTGCCACCTGTATGGAACAGGAGGTTAAAGGTGCTGATTCTCCAAGGAGGGAGATTGCTAGTAAAGCGGCTGGAATGGCGAACCCGAGCACAAGGAGATGAGAAATGAGGTGCGTTTTAGAAACCTTTCCCGATCACTCGGTGGACCATCTTCTGGGTTTCTCATGCATGTTTTCGATGTAGGAAGATGCCCTTGAACCTGGAGATTTGGGACCCATGGGATGGGTACCACACAGTATTACTTTAAAGCGTCTGCGTTTGCTCACCCAACCTCACCAAACCTCTCAGCCCCAAGAGTGTCCACCCTTATGTCTCAATCGGCTGCAGGTCTAGATATGGTCAATCGAGGTGGCATCACAGCCCCTGAACGAATTTTGTGAGAAATTCTCTCTCTTTCACTGTCTTTGTTTCACGGGTTTTTAAAATTAATTGAGTTTTATAATGGGGTTTAGCTGGTTTTCACTGCTGTGTTTATGCAGCTTTACACCCACTTGACTCACTTACAGGGAGATATCAATACATAGGTTTTAAGTTTCTTACTAGTCAGATATATTCTTGGGCGGTGAATAGGGGGTGTTGAGTCCAGTTCCCTGAGCAAGGAGTAGGTCTTGTCTATTACATATTGGGTTTATGGAACGGTATCTGAGCTAATTTGAAACCCTTGTTTTATGCATCACCCCACCTCACCTTTCCCGTTAGGCAGCCATAGTGTGTTTTCTAACCGTGTGACTCTGTTCTGTTTTGTAATTCAGTTCAAGGGTAGCGGTTTTTACATTCCCTCTATAAGTGATATCTTATGATAAGTGTCTTTTTCTGTGTGACTTATTACACTTAGAATCGTCGTACCTAAATCCACTCATCATGCTGCTACTAGCCTTATGACGTTGATTTCATGGCTGAGTGATATTCCATTGTACATACGGACCACAACTTCTTTATCCATTTTTCTCTTTCCTGGGATATTTAAGGTGTAACGAAGTGGAGGTTCTTGTCAACAGAGCAGCCCTAAACTTTGGGGTGCTTGTGTCTTGCTGATTTTTAGTTTTCCCAATTTATACGCCCATGAGTGGAAGTGCCCTATGCTCTCTAAGCTGAGTTTTGTAAATGTTTCAGGACACACCGTACACTTCTCCAGAGTGGCTGTTGGCAATTTACATCCCGCCCATCAGCGTAGCAAGGCTCCCGTTTCTCCGTGGCCTGTCCTGCATTTCTGGTTTTGACACTTTATTCAGCATGGCCCTTTTGACCGATGGGAAGCGAGACTTCTTTGTAGCGCTGATTTGCCTTTCCAGGTTGCTTGGTTGGCCAAAAAGGGCGTATGCGTTTTTTCCTGAATATATTCAGGAAAAAACGCATACGCCCTTTTTGGCCAAGGGCATCATTGTCGAGGTTTTGCCGCTTTTCCTGTGCTTTAAAGGCGATTCGAATCTGCCTCCTGAAATCTGTTTCCTGCAATTCTGCCTTGCTTTCAAATCCTCTTTGTTGCCTTCCCTCAATATATTTGTAGACGAGAGTTATCATTTATAAGTCTGCAGGTTTGTGAATTGCAGTGCCCCTGAGCTCCATTTTTCAACTCGCTCTCTTGGGAGCTGGCCGCAAAAGCGCAAGGTTTTCTTTAGGCCCTATTCTGCTTCCGGGCGGCAGACTGAGCCTGTGGTTAATTCTTCTTCCTGATGGGAAAATAGCGTGACCTGTGCCTGTCCCAACACCTAGAGCTAGTCTCTCATTGGTTCCCCCTCTTCCCGTTCATCCTCAGGACAAATTGCCACCTGTATGGAACAGGAGGTTAAAGGTGCTGATTCTCCAAGGAGGGAGATTGCTAGTAAAGCGGCTGGAATGGCGAACTCGAGCACAAGGAGATGAGAAATGAGGTGCGTTTTAGAAACCTTTCCCGATCACTCGGTGGACCATCTTCTGGGTTTCTCATGCATGTTTTCGATGTAGGAAGATGCCCTTGAACCTGGAGATTTGGGACCCATGGGATGGGTACCACACAGTATTACTTTAAAGCGTCTGCGTTTGCTCACCCAACCTCACCAAACCTCTCAGCCCCAAGAGTGTCCACCCTTATGTCTCAATCGGCTGCAGGTCTAGATATGGTCAATCGAGGTGGCATCACAGCCCCTGAACGAATTTTGTGAGAATTTCTCTCTCTTTCACTGTCTTTGTTTCACGGGTTTTTAAAATTAATTGAGTTTTATAGTGGGGTTTAGCTGCTTTTCACTGCTGTGTTTATGCAGCTTTACACCCACTTGACTCACTTACAGAGAGATATCAATACATAAGTTTTAAGATTCTTACTAGTCAGATATATTCTTGGGCGGTGAATAGGGGGTGTTGAGTCCAGTTCCCTGAGCAAGGAGTACGTCTTGTCTATTACATATTGGGTTTATGGAACGGTATCTGAGCTAATTTGAAACCCTTGTTTTATGCATCACCCCACCTCACCTTTGCCGTTAGGCAGCCATAGTGTGTTTTCTAACCGTGTGACTCTGTACTGTTTTGTAATTCAGTTCAAGGGTAGCGGTTTTTACATTCCCTCTATAAGTGATATCTTACGATAAGTGTCTTTTTCTGTGTGACTTATTTCACTTAGAATCGTCGTACCTAAATCCACTCATCATGCTGCTACTAGCCTTATGATGTTGATTTCATGGCTGAGTGATATTCCATTGTACATAAGGACCACAACTTCTTTATCCATTTTTCCCTTTCCTGGGATATTTAAGGTGTAACGAAGTGCAGGTTCTTGTCAACAGAGCAGCCCTAAACTTTGGGGTGCTTGTGTCCTGCTGATTTTTAGTTTTCCCAATTTATACGCCCATGAGTGGAAGTGCCCTATGCTCTCTAAGCTGAGTTTTGTAAATGTTTCAGGACACACCGTAAACTTCTCCAGAGTGGCTGTTGGCAATTTACATCCCGCCCATCAGCGTAGCGAGGCTCCCGTTTCTCCGTGGCCTGTCCTGCATTTCTGGTTTTGACACTTTATTCAGCATGGCCCGTTTGACCGATGGGAAGCGAGACTTCTTTGTAGCGCTGATTTGCCTTTCCAGGTTGCTTGGTTGGCCAAAAAGGGCGTATGCGTTTTTTCCTGAATATATTCAGGAAAAAACGCATACGCCCTTTTTGGAAAAGGGCATCATTGTCGAGGTTTTGCCGCTTTTCCTGTGCTTTAAAGTCGATTCGAATCTGCCTCCTGAAATCTGTTTCCTGCAATTCTGCCTTGCTTTCAAATCCTCTTTGTTGCCTTCCCTCAATATATTTGTAGACGAGAGTTATCATTTATAAGTCTGCAGGTTTGTGAATTGCAGTGCCCCTGAGCTCCATTTTTCAACTCGCTCTCTTGGGAGCTGGCCGCAAAAGCGCAAGGTTTTCTTTAGGCCCTATTCTGCTTCCGGGCGGCAGACGGAGCCTGTGCTTAATTCTTCTTCCTGATGGGAAAATAGAGTGACCTGTGCCTGTCCCAACACCTAGAGCTAGTCTCTCATTGGTTCCCCCTCTTCCCGTTCACCCTCAGGACAAATTGCAACCTGTATGGAACAGGAGGTTAAAAGTGCTGATTCTCCAAGGAGGGAGATTGCTAGTAAAGCGGCTGGAATGGCGAACCCGAGCACAAGGAGACGAGAAATGAGGTGCGTTTTAGAAACCTTTCCCAATCACTCGGTGGACCGTCTTCTGGGTTTCTCATGCATGTTTTCGATGTAGGCAGATGCCCTTGAACCTGGAGATTTGGGACCCATGGGATGGGTACCACGCAGTATTACTTTAAAGTGTCTGCGTTTGCTCACCCAACCTCACCAAACCTCTCAGCCCCAAGAGTGTCCACCCTTATGTCTCAATCAGCTGCAGGTCTAGGTATGGTCAATCCAGGTGGCATCACAGCCCCTGAACGAATTTTGTGAGAATTTCTCTCTCTTTCACTGTCTTTGTTTCACGGGTTTTTAAAATTAATTGAGTTTTATAATGGGGTTTAGCTGCTTTTCACTGCTGTGTTTATGCAGCTTTACACCCACTTGACTCACTTACAGAGAGATATCAATACATAGGTTTTAAGATTCTTACTAGTCAGATATACTCTTGGCCGGAGAATAGGGGGTGTTGAGTCCAGTTCCCTGAGCAAGGAGTAGGTCTTGTCTATTACGTATTGGGTTTATGGAACGGTATCTGAGCTAATTTGAAACCCTTGTTTTATGCATCACCCCACCTCACCTTTCCCGTTAGGCAGCCATAGTGTGTTTTCTAACCGTGTGACTCTGTTCTGTTTGGTAATTCAGTTCAAGGGTAGCGGTTTTTACATTCCCTCTATAAGTGATATCTTATGATAAGTGTCTTTTTCTGTGTGACTTATTACACTTAGAATCGTCGTACCTAAATCCACTCATCATGCTGCTACTAGCCTTATGACGTTGATTTCATGGCTGAGTGATATTCCATTGTACATACGGACCACAACTTCTTTATCCATTTTTCTCTTTCCTGGGATATTTAAGGTGTAACGAAGTGGAGGTTCTTGTCAACAGAGCAGCCCTAAACTTTGGGGTGCTTGTGTCTTGCTGATTTTTAGTTTTCCCAATTTATACGCCCATGAGTGGAAGTGCCCTATGCTCTCTAAGCTGAGTTTTGTAAATGTTTCAGGACACACCGTACACTTCTCCAGAGTGGCTGTTGGCAATTTACATCCCGCCCATCAGCGTAGCAAGGCTCCCGTTTCTCCGTGGCCTGTCCTGCATTTCTGGTTTTGACACTTTATTCAGCATGGCCCTTTTGACCGATGGGAAGCGAGACTTCTTTGTAGCGCTGATTTGCCTTTCCAGGTTGCTTGGTTGGCCAAAAAGGGCGTATGCGTTTTTTCCTGAATATATTCAGGAAAAAACGCATACGCCCTTTTTGGCCAAGGGCATCATTGTCGAGGTTTTGCCGCTTTTCCTGTGCTTTAAAGGCGATTCGAATCTGCCTCCTGAAATCTGTTTCCTGCAATTCTGCCTTGCTTTCAAATCCTCTTTGTTGCCTTCCCTCAATATATTTGTAGACGAGAGTTATCATTTATAAGTCTGCAGGTTTGTGAATTGCAGTGCCCCTGAGCTCCATTTTTCAACTCGCTCTCTTGGGAGCTGGCCGCAAAAGCGCAAGGTTTTCTTTAGGCCCTATTCTGCTTCCGGGCGGCAGACTGAGCCTGTGGTTAATTCTTCTTCCTGATGGGAAAATAGAGTGACCTGTGCCTGTCCCAACACCTAGAGCTAGTCTCTCATTGGTTCCCCCTCTTCCCGTTCACCCTCAGGACAAATTGCAACCTGTATGGAACAGGAGGTTAAAAGTGCTGATTCTCCAAGGAGGGAGATTGCTAGTAAAGCGGCTGGAATGGCGAACCCGAGCACAAGGAGATGAGAAATGAGGTGCGTTTTAGAAACCTTTCCCGATCACTCGATGTACCATCTTCTGGGTTTCTCATGCATGTTTTCGATGTAGGCAGATGCCCTTGAACCTGGAGATTTGGGACCCATGGGATGGGTACCACGCAGTATTACTTTAAAGCGTCTGCGTTTGCTCACCCAACCTCACCAAACCTCTCAGCCCCAAGAGTGTCCACCCTTATGTCTCAATCAGCTGCAGGTCTAGGTATGGTCAATCCAGGTGGCATCACAGCCCCTGAACGAATTTTGTGAGAATTTCTCTCTCTTTCATTGTCTTTGTTTCACGGGTTTTTAAAATTAATTGAGTTTTATAATGGGGTTTAGCTGCTTTTCACTGCTGTGTTTATGCAGCTTTACACCCACTTGACTCACTTACAGAGAGATATCAATACATAGGTTTTAAGATTCTTACTAGTCAGATATACTCTTGGGCGGTGAATAGGGGGTGTTGAGTCCAGTTCCCTGAGCAAGGAGTAGGTCTTGTCTATTACGTATTGGGTTTATGGAACGGTATCTGAGCTAATTTGAAACCCTTGTTTTATGCATCACCCCACCTCACCTTTCCCGTTAGGCAGCCATAGTGTGTTTTCTAACCGTGTGACTCTGTTCTGTTTTGTAATTCAGTTCAAGGGCAGCGGTTTTTACATTCCCTCTATAGGTGATATCTTATGATAAGTGTCTTTTTCTGTGTGACTTATTACACTTAGAATCGTCGTACCTAAATCCACTCATCATGCTGCTACTAGCCTTATGACGTCGATTTCATGGCTGAGTGATATTCCATTGTACATAAGGACCACAACTTCTTTATCCATTTTTCTCTTTCCTGGGATATTTAAGGTGTAACGAAGTGGAGGTTCTTGTCAACAGAGCAGCCCTAAACTTTGGGGTGCTTGTGTCTTGCTGATTTTTAGTTTTCCCAATTTATACGCCCATGAGTGGAAGTGCCCTATGCTGTCTAAGCTGAGTTTTGTAAATGTTTCAGGACACACCGTACACTTCTCCAGAGTGGCTGTTGGCAATTTACATCCCGCCCATCAGCGTAGCAAGGCTCCCGTTTCTCCGTGGCCTGTCCTGCATTTCTGGTTTTGACACTTTATTCAGCATGGCCCTTTTGACCGATGGGAAGCGAGACTTCTTTGTAGCGCTGATTTGCCTTACCAGGTTGCTTGGTTGGCCAAAAAGGGCGTATGCGTTTTTTCCTGAATATATTCAGGAAAAAACGCATACGCCCTTTTTGGCCAAGGGCATCATTGTCGAGGTTTTGCCGCTTTTCCTGTGCTTTAAAGTCGATTCGAATCTGCCTCCTGAAATCTGTTTCCTGCAATTCTGCCTTGCTTTCAAATCCTCTTTGTTGCCTTCCCTCAATATATTTGTAGACGAGAGTTATCATTTATAAGTCTGCAGGTTTGTGAATTGCAGTGCCCCTGAGCTCCATTTTTCAACTCGCTCTCTTGGGAGCTGGCCGCAAAAGCGCAGGATTGCTTTAGGCCCTATTCTGCTTCCGGGCGGCAGACTGAGCCTGTGGTTAATTCTTCTTCCTGATGGGAAAATAGCGTGACCTGTGCCTGTCCCAACACCTAGAGCTAGTCTCTCATTGGTTCCCCCTCTTCCCGTTCATCCTCAGGACAAATTGCCACCTGTATGGAACAGGAGGTTAAAGGTGCTGATTCTCCAAGGAGGGAGATTGCTAGTAAAGCGGCTGGAATGGCGAACTCGAGCACAAGGAGATGAGAAATGAGGTGCGTTTTAGAAACCTTTCCCGATCACTCGGTGGACCATCTTCTGGGTTTCTCATGCATGTTTTCGATGTAGGAAGATGCCCTTGAACCTGGAGATTTGGGACCCATGGGATGGGTACCACACAGTATTACTTTAAAGCGTCTGCGTTTGCTCACCCAACCTCACCAAACCTCTCAGCCCCAAGAGTGTCCACCCTTATGTCTCAATCGGCTGCAGGTCTAGATATGGTCAATCGAGGTGGCATCACAGCCCCTGAACGAATTTTGTGAGAATTTCTCTCTCTTTCACTGTATTTGTTTCACGGGTTTTTAAAATTAATTGAGTTTTATAATGGGGTTTAGCTGCTTTTCACTGCTGTGTTTATGCAGATTTACACCCACTTGACTCACTTACAGAGAGATATCAATACATAAGTTTTAAGATTCTTGCTAGTCAGATATATTCTTGGGCGGTGAATAGGGGGTGTTGAGTCCAGTTCCCTGAGCAAGGAGTAGGTCTTGTCTATTACGTATTGGGTTTATGGAACGGTATCTGAGCTATTTTGAAACCCTTGTTTTATGCATCACCCCACCTCACCTTTCCCGTTAGGCAGCCATAGTGTGTTTCTAACCGTGTGACTCTGTACTGTTTTGTAATTCAGTTCAAGGGTAGCGGTTTTTACATTCCCTCTATAAGTGATATCTTATGATAAGTGTCTTTTTCTGTGTGACTTATTTCACTTAGAATCGTCGTACCTAAATCCACTCATCATGCTGCTACTAGCCTTATGACGTCGATTTCATGGCTGAGTGATATTCCATTGTACATAAGGACCACAACTTCTTTATCCATTTTTCTCTTTCCTGGGATATTTAAGGTGTAACGAAGTGGAGGTTCTTGTCAACAGAGCAGCCCTAAACTTTGGGGTGCTTGTGTCTTGCTGATTTTTAGTTTTCCCAATTTATACGCCCATGAGTGGAAGTGCCCTATGCTGTCTAAGCTGAGTTTTGTAAATGTTTCAGGACACACCGTACACTTCTCCAGAGTGGCTGTTGGCAATTTACATCCCGCCCATCAGCGTAGCAAGGCTCCCGTTTCTCCGTGGCCTGTCCTGCATTTCTGGTTTTGACACTTATTCAGCATGGCCCTTTTGACCGATGGGAAGCGAGACTTCTTTGTAGCGCTGATTTGCCTTTCCAGGTTGCTTGGTTGGCCAAAAAGGGCGTATGCGTTTTTTCCTGAATATATTCAGGAAAAAACGCATACGCCCTTTTTGGCCAAGGGCATCATTGTCGAGGTTTTGCCGCTTTTCCTGTGCTTTAAAGGCGATTCGAATCTGCCTCCTGAAATCTGTTTCCTGCAATTCTGCCTTGCTTTCAAATCCTCTTTGTTGCCTTCCCTCAATATATTTGTAGACGAGAGTTATCATTTATAAATCTGCAGGTTTGTGAATTGCAGTGCCCCTGAGCTCCATTTTTCAACTCGCTCTCTTGGGACCTGGCCGCAAAAGCGCAGGATTGCTTTAGGCCCTATTCTGCTTCCGGGCGGCAGACTGAGCCTGTGCTTAAATCTTCTTCCTGATGGGAAAATAGAGTGACCTGTGCCTGTCCCAACACCTAGAGCTAGTCTCTCATTGGTTCCCCCTCTTCCCGTTCATCCTCAGGACAAATTGCCACCTGTATGGAACAGGAGGTTAAAGGTGCTGATTCTCCAAGGAGGGAGATTGCTAGTAAAGCGGCTGGAATGGCAAACTCGAGCACAAGGAGATGAGAAATGAGGTGCGTTTTAGAAACCTTTCCCGATCACTCGGTGGACCATCTTCTGGGTTTCTCATGCATGTTTTCGATGTAGGAAGATGCCCTTGAACCTGGAGATTTGGGACCCATGGGATGGGTACCACACAGTATTACTTTAAAGCGTCTGCGTTTGCTCACCCAACCTCACCAAACCTCTCAGCCCCAAGAGTGTCCACCCTTATGTCTCAATCGGCTGCAGGTCTAGATATGGTCAATCGAGGTGGCATCACAGCCCCTGAACGAATTTTGTGAGAATTTCTCTCTCTTTCACTGTCTTTGTTTCACGGGTTTTTAAAATTAATTGAGTTTTATAATGGGGTTTAGCTGGTTTTCACTGCTGTGTTTATGCAGCTTTACACCCACTTGACTCACTTACAGGGAGATATCAATACATAGGTTTTAAGATTCTTACTAGTCAGATATATTCTTGGGCGGTGAATAGGGGGTGTTGAGTCCAGTTCCCTGAGCAAGGAGTAGGTCTTGTCTATTACATATTGGGTTTATGGAACGGTATCTGAGCTAATTTGAAACCCTTGTTTTATGCATCACCCCACCTCACCTTTCCCGTTAGGCAGCCATAGTGTGTTTTCTAACCGTGTGACTCTGTTCTGTTTTGTAATTCAGTTCAAGGGTAGCGGTTTTTACATTCCCTCTATAAGTGATATCTTATGATAAGTGTCTTTTTCTGTGTGACTTTTTACACTTAGAATCGTCGTACCTAAATCCACTCATCATGCTGCTACTAGCCTTATGACGTTGATTTCATGGCTGAGTGATATTCCATTGTACATACGGACCACAACTTCTTTATCCATTTTTCTCTTTCCTGGGATATTTAAGGTGTAACGAAGTGGAGGTTCTTGTCAACAGAGCAGCCCTAAACTTTGGGGTGCTTGTGTCTTGCTGATTTCTAGTTTTCCCAATGTATACGCCCATGAGTGGAAGCGCCCTATGCTCTCTAAGCTGAGTTTTGTAAATGTTTCAGGACACACCGTACACTTCTCCAGAGTGGCTGTTGGCAATTTACATCCCGCCCATCAGCGTAGCAAGGCTCCCGTTTCTCCGTGGCCTGTCCTGCATTTCTGGTTTTGACACTTTATTCAGCATGGCCCTTTTGACCGATGGGAAGCGAGACTTCTTTGTAGCGCTGATTTGCCTTTCCAGGTTGCTTGGTTGGCCAAAAAGGGCGTATGCGTTTTTTCCTGAATATATTCAGGAAAAAACGCATACGCCCTTTTTGGCCAAGGGCATCATTGTCGAGGTTTTGCCGCTTTTCCTGTGCTTTAAAGGCGATTCGAATCTGCCTCCTGAAATCTGTTTCCTGCAATTCTGCCTTGCTTTCAAATCCTCTTTGTTGCCTTCCCTCAATATATTTGTAGACGAGAGTTATCAATTATAAGTCTGCAGGTTTGTGAATTGCAGTGCCCCTGAGCTCCATTTTTCAACTCGCTCTCTTGGGAGCTGGCCGCAAAAGCGCAGGATTGCTTTAGGCCCTATTCTGCTTCCGGGCGGCAGACTGAGCCTGTGGTTAATTCTTCTTCCTGATGGGAAAATAGAGTGACCTGTGCCTGTCCCAACACCTAGAGCTAGTCTCTCATTGGTTCCCCGTCTTCCCGTTCATCCTCAGTTCAAATTGCCACCTGTATGGAACAGGAGGTTAAAGGTGCTGATTCTCCAAGGAGGGAGATTGCTAGTAAAGCGGCTGGAATGACGAACTCGAGCAGAAGGAGATGAGAAATGAGGTGCGTTTTAGAAACCTTTCCCGATCACTCGGTGGACCATCTTCTGGGTTTCTCATGCATGTTTTCGATGTAGGAAGATGCCCTTGAACCTGGAGATTTGGGACCCATGGGATGGGTACCACACAGTATTACTTTAAAGCGTCTGCGTTTGCTCACCCAACCTCACCAAACCTCTCAGCCCCAAGAGTGTCCACCCTTATGTCTCAATCGGCTGCAGGTCTAGATATGGTCAATCGAGGTGGCATCACAGCCCCTGAACGAATTTTGTGAGAATTTCTCTCTCTTTCACTGTCTTTGTTTCACGGGTTTTTAAAATTAATTGAGTTTTATAATGGGGTTTAGCTGCTTTTCACTGCTGTGTTTATGCAGCTTTACACCCACTTGACTCACTTACAGAGAGATATCAATACATAAGTTTTAATATTCTTACTAGTCAGATATATTCTTGGGCAGTGAATAGGGGGTGTTGAGTCCAGTTCCCTGAGCAAGGAGTAGGTCTTGTCTATTACGTATTGGGTTTATGGAACGGTATCTGAGCTAATTTGAAACCCTTGTTTTATGCATCACCCCACCTCACCTTTCCCGTTAGGCAGCCATAGTGTGTTTTCTAACCGTGTGACTCTGTTCTGTTTTGTAATTCAGTTCAAGGGCAGCGGTTTTTACATTCCCTCTATAGGTGATATCTTATGATAAGTGTCTTTTTCTGTGTGACTTATTACACTTAGAATCGTCGTACCTAAATCCACTCATCATGCTGCTACTAGCCTTATGACGTCGATTTCATGGCTTAGTGATATTCCATTGTACATAAGGACCACAACTTCTTTATCCATTTTTCTCTTTCCTGAGATATTTAAGGTGTAATGAAGTGGAGGTTCTTGTCAACAGAGCAGCCCTAAACTTTGGGGTGCTTGTGTCTTGCTGATTTTTAGTTTTCCCAATTTATACGCCCATGAGTGGAAGTGCCCTATGCTCTCTAAGCTGAGTTTTGTAAATGTTTCAGGACACACCGTACACTTCTCCAGAGTGGCTGTTGGCAATTTACATCCCGCCCATCAGCGTAGCAAGGCTCCCGTTTCTCCGTGGCCTGTCCTGCATTTCTGGTTTTGACACTTTATTCAGCATGGCCCTTTTGACCGATGGGAAGCGAGACTTCTTTGTAGCGCTGATTTGCCTTTCCAGGTTGCTTGGTTGGCCAAAAAGGGCGTATGCGTTTTTTCCTGAATATATTCAGGAAAAAACGCATACGCCCTTTTTGGCCAAGGGCATCATTGTCGAGGTTTTGCCGCTTTTCCTGTGCTTTAAAGGCGATTCGAATCTGCCTCCTGAAATCTGTTTCCTGCAATTCTGCCTTGCTTTCAAATCCTCTTTGTTGCCTTCCCTCAATATATTTGTAGACGAGAGTTATCATTTATAAGTCTGCAGGTTTGTGAATTGCAGTGCCCCTGAGCTCCATTTTTCAACTCGCTCTCTTGGGAGCTGGCCGCAAAAGTGCAGGATTGCTTTAGGCCCTATTCTGCTTCCGGGCGGCAGACTGAGCCTGTGGTTAATTCTTCTTCCTGATGGGAAAATAGAGTGACCTGTGCCTGTCCCAACACCTAGAGCTAGTCTCTCATTGGTTCCCCGTCTTCCCGTTCATCCTCAGTTCAAATTGCAACCTGTATGGAACAGGAGGTTAAAGATGCTGATTCTCCAAGGAGGGAGATTGCTAGTAAAGCGGCTGGAATGGCGAACTCGAGCACAAGGAGATGAGAAATGAGGTGCGTTTTAGAAACCTTTCCCGATCACTCGGTGGACCATCTTCTGGGTTTCTCATGCATGTTTTCGATGTAGGAAGATGCCCTTGAACCTGGAGATTTGGGACCCATGGGATGGGTACCACACAGTATTACTTTAAAGCGTCTGCGTTTGCTCACCCAACCTCACCAAACCTCTCAGCCCCAAGAGTGTCCACCCTTATGTCTCAATCGGCTGCAGGTCTAGATATGGTCAATCGAGGTGGCATCACAGCCCCTGAACGAATTTTGTGACAATTTCTCTCTCTTTCACTGTCTTTGTTTCACGGGTTTTTAAAATTAATTGAGTTTTATAGTGGGGTTTAGCTGCTTTTCACTGCTGTGTTTATGCAGCTTTACACCCACTTGACTCACTTACCGAGAGATATCAATACATAAGTTTTAAGATTCTTACTAGTCAGATATATTCTTGGGCGGTGAATAGGGGGTGTTGAGTCCAGTTCCCTGAGCAAGGAGTAGGTCTTGTCTATTACGTATTGGGTTTATGGAACGGTATCTGAGCTAATTTGAAACCCTTGTTTTATGCATCACCCCACCTCACCTTTGCCGTTAGGCAGCCATAGTGTGTTTTCTAACCGTGTGACTCTGTTCTGTTTTGTAATTCAGTTCAAGGGCAGCGGTTTTTACATTCCCTCTATAGGTGATATCTTATGATAAGTGTCTTTTTCTGTGTGACTTATTACACTTAGAATCGTCGTACCTAAATCCACTCATCATGCTGCTACTAGCCTTATGATGTTGATTTCATGGCTGAGTGATATTCCATTGTACATAAGGACCACAACTTCTTTATCCATTTTTCTCTTTCCTGGGATATTTAAGGTGTAACGAAGTGGAGGTTCTTGTCAACAGAGCAGCCCTAAACTTTGGGGTGCTTGTGTCTTGCTGATTTTTAGTTTTCCCAATTTATACGCCCATGAGTGGAAGTGCCCTATGCTGTCTAAGCTGAGTTTTGTAAATGTTTCAGGACACACCGTACACTTCTCCAGAGTGGCTGTTGGCAATTTACATCCCGCCCATCAGCGTAGCAAGGCTCCCGTTTCTCCGTGGCCTGTCCTGCATTTCTGGTTTTGACACTTTATTCAGCATGGCCCTTTTGACCGATGGGAAGCGAGACTTCTTTGTAGCGCTGATTTGCCTTTCCAGGTTGCTTGGTTGGCCAAAAAGGGCGTATGCGTTTTTTCCTGAATATATTCAGGAAAAAACGCATACGCCCTTTTTGGCCAAGGGCATCATTGTCGAGGTTTTGCCGCTTTTCCTGTGCTTTAAAGTCGATTCGAATCAGCCTCCTGAAATCTGTTTCCTGCAATTCTGCCTTGCTTTCAAATCCTCTTTGTTGCCTTCCCTCAATATATTTGTAGACGAGAGTTATCATTTATAAGTCTGCAGGTTTGTGAATTGCAGTGCCCCTGAGCTCCATTTTTCAACTCGCTCTCTTGGGAGCTGGCCGCAAAAGCGCAGGATTGCTTTAGGCCCTATTCTGCTTCCGGGCGGCAGACTGAGCCTGTGGTTAATTCTTCTTCCTGATGGGAAAATAGAGTGACCTGTGCCTGTCCCAACACCTAGAGCTAGTCTCTCATTGGTTCCCCCTCTTCCCGTTCATCCTCAGGACAAATTGCCACCTGTATGGAACAGGAGGTTAAAGGTGCTGATTCTCCAAGGAGGGAGATTGCTAGTAAAGCGGCTGGAATGGCGAACCCGAGCACAAGGAGATGAGAAATGAGGTGCGTTTTAGAAACCTTTCCCGATCACTCGGTGGACCATCTTCTGGGTTTCTCATGCATGTTTTCGATGTAGGAAGATGCCCTTGAACCTGGAGATTTGGGACCCATGGGATGGGTACCACACAGTATTACTTTAAAGCGTCTGCGTTTGCTCACCCAACCTCACCAAACCTCTCAGCCCCAAGAGTGTCCACCCTTATGTCTCAATCGGCTGCAGGTCTAGATATGGTCAATCGAGGTGGCATCACAGCCCCTGAACGAATTTTGTGAGAAATTCTCTCTCTTTCACTGTCTTTGTTTCACGGGTTTTTAAAATTAATTGAGTTTTATAATGGGGTTTAGCTGGTTTTCACTGCTGTGTTTATGCAGCTTTACACCCACTTGACTCACTTACAGGGAGATATCAATACATAGGTTTTAAGTTTCTTACTAGTCAGATATATTCTTGGGCGGTGAATAGGGGGTGTTGAGTCCAGTTCCCTGAGCAAGGAGTAGGTCTTGTCTATTACATATTGGGTTTATGGAACGGTATCTGAGCTAATTTGAAACCCTTGTTTTATGCATCACCCCACCTCACCTTTCCCGTTAGGCAGCCATAGTGTGTTTTCTAACCGTGTGACTCTGTTCTGTTTTGTAATTCAGTTCAAGGGTAGCGGTTTTTACATTCCCTCTATAAGTGATATCTTATGATAAGTGTCTTTTTCTGTGTGACTTATTACACTTAGAATCGTCGTACCTAAATCCACTCATCATGCTGCTACTAGCCTTATGACGTTGATTTCATGGCTGAGTGATATTCCATTGTACATACGGACCACAACTTCTTTATCCATTTTTCTCTTTCCTGGGATATTTAAGGTGTAACGAAGTGGAGGTTCTTGTCAACAGAGCAGCCCTAAACTTTGGGGTGCTTGTGTCTTGCTGATTTTTAATTTTCCCAATTTATACGCCCATGAGTGGAAGTGCCCTATGCTCTCTAAGCTGAGTTTTGTAAATGTTTCAGGACACACCGTACACTTCTCCATAGTGGCTGTTGGCAATTTACATCCCGCCCATCAGCGTAGCAAGGCTCCCGTTTCTCCGTGGCCTGTCCTGCATTTCTGGTTTTGACACTTTATTCAGCATGGCCCTTTTGACCGATGGGAAGCGAGACTTCTTTGTAGCGCTGATTTGCCTTTCCAGGTTGCTTGGTTGGCCAAAAAGGGCGTATGCGTTTTTTCCTGAATATATTCAGGAAAAAACGCATACGCCCTTTTTGGCCAAGGGCATCATTGTCGAGGTTTTGCCGCTTTTCCTGTGCTTTAAAGGCGATTCGAATCTGCCTCCTGAAATCTGTTTCCTGCAATTCTGCCTTGCTTTCAAATCCTCTTTGTTGCCTTCCCTCAATATATTTGTAGACGAGAGTTATCATTTATAAGTCTGCAGGTTTGTGAATTGCAGTGCCCCTGAGCTCCATTTTTCAACTCGCTCTCTTGGGAGCTGGCCGCAAAAGCGCAAGGTTTTCTTTAGGCCCTATTCTGCTTCCGGGCGGCAGACTGAGCCTGTGGTTAATTCTTCTTCCTGATGGGAAAATAGCGTGACCTGTGCCTGTCCCAACACCTAGAGCTAGTCTCTCATTGGTTCCCCCTCTTCCCGTTCATCCTCAGGACAAATTGCCACCTGTATGGAACAGGAGGTTAAAGGTGCTGATTCTCCAAGGAGGGAGATTGCTAGTAAAGCGGCTGGAATGGCGAACTCGAGCACAAGGAGATGAGAAATGAGGTGCGTTTTAGAAACCTTTCCCGATCACTCGGTGGACCATCTTCTGGGTTTCTCATGCATGTTTTCGATGTAGGAAGATGCCCTTGAACCTGGAGATTTGGGACCCATGGGATGGGTACCACACAGTATTACTTTAAAGCGTCTGCGTTTGCTCACCCAACCTCACCAAACCTCTCAGCCCCAAGAGTGTCCACCCTTATGTCTCAATCGGCTGCAGGTCTAGATATGGTCAATCCAGGTGGCATCACAGCCCCTGAACGAATTTTGTGAGAATTTCTCTCTCTTTCACTGTCTTTGTTTCACGGGTTTTTAAAATTAATTGAGTTTTATAGTGGGGTTTAGCTGCTTTTCACTGCTGTGTTTATGCAGCTTTACACCCACTTGACTCACTTACAGAGAGATATCAATACATAAGTTTTAAGATTCTTACTAGTCAGATATATTCTTGGGCGGTGAATAGGGGGTGTTGAGTCCAGTTCCCTGAGCAAGGAGTAGGTCTTGTCTATTACATATTGGGTTTATGGAACGGTATCTGAGCTAATTTGAAACCCTTGTTTTATGCATCACCCCACCTCACCTTTGCCGTTAGGCAGCCATAGTGTGTTTTCTAACCGTGTGACTCTGTACTGTTTTGTAATTCAGTTCAAGGGTAGCGGTTTTTACATTCCCTCTATAAGTGATATCTTACGATAAGTGTCTTTTTCTGTGTGACTTATTTCACTTAGAATCGTCGTACCTAAATCCACTCATCATGCTGCTACTAGCCTTATGATGTTGATTTCATGGCTGAGTGATATTCCATTGTACATAAGGACCACAACTTCTTTATCCATTTTTCCCTTTCCTGGGATATTTAAGGTGTAACGAAGTGCAGGTTCTTGTCAACAGAGCAGCCCTAAACTTTGGGGTGCTTGTGTCCTGCTGATTTTTAGTTTTCCCAATTTATACGCCCATGAGTGGAAGTGCCTTATGCTCTCTAAGCTGAGTTTTGTAAATGTTTCAGGACACACCGTACACTTCTCCAGAGTGGCTGTTGGCAATTTACATCCCGCCCATCAGCGTAGCGAGGCTCCCGTTTCTCCGTGGCCTGTCCTGCATTTCTGGTTTTGACACTTTATTCAGCATGGCCCGTTTGAACCGATGGAAGCGAGACTTCTTTGTAGCGCTGATTTGCCTTTCCAGGTTGCTTGGTTGGCCAAAAAGGGCGTATGCGTTTTTTCCTGAATATATTCAGGAAAAAACGCATACGCCCTTTTTGGCCAAGGGCATCATTGTCGAGGTTTTGCCGCTTTTCCTGTGCTTTAAAGTCGATTCGAATCTGCCTCCTGAAATCTGTTTCCTGCAATTCTGCCTTGCTTTCAAATCCTCTTTGTTGCCTTCCCTCAATATATTTGTAGACGAGAGTTATCATTTATAAGTCTGCAGGTTTGTGAATTGCAGTGCCCCTGAGCTCCATTTTTCAACTCGCTCTCTTGGGAGCTGGCCGCAAAAGCGCAAGGTTTTCTTTAGGCCCTATTCTGCTTCCGGGCGGCAGACTGAGCCTGTGCTTAATTCTTCTTCCTGATGGGAAAATAGAGTGACCTGTGCCTGTCCCAACACCTAGAGCTAGTCTCTCATTGGTTCCCCCTCTTCCCGTTCATCCTCAGGACAAATTGCCACCTGTATGGAACAGGAGGTTAAAGGTGCTGATTCTCCAAGGAGGGAAATTGCTAGTAAAGCGGCTGGAATGGCGAACCCGAGCACAAGGAGATGAGAAATGAGGTGCGTTTTAGAAACCTTTCCCGATCACTCGGTGGACCATCTTCTGGGTTTCTCATGCATGTTTTCGATGTAGGAAGATGCCCTTGAACCTGGAGATTTGGGACCCATGGGATGGGTACCACACAGTATTACTTTAAAGCGTCTGCGTTTGCTCACCCAACCTCACCAAACCTCTCAGCCCCAAGAGTGTCCACCCTTATGTCTCAATCGGCTGCAGGTCTAGATATGGTCAATCGAGGTGGCATCACAGCCCCTGAACGAATTTTGTGAGAAATTCTCTCTCTTTCACTGTCTTTGTTTCACGGGTTTTTAAAATTAATTGAGTTTTATAATGGGGTTTAGCTGGTTTTCACTGCTGTGTTTATGCAGCTTTACACCCACTTGACTCACTTACAGGGAGATATCAATACATAGGTTTTAAGATTCTTACTAGTCAGATATATTCTTGGGCGGTGAATAGGGGGTGTTGAGTCCAGTTCCCTGAGCAAGGAGTAGGTCTTGTCTATTACATATTGGGTTTATGGAACGGTATCTGAGCTAATTTGAAACCCTTGTTTTATGCATCACCCCACCTCACCTTTCCCGTTAGGCAGCCATAGTGTGTTTTCTAACCGTGTGACTCTGTTCTGTTTTGTAATTCAGTTCAAGGGCAGCGGTTTTTACATTCCCTCTATAGGTGATATCTTATGATAAGTGTCTTTTTCTGTGTGACTTATTACACTTAGAATCGTCGTACCTAAATCCACTCATCATGCTGCTACTAGCCTTATGACGTCGATTTCATGGCTTAGTGATATTCCATTGTATATAAGGACCACAACTTCTTTATCCATTTTTCTCTTTCCTGAGATATTTAAGGTGTAACGAAGTGGAGGTTCTTGTCAACAGAGCAGCCCTAAACTTTGGGGTGCTTGTGTCTTGCTGATTTTTAGTTTTCCCAATTTATTCGCCCATGAGTGAAAGTGCCCTATGCTGTCTAAGCTGAGTTTTGTAAATGTTTCAGGACACACCGTACACTTCTCCAGAGTGGCTGTTGGCAATTTACATCCCGCCCATCAGCGTAGCAAGGCTCCCGTTTCTCCGTGGCCTGTCCTGCATTTCTGGTTTTGACACTTTATTCAGCATGGCCCTTTTGACCGATGGGAAGCGAGACTTCTTTGTAGCGCTGATTTGCCTTTCCAGGTTGCTTGGTTGGCCAAAAAGGGCGTATGCGTTTTTTCCTGAATATATTCAGGAAAAAACGCATACGCCCTTTTTGGCCAAGGGCATCATTGTCGAGGTTTTGCCGCTTTTCCTGTGCTTTAAAGGCGATTCGAATCTGCCTCCTGAAATCTGTTTCCTGCAATTCTGCCTTGCTTTCAAATCCTCTTTGTTGCCTTCCCTCAATATATTTGTAGACGAGAGTTATCATTTATAAGTCTGCAGGTTTGTGAATTGCAGTGCCCCTGAGCTCCATTTTTCAACTCGCTCTCTTGGGAGCTGGCCGCAAAAGCGCAGGATTGCTTTAGGCCCTATTCTGCTTCCGGGCGGCAGACTGAGCCTGTGGTTAATTCTTCTTCCTGATGGGAAAATAGAGTGACCTGTGCCTGTCCCAACACCTAGAGCTAGTCTCTCATTGGTTCCCCCTCTTCCCGTTCATCCTCAGGACAAATTGCCACCTGTATGGAACAGGAGGTTAAAGGTGCTGATTCTCCAAGGAGGGAGATTGCTAGTAAAGCGGCTGGAATGGCGAACCCGAGCACAAGGAGATGAGAAATGAGGTGCGTTTTAGAAACCTTTCCCGATCACTCGGTGGACCATCTTCTGGGTTTCTCATGCATGTTTTCGATGTAGGAAGATGCCCTTGAACCTGGAGATTTGGGACCCATGGGATGGGTACCACACAGTATTACTTTAAAGCGTCTGCGTTTGCTCACCCAACCTCACCAAACCTCTCAGCCCCAAGAGTGTCCACCCTTATGTCTCAATCGGCTGCAGGTCTAGATATGGTCAATCGAGGTGGCATCACAGCCCCTGAACGAATTTTGTGAGAAATTCTCTCTCTTTCACTGTCTTTGTTTCACGGGTTTTTAAAATTAATTGAGTTTTATAATGGGGTTTAGCTGGTTTTCACTGCTGTGTTTATGCAGCTTTACACCCACTTGACTCACTTACAGGGAGATATCAATACATAGGTTTTAAGTTTCTTACTAGTCAGATATATTCTTGGGCGGTGAATAGGGGGTGTTGAGTCCAGTTCCCTGAGCAAGGAGTAGGTCTTGTCTATTACATATTGGGTTTATGGAACGGTATCTGAGCTAATTTGAAACCCTTGTTTTATGCATCACCCCACCTCACCTTTCCCGTTAGGCAGCCATAGTGTGTTTTCTAACCGTGTGACTCTGTTCTGTTTTGTAATTCAGTTCAAGGGTAGCGGTTTTTACATTCCCTCTATAAGTGATATCTTATGATAAGTGTCTTTTTCTGTGTGACTTATTACACTTAGAATCGTCGTACCTAAATCCACTCATCATGCTGCTACTAGCCTTATGACGTTGATTTCATGGCTGAGTGATATTCCATTGTACATACGGACCACAACTTCTTTATCCATTTTTCTCTTTCCTGGGATATTTAAGGTGTAACGAAGTGGAGGTTCTTGTCAACAGAGCAGCCCTAAACTTTGGGGTGCTTGTGTCTTGCTGATTTCTAGTTTTCCCAATGTATACGCCCATGAGTGGAAGTGCCCTATGCTCTCTAAGCTGAGTTTTGTAAATGTTTCAGGACACACCGTACACTTCTCCAGAGTGGCTGTTGGCAATTTACATCCCGCCCATCAGCGTAGCAAGGCTCCCTTTTCTCCGTGGCCTGTCCTGCATTTCTGGTTTTGACACTTTATTCAGCATGGCCCTTTTGACCGATGGGAAGCGAGACTTCTTTGTAGCGCTGATTTGCCTTTCCAGGTTGCTTGGTTGGCCAAAAAGGGCGTATGCGTTTTTTCCTGAATATATTCAGGAAAAAACGCATACGCCCTTTTTGGCCAAGGGCATCATTGTCGAGGTTTTGCCGCTTTTCCTGTGCTTTAAAGGCGATTCGAATCTGCCTCCTGAAATCTGTTTCCTGCAATTCTGCCTTGCTTTCAAATCCTCTTTGTTGCCTTCCCTCAATATATTTGTAGACGAGAGTTATCATTTATAAGTCTGCAGGTTTGTGAATTGCAGTGCCCCTGAGCTCCATTTTTCAACTCGCTCTCTTGGGAGCTGGCCGCAAAAGCGCAAGGTTTTCTTTAGGCCCTATTCTGCTTCCGGGCGGCAGACTGAGCCTGTGGTTAATTCTTCTTCCTGATGGGAAAATAGCGTGACCTGTGCCTGTCCCAACACCTAGAGCTAGTCTCTCATTGGTTCCCCCTCTTCCCGTTCATCCTCAGGACAAATTGCCACCTGTATGGAACAGGAGGTTAAAGGTGCTGATTCTCCAAGGAGGGAGATTGCTAGTAAAGCGGCTGGAATGGCGAACTCGAGCACAAGGAGATGAGAAATGAGGTGCGTTTTAGAAACCTTTCCCGATCACTCGGTGGACCATCTTCTGGGTTTCTCATGCATGTTTTCGATGTAGGAAGATGCCCTTGAACCTGGAGATTTGGGACCCATGGGATGGGTACCACACAGTATTACTTTAAAGCGTCTGCGTTTGCTCACCCAACCTCACCAAACCTCTCAGCCCCAAGAGTGTCCACCCTTATGTCTCAATCGGCTGCAGGTCTAGATATGGTCAATCGAGGTGGCATCACAGCCCCTGAACGAATTTTGTGAGAATTTCTCTCTCTTTCACTGTCTTTGTTTCACGGGTTTTTAAAATTAATTGAGTTTTATAGTGGGGTTTAGCTGCTTTTCACTGCTGTGTTTATGCAGCTTTACACCCACTTGACTCACTTACAGAGAGATATCAATACATAAGTTTTAAGATTCTTACTAGTCAGATATATTCTTGGGCGGTGAATAGGGGGTGTTGAGTCCAGTTCCCTGAGCAAGGCGTAGGTCTTGTCTATTACATATTGGGTTTATGGAACGGTATCTGAGCTAATTTGAAACCCTTGTTTTATGCATCACCCCACCTCACCTTTGCCGTTAGGCAGCCATAGTGTGTTTTCTAACCGTGTGACTCTGTACTGTTTTGTAATTCAGTTCAAGGGTAGCGGTTTTTACATTCCCTCTATAAGTGATATCTTACGATAAGTGTCTTTTTCTGTGTGACTTATTTCACTTAGAATCGTCGTACCTAAATCCACTCATCATGCTGCTACTAGCCTTATGACGTTGATTTCATGGCTGAGTGATATTCCATTGTACATACGGACCACAACTTCTTTATCCATTTTTCTCTTTCCTGGGATATTTAAGGTGTAACGAAGTGGAGGTTCTTGTCAACAGAGCAGCCCTAAACTTTGGGGTGCTTGTGTCCTGCTGATTTTTAGTTTTCCCAATTTATACGCCCATGAGTGGAAGTGCCCTATGCTCTCTAAGCTGAGTTTTGTAAATGTTTCAGGACACACCGTACACTTCTCCAGAGTGGCTGTTGGCAATTTACATCCCGCCCATCAGCGTAGCGAGGCTCCCGTTTCTCCGTGGCCTGTCCTGCATTTCTGGTTTTGACACTTTATTCAGCATGGCCCGTTTGACCGATGGGAAGCGAGACTTCTTTGTAGCGCTGATTTGCCTTTCCAGGTTGCTTGGTTGGCCAAAAAGTGCGTATGCGTTTTTTCCTGAATATATTCAGGAAAAAACGCATACGCCCTTTTTGGCCAAGGGCATCATTGTCGAGGTTTTGCCGCTTTTCCTGTGCTTTAAAGTCGATTCGAATCTGCCTCCTGAAATCTGTTTCCTGCAATTCTGCCTTGCTTTCAAATCCTCTTTGTTGCCTTCCCTCAATATATTTGTAGACGAGAGTTATCATTTATAAGTCTGCAGGTTTGTGAATTGCAGTGCCCCTGAGCTCCATTTTTCAACTCGCTCTCTTGGGAGCTGGCCGCAAAAGCGCAAGGTTTTCTTTAGGCCCTATTCTGCTTCCGGGCGGCAGACTGAGCCTGTGCTTAATTCTTCTTCCTGATGGGAAAATAGAGTGACCTGTGCCTGTCCCAACACCTAGAGCTAGTCTCTCATTGGTTCCCCCTCTTCCCGTTCACCCTCAGGACAAATTGCAACCTGTATGGAACAGGAGGTTAAAAGTGTTGATTCTCCAAGGAGGGAGATTGCTAGTAAAGCGGCTGGAATGGCGAACCCGAGCACAAGGAGACGAGAAATGAGGTGCGTTTTAGAAACCTTTCCCAATCACTCGGTGGACCGTCTTCTGGGTTTCTCATGCATGTTTTCGATGTAGGCAGATGCCCTTGAACCTGGAGATTTGGGACCCATGGGATGGGTACCACGCAGTATTACTTTAAAGTGTCTGCGTTTGCTCACCCAACCTCACCAAACCTCTCAGCCCCAAGAGTGTCCACCCTTATGTCTCAATCAGCTGCAGGTCTAGGTATGGTCAATCCAGGTGGCATCACAGCCCCTGAACGAATTTTGTGAGAATTTCTCTCTCTTTCACTGTCTTTGTTTCACGGGTTTTTAAAATTAATTGAGTTTTATAATGGGGTTTAGCTGCTTTTCACTGCTGTGTTTATGCAGCTTTACACCCACTTGACTCACTTACAGAGAGATATCAATACATAGGTTTTAAGATTCTTACTAGTCAGATATACTCTTGGCCGGTGAATAGGGGGTGTTGAGTCCAGTTCCCTGAGCAAGGAGTAGGTCTTGTCTATTACGTATTGGGTTTATGGAACGGTATCTGAGCTAATTTGAAACCCTTGTTTTATGCATCACCCCACCTCACCTTTCCCGTTAGGCAGCCATAGTGTGTTTTCTAACCGTGTGACTCTGTTCTGTTTGGTAATTCAGTTCAAGGGTAGCGGTTTTTACATTCCCTCTATAAGTGATATCTTATGATAAGTGTCTTTTTCTGTGTGACTTATTACACTTAGAATCGTCGTACCTAAATCCACTCATCATGCTGCTACTAGCCTTATGACGTTGATTTCATGGCTGAGTGATATTCCATTGTACATACGGACCACAACTTCTTTATCCATTTTTCTCTTTCCTGGGATATTTAAGGTGTAACGAAGTGGAGGTTCTTGTCAACAGAGCAGCCCTAAACTTTGGGGTGCTTGTGTCTTGCTGATTTCTAGTTTTCCCAATGTATACGCCCATGAGTGGAAGTGCCCTATGCTCTCTAAGCTGAGTTTTGTAAATGTTTCAGGACACACCGTACACTTCTCCAGAGTGGCTGTTGGCAATTTACATCCCGCCCATCAGCGTAGCAAGGCTCCCGTTTCTCCGTGGCCTGTCCTGCATTTCTGGTTTTGACACTTTATTCAGCATGGCCCGTTTGACCGATGGGAAGCGAGACTTCTTTGTAGCGCTGATTTGCCTTTCCAGGTTGCTTGGTTGGCCAAAAAGGGCGTATGCGTTTTTTCCTGAATATATTCAGGAAAAAACGCATACGCCCTTTTTGGCCAAGGGCATCATTGTCGAGGTTTTGCCGCTTTTCCTGTGCTTTAAAGGCGATTCGAATCTGCCTCCTGAAATCTGTTTCCTGCAATTCTGCCTTGCTTTCAAATCCTCTTTGTTGCCTTCCCTCAATATATTTGTAGACGAGAGTTATCATTTATAAGTCTGCAGGTTTGTGAATTGCAGTGCCCCTGAGCTCCATTTTTCAACTCGCTCTCTTGGGAGCTGGCCGCAAAAGCGCAAGGTTTTCTTTAGGCCCTATTCTGCTTCCGGGCGGCAGACGGAGCCTGTGCTTAATTCTTCTTCCTGATGGGAAAATAGAGTGACCTGTGCCTGTCCCAACACCTAGAGCTAGTCTCTCATTGGTTCCCCCTCTTCCCGTTCACCCTCAGGACAAATTGCAACCTGTATGGAACAGGAGGTTAAAAGTGCTGATTCTCCAAGGAGGGAGATTGCTAGTAAAGCGGCTGGAATGGCGAACCCGAGCACAAGGAGACGAGAAATGAGGTGCGTTTTAGAAACCTTTCCCAATCACTCGGTGGACCGTCTTCTGGGTTTCTCATGCATGTTTTCGATGTAGGCAGATGCCCTTGAACCTGGAGATTTGGGACCCATGGGATGGGTAGCACGCAGTATTACTTTAAAGTGTCTGCGTTTGCTCACCCAACCTCACCAAACCTCTCAGCCCCAAGAGTGTCCACCCTTATGTCTCAATCAGCTGCAGGTCTAGGTATGGTCAATCCAGGTGGCATCACAGCCCCTGAACGAATTTTGTGAGAATTTCTCTCTCTTTCACTGTCTTTGTTTCACGGGTTTTTAAAATTAATTGAGTTTTATAATGGGGTTTAGCTGCTTTTCACTGCTGTGTTTATGCAGCTTTACACCCACTTGACTCACTTACAGAGAGATATCAATACATAGGTTTTAAGATTCTTACTAGTCAGATATACTCTTGGCCGGAGAATAGGGGGTGTTGAGTCCAGTTCCCTGAGCAAGGAGTAGGTCTTGTCTATTACGTATTGGGTTTATGGAACGGTATCTGAGCTAATTTGAAACCCTTGTTTTATGCATCACCCCACCTCACCTTTCCCGTTAGGCAGCCATAGTGTGTTTTCTAACCGTGTGACTCTGTTCTGTTTGGTAATTCAGTTCAAGGGTAGCGGTTTTTACATTCCCTCTATAAGTGATATCTTATGATAAGTGTCTTTTTCTGTGTGACTTATTACACTTAGAATCGTCGTACCTAAATCCACTCATCATGCTGCTACTAGCCTTATGACGTTGATTTCATGGCTGAGTGATATTCCATTGTACATACGGACCACAACTTCTTTATCCATTTTTCTCTTTCCTGGGATATTTAAGGTGTAACGAAGTGGAGGTTCTTGTCAACAGAGCAGCCCTAAACTTTGGGGTGCTTGTGTCTTGCTGATTTCTAGTTTTCCCAATGTATACGCCCATGAGTGGAAGTGCCCTATGCTCTCTAAGCTGAGTTTTGTAAATGTTTCAGGACACACCGTACACTTCTCCAGAGTGGCTGTTGGCAATTTACATCCCGCCCATCAGCGTAGCAAGGCTCCCGTTTCTCCGTGGCCTGTCCTGCATTTCTGGTTTTGACACTTTATTCAGCATGGCCCTTTTCACCGATGGGAAGCGAGACTTCTTTGTAGCGCTGATTTGCCTTTCCAGGTTGCTTGGTTGGCCAAAAAGGGCGTATGCGTTTTTTCCTGAATATATTCAGGAAAAAACGCATACGCCCTTTTTGGCCAAGGGCATCATTGTCGAGGTTTTGCCGCTTTTCCTGTGCTTTAAAGGCGATTCGAATCTGCCTCCTGAAATATGTTTCCTGCAATTCTGCCTTGCTTTCAAATCCTCTTTGTTGCCTTCCCTCAATATATTTGTAGACGAGAGTTATCATTTATAAGTCTGCAGGTATGTGAATTGCAGTGCCCCTGAGCTCCATTTTTCAACTCGCTCTCTTGGGACCTGGCCGCAAAAGCGCAGGATTGCTTTAGGCCCTATTCTGCTTCCGGGCGGCAGACTGAGCCTGTGGTTAATTCTTCTTCCTGATGGGAAAATAGAGTGACCTGTGCCTGTCCCAACACCTAGATCTAGTCTCTCATTGGTTCCCCGTCTTCCCGTTCATCCTCAGTTCAAATTGCCACCTGTATGGAACAGGAGGTTAAAGGTGCTGATTCTCCAAGGAGGGAGATTGCTAGTAAAGCGGCTGGAATGACGAACTCGAGCAGAAGGAGATGAGAAATGAGGTGCGTTTTAGAAACCTTTCCCGATCACTCGGTGGACCATCTTCTGGGTTTCTCATGCATGTTTTCGATGTAGGAAGATGCCCTTGAACCTGGAGATTTGGGACCCATGGGATGGGTACCACAAAGTATTACTTTAAAGCGTCTGCGTTTGCTCACCCAACCTCACCAAACCTCTCAGCCCCAAGAGTGTCCACCCTTATGTCTCAATCGGCTGCAGGTCTTGATATGGTCAATCGAGGTGGCATCACAGCCCCTGAACGAATTTTGTGAGAATTTCTCTCTCTTTCACTGTCTTTGTTTCACGGGTTTTTAAAATTAATTGAGTTTTATAATGGGGTTTAGCTGCTTTTCACTGCTGTGTTTATGCAGCTTTACACCCACTTGACTCACTTACAGAGAGATATCAATACATAAGTTTTAAGATTCTTACTAGTCAGATATATTCTTGGGCGGTGAATAGGGGGTGTTGAGTCCATTTCCCTGAGCAAGGAGTAGGTCTTGTCTATTACGTATTGGGTTTATGGAACGGTATCTGAGCTAATTTGAAACCCTTATTTTATGCATCACCCCACTTCACCTTTCCCGTTAGGCAGCCTTAGTGTGTTTTCTAACCGTGTGACTCTGTTCTGTTTTGTAATTCAGTTCAAGGGCAGCGGTTTTTACATTCCCTCTATAGGTGATATCTTATGATAAGTGTCTTTTTCTGTGTGACTTATTACACTTAGAATCGTCGTACCTAAATCCACTCATCATGCTGCTACTAGCCTTATGAAGTCGATTTCATGGCTGAGTGATATTCCATTGTACATAAGGACCACAACTTCTTTATCCATTTTTCTCTTTCCTGGGATATTTAAGGTGTAACGAAGTGGAGGTTCTTGTCAACAGAGCAGCCCTAAACTTTGTGGTGCTTGTGTCTTGCTGATTTCTAGTTTTCCCAATTTATACGCCCATGAGTGGAAGTGCCCTATGCTCTCTAAGCTGAGTTTTGTAAATGTTTCAGGACACACCGTACACTTCTCCAGAGTGGCTGTTGGCAATTTACATCCCGCCCATCAGCGTAGCAAGGCTCCCGTTTCTCCGTGGCCTGTCCTGCATTTCTGGTTTTGACACTTTATTCAGCATGGCCCTTTTGACCGATGGGAAGCGAGACTTCTTTGTAGCGCTGATTTGCTTTTCCAGGTTGCTTGGTTGGCCAAAAAGGGCGTATGCGTTTTTTCCTGAATATATTCAGGAAAAAACGCATACGCCCTTTTTGGCCAAGGGCATCATTGTCGAGGTTTTGCCGCTTTTCCTGTGCTTTAAAGGCGATTCGAATCTACCTCCTGAAATCTGTTTCCTGCACTTCTGCCTTGCTTTCAAATCCTCTTCGTTGCCTTCCCTGAATATATTTGTGGACGAGAGTTATCATCTATAACTCTGCAAGTTTGGGAATTGCAGTGTCCCTGAGCTCCATTTTTCAACTCGCTTTCTTGGGAGCTGGCCGCAAAAGCGCAGGATTGCTTTAGGCCCTATTCTGCTTCCGGGCGGCAGACTGAGCCTGTGGTTAATTCTTCTTCCTGATGGGAAAATAGAGTGACCTGTGCCTGTCCCAACACCTAGAGCTAGTCTCTCATTGGTTCCCCGTCTTCCCGTTCATCCTCAGTTCAAATTGCAACCTGTATGGAACAGGAGGTTAAAGGTGCTGATTCTCCAAGGAGGGAGATTGCTAGTAAAGCGGCTGGAATGGCGAACTCGAGCACAAGGAGATGAGAAATGAGGTGCGTTTTAGAAACCTTTCCCGATCACTCGGTGGACCATCTTCTGGGTTTCTCATGCATGTTTTCGATGTAGGAAGATGCCCTTGAACCTGGAGATTTGGGACCCATGGGATGGGTACCACACAGTATTACTTTAAAGCGTCTGCGTTTGCTCACCCAACCTCACCAAACCTCTCAGCCCCAAGAGTGTCCACCCTTATGTCTCAATCGGCTGCAGGTCTAGATATGGTCAATCGAGGTGGCATCACAGCCCCTGAACGAATTTTGTGAGAATTTCTCTCTCTTTCACTGTCTTTGTTTCACGGGTTTTTAAAATTAATTGAGTTTTATAGTGGGGTTTAGCTGCTTTTCACTGCTGTGTTTATGCAGCTTTACACCCACTTGACTCACTTACAGAGAGATATCAATACATAGGTTTTAAGATTCTTACTAGTCAGATATACTCTTGGGCGGTGAATAGGGGGTGTTGAGTCCAGTTCCCTGAGCAAGGAGTAGGTCTTGTCTATTACGTATTGGGTTTATGGAACGGTATCTGAGCTAATTTGAAACCCTTGTTTTATGCATCACCCCACCTCACCTTTGCCGTTAGGCAGCCATAGAGTGTTTTCTAACAGTGTGACTCTGTACTGTTTTGTAATTCAGTTCAATGGTAGCGGTTCTTACATTCCCTCTATAAGTGATATCTTACGATAAGTGTCTTTTTCTGTATGACTTATTTCACTTAGAATCGTCGTACCTAAATCCACTCATCATGCTGCTACTAGCCTTATGACATTGATTTCATGGCTGAGTGATATTCCATTGTACATAAGGACCACAACTTCTTTATCCATTTTTCCCTTTCCTGGGATATTTAAGGTGTAACGAAGTGGAGGTTCTTGTCAACAGAGCAGCCCTAAACTTTGGGGTGCTTGTGTCCTGCTGATTTTTAGTCTTCCCAATTTATACGCCCATGAGTGGATGTGCCCTATGCTCTCTAAGCTGAGTTTTGTAAATGTTTCAGGACACACCGTACACTTCTCCAGAGTGGCTGTTGGCAATTTACATCCCGCCCATCAGCGTAGCAAGGCTCCCGTTTCTCCGTGGCCTGTCCTGCATTTCTGGTTTTGACACTTTATTCAGCATGGCCCTTTTGACCGATGGGAAGCGAGACTTCTTTGTAGCGCTGATTTGCCTTTCCAGGTTGCTTGGTTGGCCAAAAAGGGCGTATGCGTTTTTTCCTGAATATATTCAGGAAAAAACGCATACGCCCTTTTTGGCCAAGGGCATCATTGTCGAGGTTTTGCCGCTTTTCCTGTGCTTTAAAGGCGATTCGAATCTGCCTCCTGAAATCTGTTTCCTGCAATTCTGCCTTGCTTTCAAATCCTCTTTGTTGCCTTCCCTCAATATATTTGTAGACGAGAGTTATCATTTATAAGTCTGCAGGTTTGTGAATTGCAGTGCCCCTGAGCTCCATTTTTCAACTCGCTCTCTTGGGAGCTGGCCGCAAAAGTGCAAGGTTTTCTTTAGGCCCTATTCTGCTTCCGGGCGGCAGACTGAGCCTGTGGTTAATTCTTCTTCCTGATGGGAAAATAGAGTGACCTGTGCCTGTCCCAACACCTAGATCTAGTCTCTCATTGGTTCCCCCTCTTCCCGTTCACCCTCAGGACAAATTGCAACCTGTAAGGAACAGGAGGTTAAAAGTGCTGATTCTCCAAGGAGGGAGATTGCTAGTAAAGCGGCTGGAATGGCGAACCCGAGCACAAGGAGATGAGAAATGAGGTGCGTTTTAGAAACCTTTCCCGATCACTCGATGTACCATCTTCTGGGTTTCTCATGCATGTTTTCGATGTAGGCAGATGCCCTTGAACCTGGAGATTTGGGACCCATGGGATGGGTACCACGCAGTATTACTTTAAAGCGTCTGCGTTTGCTCACCCAACCTCACCAAACCTCTCAGCCCCAAGAGTGTCCACCCTTATGTCTCAATCAGCTGCAGGTCTAGGTATGGTCAATCCAGGTGGCATTACAGCCCCTGAACGAATTTTGTGAGAATTTCTCTCTCTTTTACTGTCTTTGTTTCACGGGATTTTAAAATTAATTGAGTTTTATAATGGGGTTTAGCTGCTTTTCACTGCTGTGTTTATGCAGCTTTACAACCAATTGACTCACTTACAGAGAGATATCAATACATAAGTTTTAAGATTCTTACTAGTCAGATATATTCTTGGGCGTTGAATAGGGGGTGTTGAGTCCAGTTCCCTGAGCAAGGAGTAGGTCTTGTCTATTACATATTGGGTTTATGGAACGGTATCTGAGCTAATTTGAAACCCTTGTTTTATGCATCACCCCACCTCACCTTTCCCGTTAGGCAGCCATAGTGTGTTTTCTAACCGTGTGACTCTGTTCTGTTTTGTAATTCAGTTCAAGGGCAGCGGTTTTTACATTCCCTCTATAGGTGATATCTTATGATAAGTGTCTTTTTCTGTGTGACTTATTACACTTAGAATCGTCGTACCTAAATCCACTCATCATGCTGCTACTAGCCTTATGACGTCGATTTCATGGCTGAGTGATATTCCATTGTACATAAGGACCACAACTTCTTTATCCATTTTTCTCTTTCCTGGGATATATAAGGTGTAACGAAGTGGAGGTTCTTGTCAACAGAGCAGCCCTAAACTTTGGGGTGCTTGTGTCTTGCTGATTTTTAGTTTTCCCAATTTATACGCCCATGAGTGGAAGTGCCCTATGCTCTCTAAGCTGAGTTTTGTAAATGTTTCAGGACACACCGTACACTTCTCCAGAGTGGCTGTTGGCAATTTACATCCCGCCCATCAGCGTAGCAAGGCTCCCGTTTCTCCGTGGCCTGTCCTGCATTTCTGGTTTTGACACTTTATTCAGCATGGCCCTTTTGACCGATGGGAAGCGAGACTTCTTTGTAGCGCTGATTTGCCTTTCCAGGTTGCTTGGTTGGCCAAAAAGGGCGTATGCGTTTTTTCCTGAATATATTCAGGAAAAAACGCATACGCCCTTTTTGGCCAAGGGCATCATTGTCGAGGTTTTGCCGCTTTTCCTGTGCTTTCAAGGCGATTCGAATCTACCTCCTGAAATGGGTTTCTTGCAATTCTGCCTTGCTTTCAAATTTTCTTCGTTGCCTTCCCTCAATATATTTGTGGTCGAGATTTATAATTTATAACTCTGCAGGTTTGTGAATTGCAGTGCCCCTGAGCTCCATTTTCCAACTCGCTTGCTTGGGAGCTGGCCGCAAAAGCGCAGGATTGCTTCAGGCCCTATTCTGGTTCCGGGGGGCAGGCTGAGACTGTGGTTAATTCTTCTTCCTGATGGGAAAATGGAGTGACCTGTGCCTGTCCCAACACCTAGAGGTAGTCTCTCATTGGTTCCCCCTCTTCCCGTTCTTCCTCAGGACAAATTGCCACCTGTATGGAACAGGAGGTTAAAGGTGCTGATTCTCCAAGGAGGGAGATTGCTAGTAAAGCGGCTGGAATGGCGAACTCGAGCACAAGGAGATGAGAAATGAGGTGCGTTTTAGAAACCTTTCCCGATCACTCGGTGGACCATCTTCTGGGTTTCTCATGCATGTTTTCGATGTAGGAAGATGCCCTTGAACCTGGAGATTTGGGACCCATGGGATGGGTACCACACAGTATTACTTTAAAGCGTCTGCGTTTGCTCACCCAACCTCACCAAACCTCTCAGCCCCAAGAGTGTCCACCCTTATGTCTCAATCGGCTGCAGGTCTAGATATGGTCAATCGAGGTGGCATCACAGCCCCTGAACGAATTTTGTGAGAATTTCTCTCTCTTTCACTGTCTTTGTTTCACGGGTTTTTAAAATTAATTGAGTTTTATAATGGGGTTTAGCTGCTTTTCACTGCTGTGTTTATGCAGCTTTACACCCACTTGACTCACTTACAGAGAGATATCAATACATAAGTTTTAAGATTCTTGCTAGTCAGATATATTCTTGGGCGGTGAATAGGGGGTGTTGAGTCCAGTTCCCTGAGCAAGGAGTAGGTCTTGTCTATTACGTATTGGGTTTATGGAACGGTATCTGAGCTACTTTGAAACCCTTGTTTTATGCATCACCCCACCTCACCTTTCCCGTTAGGCAGCCATAGTGTGTTTCTAACCGTGTGACTCTGTACTGTTTTGTAATTCAGTTCAAGGGTAGCGGTTTTTACATTCCCTCTATAAGTGATATCTTATGATAAGTGTCTTTTTCTGTGTGACTTATTTCACTTAGAATCGTCGTACCTAAATCCACTCATCATGCTGCTACTAGCCTTATGACGTCGATTTCATGGCTGAGTGATATTCCATTGTACATAAGGACCACAACTTCTTTATCCATTTTTCTCTTTCCTGGGATATTTAAGGTGTAACGAAGTGGAGGTTCTTGTCAACAGAGCAGCCCTAAACTTTGGGGTGCTTGTGTCTTGCTGATTTTTAGTTTTCCCAATTTATACGCCCATGAGTGGAAGTGCCCTATGCTGTCTAAGCTGAGTTTTGTAAATGTTTCAGGACACACCGTACACTTCTCCAGAGTGGCTGTTGGCAATTTACATCCCGCCCATCAGCGTAGCAAGGCTCCCGTTTCTCCGTGGCCTGTCCTGCATTTCTGGTTTTGACACTTATTCAGCATGGCCCTTTTGACCGATGGGAAGCGAGACTTCTTTGTAGCGCTGATTTGCCTTTCCAGGTTGCTTGGTTGGCCAAAAAGGGCGTATGCGTTTTTTCCTGAATATATTCAGGAAAAAACGCATACGCCCTTTTTGGCCAAGGGCATCATTGTCGAGGTTTTGCCGCTTTTCCTGTGCTTTAAAGGCGATTCGAATCTGCCTCCTGAAATCTGTTTCCTGCAATTCTGCCTTGCTTTCAAATCCTCTTTGTTGCCTTCCCTCAATATATTTGTAGACGAGAGTTATCATTTATAAATCTGCAGGTTTGTGAATTGCAGTGCCCCTGAGCTCCATTTTTCAACTCGCTCTCTTGGGAGCTGGCCGCAAAAGCGCAGGATTGCTTTAGGCCCTATTCTGCTTCCGGGCGGCAGACTGAGCCTGTGGTTAATTCTTCTTCCTGATGGGAAAATAGAGTGACCTGTGCCTGTCCCAACACCTAGATCTAGTCTCTCATTGGTTCCCCGTCTTCCCGTTCATCCTCAGTTCAAATTGCCACCTGTATGGAACAGGAGGTTAAAGGTGCTGATTCTCCAAGGAGGGAGATTGCTAGTAAAGCGGCTGGAATGACGAACTCGAGCACAAGGAGATGAGAAATGAGGTGCGTTTTAGAAACCTTTCCCGATCACTCGATGTACCATCTTCTGGGTTTCTCATGCATGTTTTCGATGTAGGAAGATGCCCTTGAACCTGGAGATTTGGGACCCATGGGATGGGTACCACACAGTATTACTTTAAAGCGTCTGCGTTTGCTCACCCAACCTCACCAAACCTCTCAGCCCCAAGAGTGTCCACCCTTATGTCTCAATCGGCTGCAGGTCTAGATATGGTCAATCGAGGTGGCATCACAGCCCCTGAACGAATTTTGTGAGAATTTCTCTCTCTTTTACTGTCTTTGTTTCACGGGATTTTAAAATTAATTGAGTTTTATAATGGGGTTTAGCTGCTTTTCACTGCTGTGTTTATGCAGCTTTACAACCAATTGACTCACTTACAGAGAGATATCAATACATAAGTTTTAAGATTCTTACTAGTCAGATATATTCTTGGGCGGTGAATAGGGGGTGTTGAGTCCAGTTCCCTGAGCAAGGAGTAGGTCTTGTCTATTACATATTGGGTTTATGGAACGGTATCTGAGCTAATTTGAAACCCTTGTTTTATGCATCACCCCACCTCACCTTTGCCGTTAGGCAGCCATAGTGTGTTTTCTAACCGTGTGACTCTGTTCTGTTTTGTAATGCAGTTCAAGGGTAGCGGTTTTTACATTCCCTCTATAAGTGATATCTTATGATAAGTGTCTTTTTCTGTGTGACTTCTTTCACTTAGAATCATCGTACCTAAATCCACTCATCATGCTGCTACTAGCCTTATGACATTGATTTCATGGCTGAGTGATATTCCATTGTACATAAGGACCACAACTTCTTTATCCATTTTTCTCTTTCCTGGGATATTTAAGGTGTAACGAAGTGGAGGTTCTTGTCAACAGAGCAGCCCTAAACTTTGGTGTGCTTGTGTCCTGCTGATTTTTAGTTTTCCCAATTTATACGCCCATGAGTGGAAGTGCCCTATGCTCTCTAAGCTGAGTTTTGTAAATGTTTCAGGACACACCGTACACTTCTCCAGAGTGGCTGTTTGCAATTTACATCCCGCCCATCAGCGTAGCAAGGCTCCCGTTTCTCCGTGGCCTGTCCTGCATTTCTGGTTTTGACACTTTATTCAGCATGGCCCTTTTGACCGATGGGAAGCGAGACTTCTTTGTAGCGCTGATTTGCCTATCCAGGTTGCTTGGTTGGCCAAAAAGGGCGTATGCGTTTTTTCCTGAATATATTCAGGAAAAAACGCATACGCCCTTTTTGGCCAAGGGCATCATTGTCGAGGTTTTGCCGCTTTTCCTGTGCTTTAAAGGCGATTCGAATCTGCCTCCTGAAATCTGTTTCCTGCAATTCTGCCTTGCTTTCAAATCCTCTTTGTTGCCTTCCCTCAATATATTTGTAGACGAGAGTTATCATTTATAAGTCTGCAGGTTTGTGAATTGCAGTGCCCCTGAGCTCCATTTTTCAACTCGCTCTCTTGGGAGCTGGCCGCAAAAGCGCAGGATTGCTTTAGGCCCTATTCTGCTTCCGGGCGGCAGACTGAGCCTGTGGTTAATTCTTCTTCCTGATGGGAAAATAGAGTGACCTGTGCCTGTCCCAACACCTAGAGCTAGTCTCTCATTGGTTCCCCCTCTTCCCGTTCACCCTCAGGACAAATTGCAACCTGTATGGAACAGGAGGTTAAAGGTGCTGATTCTCCAAGGAGGGAGATTGCTAGTAAAGCGGCTGGAACGGCGAACCCGAGCACAAGGAGATGAGAAATGAGGTGCGTTTTAGAAACCTTTCCCGATCACTCGATGTACCATCTTCTGGGTTTCTCATGCATGTTTTCGATGTAGGCAGATGCCCTTGAACCTGGAGATTTGGGACCCATGGGATGGGTACCACGCAGTATTACTTTAAAGCGTCTGCGTTTGCTCACCCAACCTCACCAAACCTCTCAGCCCCAAGAGTGTCCACCCTTATGTCTCAATCAGCTGCAGGTCTAGGTATGGTCAATCCAGGTGGCATCACAGCCCCTGAACGAATTTTGTGAGAATTTCTCTCTCTTTCACTGTCTTTGTTTCACGGGTTTTTAAAATTAATTGAGTTTTATAATGGGGTTTAGCTGCTTTTCACTGCTGTGTTTATGCAGCTTTACACCCACTTGACTCACTTACAGAGAGATATCAATACATAGGTTTTAAGATTCTTACTAGTCAGATATACTCTTGGGCGGTGAATAGGGGGTGTTGAGTCCAGTTCCCTGAGCAAGGAGTAGGTCTTGTCTATTACATATTGGGTTTATGGAACGGTATCTGAGCTAATTTGAAACCCTTGTTTTATGCATCACCCCACCTCACCTTTCCCGTTAGGCAGCCATAGTGTGTTTTCTAACCGTGTGACTCTGTTCTGTTTTGTAATTCAGTTCAAGGGTAGCGGTTTTTACATTCCCTCTATAAGTGATATCTTATGATAAGTGTCTTTTTCTGTGTGACTTATTACACTTAGAATCGTCGTACCTAAATCCACTCATCATGCTGCTACTAGCCTTATGACGTTGATTTCATGGCTGAGTGATATTCCATTGTACATACGGACCACAACTTCTTTATCCATTTTTCTCTTTCCTGGGATATTTAAGGTGTAACGAAGTGGAGGTTCTTGTCAACAGAGCAGCCCTAAACTTTGGGGTGCTTTTGTCTTGCTGATTTCTAGTTTTCCCAATGTATACGCCCATGAGTGGAAGTGCCCTATGCTCTCTAAGCTGAGTTTTGTAAATGTTTCAGGACACACCGTACACTTCTCCAGAGTGGCTGTTGGCAATTTACATCCCGCCCATCAGCGTAGCAAGGCTCCCGTTTCTCCGTGGCCTGTCCTGCATTTCTGGTTTTGACACTTTATTCAGCATGGCCCTTTTGACCGATGGGAAGCGAGACTTCTTTGTAGCGCTGATTTGCCTTTCCAGGTTGCTTGGTTGGCCAAAAAGGGCGTATGCGTTTTTTCCTGAATATATTCAGGAAAAAACGCATACGCCCTTTTTGGCCAAGGGCATCATTGTCGAGGTTTTGCCGCTTTTCCTGTGCTTTAAAGGCGATTCGAATCTGCCTCCTGAAATCTGTTTCCTGCAATTCTGCCTTGCTTTCAAATCCTCTTTTTTGCCTTCCCTCAATATATTTGTAGACGAGAGTTATCATTTATAAGTCTGCAGGTTTGTGAATTGCAGTGCCCCTGAGCTCCATTTTTCAACTCGCTCTCTTGGGAGCTGGCCGCAAAAGCGCAGGATTGCTTTAGGCCCTATTCTGCTTCCGGGCGGCAGACTGAGCCTGTGGTTAATTCTTCTTCCTGATGGGAAAATAGAGTGACCTGTGCCTGTCCCAACACCTAGAGCTAGTCTCTCATTGGTTCCCCGTCTTCCCGTTCATCCTCAGTTCAAATTGCCACCTGTATGGAACAGGAGGTTAAAGGTGCTGATTCTCCAAGGAGGGAGATTGCTAGTAAAGCGGCTGGAATGGCGAACTCGAGCACAAGGAGATGAGAAATGAGGTGCGTTTTAGAAACCTTTCCCGATCACTCGGTGGACCATCTTCTGGGTTTCTCATGCATGTTTTCGATGTAGGAAGATGCCCTTGAACCTGGAGATTTGGGACCCATGGGATGGGTACCACACAGTATTACTTTAAAGCGTCTGCGTTTGCTCACCCAACCTCACCAAACCTCTCAGCCCCAAGAGTGTCCACCCTTATGTCTCAATCGGCTGCAGGTCTAGATATGGTCAATCGAGGTGGCATCACAGCCCCTGAACGAATTTTGTGAGAATTTCTCTCTCTTTCACTGTCTTTGTTTCACGGGATTTTAAAATTAATTGAGTTTTATAATGGGGTTTAGCTGCTTTTCACTGCTGTGTTTATGTAGCTTTACACCCACTTGACTCACTTACAGAGAGATATCAATACATAAGTTTTAAGATTCTTACTAGTCAGATATATTCTTGGGCAGTGAATAGGGGGTGTTGAGTCCAGTTCCCTGAGCAAGGAGTAGGTCTTGTCTATTACATATTGGGTTTATGGAACGGTATCTGAGCTAATTTGAAACCCTTGTTTTATGCATCACCCCACCTCACCTTTGCCGTTAGGCTGCCATAGTGTGTTTTCTAACCGTGTGATTCTGTACTGTTTTGTAATTCAGTTCAAGGGTAGCGGTTTTTACATTCCCTCTATAAGTTATATCTTATGATAAGTGTCTTTTTCTGTGTGACTTATTTCACTTAGAATCGTCGTACCTAAATCCACTCATCATGCTGCTACTAGCCTTATGACGTTGATTTCATGGCTGAGTGATATTCCATTGTACATAAGGACCACAACTTCTTTATCCATTTTTCTCTTTCCTGGGATATTTAAGGTGTAACGAAGTGGAGGTTCTTGTCAACAGAGCAGCCCTAAACTTTGGGGTGCTTGTGTCTTGCTGATTTTTAGTTTTCCCAATTTATACGCCCATGAGTGGAAGTGCCCTATGCTGTCTAAGCTGAGTTTTGTAAATGTTTCAGGACACACCGTACACTTCTCCAGAGTGGCTGTTGGCAATTTACATCCCACCCATCAGCATAGCAAGGCTCCCGTTTCTCCGTGGCCTGTCCTGCATTTCTGGTTTTGACACTTATTCAGCATGGCCCTTTTGACCGATGGGAAGCGAGACTTCTTTGTAGCGCTGATTTGCCTTTCCAGGTTGCTTGGTTGGCCAAAAAGGGCGTATGCGTTTTTTCCTGAATATATTCAGGAAAAAACGCATACGCCCTTTTTGGCCAAGGGCATCATTGTCGAGGTTTTGCCGCTTTTCCTGTGCTTTAAAGTCGATTCGAATCTGCCTCCTGAAATCTGTTTCCTGCAATTCTGCCTTGCTTTCAAATCCTCTTTGTTGCCTTCCCTCAATATATTTGTAGACGAGAGTTATCATTTATAAATCTGCAGGTTTGTGAATTGCAGTGCCCCTGAGCTCCATTTTTCAACTCGCTCTCTTGGGACCAGGCCGCAAAAGCGCAGGATTGCTTTAGGCCCTAATCTGCTTCCGGGCGGCAGACTGAGCCTGTGCTTAAATCTTCTTCCTGATGGGAAAATAGAGTGACCTGTGCCTGTCCCAACACCTAGAGCTAGTCTCTCATTGTTCCCCCTCTTCCCGTTCATCCTCAGGACAAATTGCCACCTGTATGGAACAGGAGGTTAAAGGTGCTGATTCTCCAAGGAGGGAGATTGCTAGTAAAGCGGCTGGAATGGCAAACTCGAGCACAAGGAGATGAGAAATGAGGTGCGTTTTAGAAACCTTTCCCGATCACTCGGTGGACCATCTTCTGGGTTTCTCATGCATGTTTTCGATGTAGGAAGATGCCCTTGAACCTGGAGATTTGGGACCCATGGGATGGGTACCACACAGTATTACTTTAAAGCGTCTGCGTTTGCTCACCCAACCTCACCAAACCTCTCAGCCCCAAGAGTGTCCACCCTTATGTCTCAATCGGCTGCAGGTCTAGATATGGTCAATCGAGGTGGCATCACAGCCCCTGAACGAATTTTGTGAGAATTTCTCTCTCTTTCACTGTCTTTGTTTCACGGGTTTTTAAAATTAATTGAGTTTTATAATGGGGTTTAGCTGGTTTTCACTGCTGTGTTTATGCAGCTTTACACCCACTTGACTCACTTACAGGGAGATATCAATACATAGGTTTTAAGATTCTTACTAGTCAGATATACTCTTGGCCGGTGAATAGGGGGTGTTGAGTCCAGTTCCCTGAGCAAGGAGTAGGTCTTGTCTATTACATATTGGGTTTATGGAACGGTATCTGAGCTAATTTGAAACCCTTGTTTTATGCATCACCCCACCTCACCTTTCCCGTTAGGCAGCCATAGTGTGTTTTCTAACCGTGTGACTCTGTTCTGTTTTGTAATTCAGTTCAAGGGTAGCGGTTTTTACATTCCCTCTATAAGTGATATCTTATGATAAGTGTCTTTTTCTGTGTGACTTATTACACTTAGAATCGTCGTACCTAAATCCACTCATCATGCTGCTACTAGCCTTATGACGTTGATTTCATGGCTGAGTGATATTCCATTGTACATACGGACCACAACTTCTTTATCCATTTTTCTCTTTCCTGGGATATTTAAGGTGTAACGAAGTGGAGGTTCTTGTCAACAGAGCAGCCCTAAACTTTGGGGTGCTTGTGTCTTGCTGATTTCTAGTTTTCCCAATGTATACGCCCATGAGTGGAAGTGCCCTATGCTCTCTAAGCTGAGTTTTGTAAATGTTTCAGGACACACCGTACACTTCTCCAGAGTGGCTGTTGGCAATTTACATCCCGCCCATCAGCGTAGCAAGGCTCCCTTTTCTCCGTGGCCTGTCCTGCATTTCTGGTTTTGACACTTTATTCAGCATGGCCCTTTTGACCGATGGGAAGCGAGACTTCTTTGTAGCGCTGATTTGCCTTTCCAGGTTGCTTGGTTGGCCAAAAAGGGCGTATGCGTTTTTTCCTGAATATATTCAGGAAAAAACGCATACGCCCTTTTTGGCCAAGGGCATCATTGTCGAGGTTTTGCCGCTTTTCCTGTGCTTTAAAGGCGATTCGAATCTGCCTCCTGAAATCTGTTTCCTGCAATTCTGCCTTGCTTTCAAATCCTCTTTGTTGCCTTCCCTCAATATATTTGTAGACGAGAGTTATCATTTATAAGTCTGCAGGTTTGTGAATTGCAGTGCCCCTGAGCTCCATTTTTCAACTCGCTCTCTTGGGAGCTGGCCGCAAAAGCGCAGGATTGCTTTAGGCCCTATTCTGCTTCCGGGCGGCAGACTGAGCCTGTGGTTAATTCTTCTTCCTGATGGGAAAATAGAGTGACCTGTGCCTGTCCCAACACCTAGATCTAGTCTCTCATTGGTTCCCCGTCTTCCCGTTCATCCTCAGTTCAAATTGCCACCTGTATGGAACAGGAGGTTAAAGGTGCTGATTCTCCAAGGAGGGAGATTGCTAGTAAAGCGGCTGGAATGACGAACTCGAGCACAAGGAGATGAGAAATGAGGTGCGTTTTAGAAACCTTTCCCGATCACTCGGTGGACCATCTTCTGGGTTTCTCATGCATGTTTTCGATGTAGGCAGATGCCCTTGAACCTGGAGATTTGGGACCCATGGGATGGGTACCACGCAGTATTACTTTAAAGCGTCTGCGTTTGCTCACCCAACCTCACCAAACCTCTCAGCCCCAAGAGTGTCCACCCTTATGTCTCAATCGGCTGCAGGTCTAGATATGGTCAATCGAGGTGGCATCACAGCCCCTGAACGAATTTTGTGAGAATTTCTCTCTCTTTCACTGTCTTTGTTTCACGGGATTTTAAAATTAATTGAGTTTTATAATGGGGTTTAGCTGCTTTTCACTGCTGTGTTTATGCAGCTTTACAACCAATTGACTCACTTACAGAGAGATATCAATACATAAGTTTTAAGATTCTTACTAGTCAGATATATTCTTGGGCGGTGAATAGGGGGTGTTGAGTCCAGTTCCCTGAGCAAGGAGTAGGTCTTGTCTATTACATATTGGGTTTATGGAACGGTATCTGAGCTAATTTGAAACACTTGTTTTATGCATCACCCCACCTCACCTTTGCCGTTAGGCAGCCATAGTGTGTTTTCTAACCGTGTGACTCTGTTCTGTTTTGTAATGCAGTTCAAGGGTAGCGGTTTTTACATTCCCTCTATAAGTGATATCTTATGATAAGTGTCTTTTTCTGTGTGACTTCTTTCACTTAGAATCATCGTACCTAAATCCACTCATCATGCTGCTACTAGCCTTATGACATTGATTTCATGGCTGAGTGATATTCCATTGTACATAAGGACCACAACTTCTTTATCCATTTTTCTCTTTCCTGGGATATTTAAGGTGTAACGAAGTGGAGGTTCTTGTCAACAGAGCAGCCCTAAACTTTGGTGTGCTTGTGTCCTGCTGATTTTTAGTTTTCCCAATTTATACGCCCATGAGTGGAAGTGCCCTATGCTCTCTAAGCTGAGTTTTGTAAATGTTTCAGGACACACCGTACACTTCTCCAGAGTGGCTGTTTGCAATTTACATCCCGCCCATCAGCGTAGCAAGGCTCCCGTTTCTCCGTGGCCTGTCCTGCATTTCTGGTTTTGACACTTTATTCAGCATGGCCCTTTTGACCGATGGGAAGCGAGACTTCTTTGTAGCGCTGATTTGCCTTTCCAGGTTGCTTGGTTGGCCAAAAAGGGCGTATGCGTTTTTTCCTGAATATATTCAGGAAAAAACGCATACGCCCTTTTTGGCCAAGGGCATCATTGTCGAGGTTTTGCCGCTTTTCCTGTGCTTTAAAGGCGATTCGAATCTGCCTCCTGAAATCTGTTTCCTGCAATTCTGCCTTGCTTTCAAATCCTCTTTGTTGCCTTCCCTCAATATATTTGTAGACGAGAGTTATCATTTATAAGTCTGCAGGTTTGTGAATTGCAGTGCCCCTGAGCTCCATTTTTCAACTCGCTCTCTTGGGAGCTGGCCGCAAAAGCGCAAGGTTTTCTTTAGGCCCTATTCTGCTTCCGGGCGGCAGACTGAGCCTGTGGTTAATTCTTCTTCCTGATGGGAAAATAGAGTGACCTGTGCCTGTCCCAACACCTAGAGCTAGTCTCTCATTGGTTCCCCCTCTTCCCGTTCACCCTCAGGACAAATTGCAACCTGTATGGAACAGGAGGTTAAAGGTGCTGATTCTCCAAGGAGGGAGATTGCTAGTAAAGCGGCTGGAACGGCGAACCCGAGCACAAGGAGATGAGAAATGAGGTGCGTTTTAGAAACCTTTCCCGATCACTCGATGTACCATCTTCTGGGTTTCTCATGCATGTTTTCGATGTAGGCAGATGCCCTTGAACCTGGAGATTTGGGACCCATGGGATGGGTACCACGCAGTATTACTTTAAAGCGTCTGCGTTTGCTCACCCAACCTCACCAAACCTCTCAGCCCCAAGAGTGTCCACCCTTATGTCTCAATCAGCTGCAGGTCTAGGTATGGTCAATCCAGGTGGCATCACAGCCCCTGAACGAATTTTGTGAGAATTTCTCTCTCTTTCACTGTCTTTGTTTCACGGGTTTTTAAAATTAATTGAGTTTTATAATGGGGTTTAGCTGCTTTTCACTGCTGTGTTTATGCAGCTTTACACCCACTTGACTCACTTACAGAGAGATATCAATACATAGGTTTTAAGATTCTTACTAGTCAGATATACTCTTGGGCGGTGAATAGGGGGTGTTGAGTCCAGTTCCCTGAGCAAGGAGTAGGTCTTGTCTATTACATATTGGGTTTATGGAACGGTATCTGAGCTAATTTGAAACCCTTGTTTTATGCATCACCCCACCTCACCTTTCCCGTTAGGCAGCCATAGTGTGTTTTCTAACCGTGTGACTCTGTTCTGTTTTGTAATTCAGTTCAAGGGTAGCGGTTTTTACATTCCCTCTATAAGTGATATCTTATGATAAGTGTCTTTTTCTGTGTGACTTATTACACTTAGAATCGTCGTACCTAAATCCACTCATCATGCTGCTACTAGCCTTATGACGTTGATTTCATGGCTGAGTGATATTCCATTGTACATACGGACCACAACTTCTTTATCCATTTTTCTCTTTCCTGGGATATTTAAGGTGTAACGAAGTGGAGGTTCTTGTCAACAGAGCAGCCCTAAACTTTGGGGTGCTTGTGTCTTGCTGATTTCTAGTTTTCCCAATGTATACGCCCATGAGTGGAAGTGCCCTATGCTCTCTAAGCTGAGTTTTGTAAATGTTTCAGGACACACCGTACACTTCTCCAGAGTGGCTGTTGGCAATTTACATCCCGCCCATCAGCGTAGCAAGGCTCCCGTTTCTCCGTGGCCTGTCCTGCATTTCTGGTTTTGACACTTTATTCAGCATGGCCCTTTTGACCGATGGGAAGCGAGACTTCTTTGTAGCGCTGATTTGCCTTTCCAGGTTGCTTGGTTGGCCAAAAAGGGCGTATGCGTTTTTTCCTGAATATATTCAGGAAAAAACGCATACGCCCTTTTTGGCCAAGGGCATCATTGTCGAGGTTTTGCCGCTTTTCCTGTGCTTTAAAGGCGATTCGAATCTGCCTCCTGAAATCTGTTTCCTGCAATTCTGCCTTGCTTTCAAATCCTCTTTGTTGCCTTCCCTCAATATATTTGTAGACGAGAGTTATCATTTATAAGTCTGCAGGTATGTGAATTGCAGTGCCCCTGAGCTCCATTTTTCAACTCGCTCTCTTGGGAGCTGGCCGCAAAAGCGCAGGATTGCTTTAGGCCCTATTCTGCTTCCGGGCGGCAGACTGAGCCTGTGGTTAATTCTTCTTCCTGATGGGAAAATAGAGTGACCTGTGCCTGTCCCAACACCTAGAGCTAGTCTCTCATTGGTTCCCCGTCTTCCCGTTCATCCTCAGTTCAAATTGCCACCTGTATGGAACAGGAGGTTAAAGGTGCTGATTCTCCAAGGAGGGAGATTGCTAGTAAAGGGGCTGGAATGGCGAACTCGAGCACAAGGAGATGAGAAATGAGGTGCGTTTTAGAAACCTTTCCCGATCACTCGGTGGACCATCTTCTGGGTTTCTCATGCATGTTTTCGATGTAGGAAGATGCCCTTGAACCTGGAGATTTGGGACCCATGGGATGGGTACCACACAGTATTACTTTAAAGCGTCTGCGTTTGCTCACCCAACCTCACCAAACCTCTCAGCCCCAAGAGTGTCCACCCTTATGTCTCAATCGGCTGCAGGTCTAGATATGGTCAATCGAGGTGGCATCACAGCCCCTGAACGAATTTTGTGAGAATTTCTCTCTCTTTCACTGTCTTTGTTTCACTGGTTTTTAAAATTAATTGAGTTTTATAATGGGGTTTAGCTGCTTTTCACTGCTGTGTTTATGTAGCTTTACACCCACTTGACTCACTTACAGAGAGATATCAATACATAAGTTTTAAGATTCTTACTAGTCAGATATATTCTTGGGCGGTGAATAGGGGGTGTTGAGTCCAGTTCCCTGAGCAAGGAGTAGGTCTTGTCTATTACATATTGGGTTTATGGAACGGTATCTGAGCTAATTTGAAACCCTTGTTTTATGCATCACCCCACCTCACCTTTGCCGTTAGGCAGCCATAGTGTGTTTTCTAACCGTGTGATTCTGTACTGTTTTGTAATTCAGTTCAAGGGTAGCGGTTTTTACATTCCCTCTATAAGTTATATCTTATGATAAGTGTCTTTTTCTGTGTGACTTATTTCACTTAGAATCGTCGTACCTAAATCCACTCATCATGCTGCTACTAGCCTTATGACGTTGATTTCATGGCTGAGTGATATTCCATTGTACATAAGGACCACAACTTCTTTATCCATTTTTCTCTTTCCTGGGATATTTAAGGTGTAACGAAGTGGAGGTTCTTGTCAACAGAGCAGCCCTAAACTTTGGGGTGCTTGTGTCTTGCTGATTTTTAGTTTTCCCAATTTATACGCCCATGAGTGGAAGTGCCCTATGCTGTCTAAGCTGAGTTTTGTAAATGTTTCACGACACACCGTACACTTCTCCAGAGTGGCTGTTGGCAATTTACATCCCACCCATCAGCGTAGCAAGGCTCCCGTTTCTCCGTGGCCTGTCCTGCATTTCTGGTTTTGACACTTATTCAGCATGGCCCTTTTGACCGATGGGAAGCGAGACTTCTTTGTAGCGCTGATTTGCCTTTCCAGGTTGCTTGGTTGGCCAAAAAGGGCGTATGCGTTTTTTCCTGAATATATTCAGGAAAAAACGCATACACCCTTTTTGGCCAAGGGCATCATTGTCGAGGTTTTGCCGCTTTTCCTGTGCTTTAAAGTCGATTCGAATCTGCCTCCTGAAATCTGTTTCCTGCAATTCTGCCTTGCTTTCAAATCCTCTTTGTTGCCTTCCCTCAATATATTTGTAGACGAGAGTTATCATTTATAAATCTGCAGGTTTGTGAATTGCAGTGCCCCTGAGCTCCATTTTTCAACTCGCTCTCTTGGGACCTGGCCGCAAAAGCGCAGGATTGCTTTAGGCCCTATTCTGCTTCCGGGCGGCAGACTGAGCCTGTGCTTAAATCTTCTTCCTGATGGGAAAATAGAGTGACCTGTGCCTGTCCCAACACCTAGAGCTAGTCTCTCATTGGTTCCCCCTCTTCCCGTTCATCCTCAGGACAAATTGCCACCTGTATGGAACAGGAGGTTAAAGGTGCTGATTCTCCAAGGAGGGAGATTGCTAGTAAAGCGGCTGGAATGGCAAACTCGAGCACAAGGAGATGAGAAATGAGGTGCGTTTTAGAAACCTTTCCCGATCACTCGGTGGACCATCTTCTGGGTTTCTCATGCATGTTTTCGATGTAGGAAGATGCCCTTGAACCTGGAGATTTGGGACCCATGGGATGGGTACCACACAGTATTACTTTAAAGCGTCTGCGTTTGCTCACCCAACCTCACCAAACCTCTCAGCCCCAAGAGTGTCCACCCTTATGTCTCAATCGGCTGCAGGTCTAGATATGGTCAATCGAGGTGGCATCACAGCCCCTGAACGAATTTTGTGAGAATTTCTCTCTCTTTCATTGTCTTTGTTTCACGGGATTTAAAATTAATTGAGTTTTATAATGGGGTTTAGCTGCTTTTCACTGCTGTGTTTATGCAGCTTTACACCCACTTGACTCACTTACAGAGAGATATCAATACATAAGTTTTAAGATTCTTACTAGTCAGATATACTCTTGGGCGGTGAATAGGGGGTGTTGAGTCCAGTTCCCTGAGCAAGGAGTAGGTCTTGTCTATTACGTATTGGGTTTATGGAACGGTATCTGAGCTATTTTGAAACCCTTGTTTTATGCATCACCCCACCTCACCTTTCCCGTTAGGCAGCCATAGTGTGTTTCTAACCGTGTGACTCTGTACTGTTTTGTAATTCAGTTCAAGGGTAGCGGTTTTTACATTCCCTCTATAAGTGATATCTTATGATAAGTGTCTTTTTCTGTGTGACTTATTTCACTTAGAATCGTCGTACCTAAATCCACTCATCATGCTGCTACTAGCCTTATGACGTCGATTTCATGGCTGAGTGATATTCCATTGTACATAAGGACCACAACTTCTTTATCCATTTTTCTCTTTCCTGGGATATTTAAGGTGTAACGAAGTGGAGGTTCTTGTCAACAGAGCAGCCCTAAACTTTGGGGTGCTTGTGTCTTGCTGATTTCTAGTTTTCCCAATTTATACGCCCATGAGTGGAAGTGCCCTATGCTGTCTAAGCTGAGTTTTGTAAATGTTTCAGGACACACCGTACACTTCTCCAGAGTGGCTGTTGGCAATTTACATCCCGCCCATCAGCGTAGCAAGGCTCCCGTTTCTCCGTGGCCTGTCCTGCATTTCTGGTTTTGACACTTATTCAGCATGGCCCTTTTGACCGATGGGAAGCGAGACTTCTTTGTAGCGCTGATTTGCCTTTCCAGGTTGCTTGGTTGGCCAAAAAGGGCGTATGCGTTTTTTCCTGAATATATTCAGGAAAAAACGCATACGCCCTTTTTGGCCAAGGGCATCATTGTCGAGGTTTTGCCGCTTTTCCTGTGCTTTAAAGGCTTTCGAATCTGCCTCCTGAAATCTGTTTCCTGCAATTCTGCCTTGCTTTCAAATCCTCTTTGTTGCCTTCCCTCAATATATTTGTAGACGAGAGTTATCATTTATAAATCTGCAGGTTTGTGAATTGCAGTGCCCCTGAGCTCCATTTTTCAACTCGCTCTCTTGGGACCTGGCCGCAAAAGCGCAGGATTGCTTTAGGCCCTATTCTGCTTCCGGGCGGCAGACTGAGCCTGTGCTTAAATCTTCTTCCTGATGGGAAAATAGAGTGACCTGTGCCTGTCCCAACACCTAGAGCTAGTCTCTCATTGGTTCCCCCTCTTCCCGTTCATCCTCAGGACAAATTGCCACCTGTATGGAACAGGAGGTTAAAGGTGCTGATTCTCCAAGGAGGGAGATTGCTAGTAAAGCGGCTGGAATGGCAAACTCGAGCACAAGGAGATGAGAAATGAGGTGCGTTTTAGAAACCTTTCCCGATCACTCGGTGGACCATCTTCTGGGTTTCTCATGCATGTTTTCGATGTAGGAAGATGCCCTTGAACCTGGAGATTTGGGACCCATGGGATGGGTACCACACAGTATTACTTTAAAGCGTCTGCGTTTGCTCACCCAACCTCACCAAACCTCTCAGCCCCAAGAGTGTCCACCCTTATGTCTCAATCGGCTGCAGGTCTAGATATGGTCAATCGAGGTGGCATCACAGCCCCTGAACGAATTTTGTGAGAATTTCTCTCTCTTTCACTGTCTTTGTTTCACGGGTTTTTAAAATTAATTGAGTTTTATAATGGGGTTTAGCTGGTTTTCACTGCTGTGTTTATGCAGCTTTACACCCACTTGACTCACTTACAGGGAGATATCAATACATAGGTTTTAAGAATCTTACTAGTCAGATATACTCTTGGCCGGTGAATAGGGGGTGTTGAGTCCAGTTCCCTGAGCAAGGAGTAGGTCTTGTCTATTACATATTGGGTTTATGGAACGGTATCTGAGCTAATTTGAAACCCTTGTTTTATGCATCACCCCACCTCACCTTTCCCGTTAGGCAGCCATAGTGTGTTTTCTAACCGTGTGACTCTGTTCTGTTTTGTAATTCAGTTCAAGGGTAGCGGTTTTTACATTCCCTCTATAAGTGATATCTTATGATAAGTGTCTTTTTCTGTGTGACTTATTACACTTAGAATCGTCGTACCTAAATCCACTCATCATGCTGCTACTAGCCTTATGACGTTGATTTCATGGCTGAGTGATATTCCATTGTACATACGGACCACAACTTCTTTATCCAATTTTCTCTTTCCTGGGATATTTAAGGTGTAACGAAGTGGAGGTTCTTGTCAACAGAGCAGCCCTAAACTTTGGGGTGCTTGTGTCTTGCTGATTTCTAGTTTTCCCAATGTATACGCCCATGAGTGGAAGTGCCCTATGCTCTCTAAGCTGAGTTTTGTAAATGTTTCAGGACACACCGTACACTTCTCCAGAGTGGCTGTTGGCAATTTACATCCCGCCCATCAGCGTAGCAAGGCTCCCTTTTCTCCGTGGCCTGTCCTGCATTTCTGGTTTTGACACTTTATTCAGCATGGCCCTTTTGACCGATGGGAAGCGAGACTTCTTTGTAGCGCTGATTTGCCTTTCCAGGTTGCTTGGTTGGCCAAAAAGGGCGTATGCGTTTTTTCCTGAATATATTCAGGAAAAAACGCATACGCCCTTTTTGGCCAAGGGCATCATTGTCGAGGTTTTGCCGCTTTTCCTGTGCTTTAAAGGCGATTCGAATCTGCCTCCTGAAATCTGTTTCCTGCAATTCTGCCTTGCTTTCAAATCCTCTTTGTTGCCTTCCCTCAATATATTTGTAGACGAGAGTTATCATTTATAAGTCTGCAGGTTTGTGAATTGCAGTGCCCCTGAGCTCCATTTTTCAACTCGCTCTCTTGGGAGCTGGCCGCAAAAGCGCAGGATTGCTTTAGGCCCTATTCTGCTTCCGGGCGGCAGACTGAGCCTGTGGTTAATTCTTCTTCCTGATGGGAAAATAGAGTGACCTGTGCCTGTCCCAACACCTAGATCTAGTCTCTCATTGGTTCCCCGTCTTCCCGTTCATCCTCAGTTCAAGTTGCCACCTGTATGGAACAGGAGGTTAAAGGTGCTGATTCTCCAAGGAGGGAGATTGCTAGTAAAGCGGCTGGAATGACGAACTCGAGCACAAGGAGATGAGAAATGAGGTGCGTTTTAGAAACCTTTCCCGATCACTCGGTGGACCATCTTCTGGGTTTCTCATGCATGTTTTCGATGTAGGAAGATGCCCTTGAACCTGGAGATTTGGGACCCATGGGATGGGTACCACACAGTATTACTTTAAAGCGTCTGCGTTTGCTCACCCAACCTCACCAAACCTCTCAGCCCCAAGAGTGTCCACCCTTATGTCTCAATCGGCTGCAGGTCTAGATATGGTCAATCGAGGTGGCATCACAGCCCCTGAACGAATTTTGTGAGAATTTCTCTCTCTTTTACTGTCTTTGTTTCACGGGATTTTAAAATTAATTGAGTTTTATAATGGGGTTTAGCTGCTTTTCACTGCTGTGTTTATGCAGCTTTACAACCAATTGACTCACTTACAGAGAGATATCAATACATAAGTTTTAAGATTCTTACTAGTCAGATATATTCTTGGGCGGTGAATAGGGGGTGTTGAGTCCAGTTCCCTGAGCAAGGAGTAGGTCTTGTCTATTACATATTGGGTTTATGGAACGGTATCTGAGCTAATTTGAAACCCTTGTTTTATGCATCACCCCACCTCACCTTTGCCGTTAGGCAGCCATAGTGTGTTTTCTAACCGTGTGGCTCTGTTCTGTTTTGTAATGCAGTTCAAGGGTAGCGGTTTTTACATTCCCTCTATAAGTGATATCTTATGATAAGTGTCTTTTTCTGTGTGACTTATTTCACTTAGAATCATCGTACCTAAATCCACTCATCATGCTGCTACTAGCCTTATGACATTGATTTCATGGCTGAGTGATATTCCATTGTACATAAGGACCACAACTTCTTTATCCATTTTTCTCTTTCCTGGGATATTTAAGGTGTAACGAAGTGGAGGTTCTTGTCAACAGAGCAGCCCTAAACTTTGGTGTGCTTGTGTCCTGCTGATTTTTAGTTTTCCCAATTTATACGCCCATGAGTGGAAGTGCCCTATGCTCTCTAAGCTGAGTTTTGTAAATGTTTCAGGACACACCGTACACTTCTCCAGAGTGGCTGTTTGCAATTTACATCCCGCCCATCAGCGTAGCAAGGCTCCCGTTTCTCCGTGGCCTGTCCTGCATTTCTGGTTTTGACACTTTATTCAGCATGGCCCTTTTGACCGATGGGAAGCGAGACTTCTTTGTAGCGCTGATTTGCCTTTCCAGGTTGCTTGGTTGGCCAAAAAGGGCGTATGCGTTTTTTCCTGAATATATTCAGGAAAAAACGCATACGCCCTTTTTGGCCAAGGGCATCATTGTCGAGGTTTTGCCGCTTTTCCTGTGCTTTAAAGGCGATTCGAATCTGCCTCCTGAAATCTGTTTCCTGCAATTCTGCCTTGCTTTCAAATCCTCTTTGTTGCCTTCCCTCAATATATTTGTAGACGAGAGTTATCATTTATAAGTCTGCAGGTTTGTGAATTGCAGTGCCCCTGAGCTCCATTTTTCAACTCGCTCTCTTGGGAGCTGGCCGCAAAAGCGCAAGGTTTTCTTTAGGCCCTATTCTGCTTCCGGGCGGCAGACTGAGCCTGTGGTTAATTCTTCTTCCTGATGGGAAAATAGAGTGACCTGTGCCTGTCCCAACACCTAGAGCTAGTCTCTCATTGGTTCCCCCTCTTCCCGTTCACCCTCAGGACAAATTGCAACCTGTATGGAACAGGAGGTTAAAGGTGCTGATTCTCCAAGGAGGGAGATTGCTAGTAAAGCGGCTGGAACGGCGAACCCGAGCACAAGGAGATGAGAAATGAGGTGCGTTTTAGAAACCTTTCCCGATCACTCGGTGGACCATCTTCTGGGTTTCTCATGCATGTTTTCGATGTAGGAAGATGCCCTTGAACCTGGAGATTTGGGACCCATGGGATGGGTACCACACAGTATTACTTTAAAGCGTCTGCGTTTGCTCACCCAACCTCACCAAACCTCTCAGCCCCAAGAGTGTCCACCCTTATGTCTCAATCGGCTGCAGGTCTAGATATGGTCAATCGAGGTGGCATCACAGCCCCTGAACGAATTTTGTGAGAATTTCTCTCTCTTTCACTGTCTTTGTTTCACTGGTTTTTAAAATTAATTGAGTTTTATAATGGGGTTTAGCTGCTTTTCACTGCTGTGTTTATGTAGCTTTACACCCACTTGACTCACTTACAGAGAGATATCAATACATAAGTTTTAAGATTCTTACTAGTCAGATATATTCTTGGGCGGTGAATAGGGGGTGTTGAGTCCAGTTCCCTGAGCAAGGAGTAGGTCTTGTCTATTACATATTGGGTTTATGGAACGGTATCTGAGCTAATTTGAAACCCTTGTTTTATGCATCACCCCACCTCACCTTTGCCGTTAGGCAGCCATAGTGTGTTTTCTAACCGTGTGATTCTGTACTGTTTTGTAATTCAGTTCAAGGGTAGCGGTTTTTACATTCCCTCTATAAGTTATATCTTATGATAAGTGTCTTTTTCTGTGTGACTTATTTCACTTAGAATCGTCGTACCTAAATCCACTCATCATGCTGCTACTAGCCTTATGACGTTGATTTCATGGCTGAGTGATATTCCATTGTACATAAGGACCACAACTTCTTTATCCATTTTTCTCTTTCCTGGGATATTTAAGGTGTAACGAAGTGGAGGTTCTTGTCAACAGAGCAGCCCTAAACTTTGGGGTGCTTGTGTCTTGCTGATTTTTAGTTTTCCCAATTTATACGCCCATGAGTGGAAGTGCCCTATGCTGTCTAAGCTGAGTTTTGTAAATGTTTCAGGACACACCGTACACTTCTCCAGAGTGGCTGTTGGCATTTTACATCCCGCCCATCAGCGTAGCAAGGCTCCCGTTTCTCCGTGGCCTGTCCTGCATTTCTGGTTTTGACACTTATTCAGCATGGCCCTTTTGACCGATGGGAAGCGAGACTTCTTTGTAGCGCTGATTTGCCTTTCCAGGTTGCTTGGTTGGCCAAAAAGGGCGTATGCGTTTTTTCCTGAATATATTCAGGAAAAAACGCATACGCCCTTTTTGGCCAAGGGCATCATTGTCGAGGTTTTGCCGCTTTTCCTGTGCTTTAAAGGCGATTCGAATCTGCCTCCTGAAATCTGTTTCCTGCAATTCTGCCTTGCTTACAAATCCTCTTTGTTGCCTTCCCTCAATATATTTGTAGACGAGAGTTATCATTTATAAATCTGCAGGTTTGTGAATTGCAGTGCCCCTGAGCTCCATTTTTCAACTCGCTCTCTTGGGACCTGGCCGCAAAAGCGCAGGATTGCTTTAGGCCCTATTCTGCTTCCGGGCGGCAGACTGAGCCTGTGCTTAAATCTTCTTCCTGATGGGAAAATAGAGTGACCTGTGCCTGTCCCAACACCTAGAGCTAGTCTCTCATTGGTTCCCCCTCTTCCCGTTCATCCTCAGGACAAATTGCCACCTGTATGGAACAGGAGGTTAAAGGTGCTGATTCTCCAAGGAGGGAGATTGCTAGTAAAGCGGCTGGAATGGCAAACTCGAGCACAAGGAGATGAGAAATGAGGTGCGTTTTAGAAACCTTTCCCGATCACTCGGTGGACCATCTTCTGGGTTTCTCATGCATGTTTTCGATGTAGGAAGATGCCCTTGAACCTGGAGATTTGGGACCCATGGGATGGGTACCACACAGTATTACTTTAAAGCGTCTGCGTTTGCTCACCCAACCTCACCAAACCTCTCAGCCCCAAGAGTGTCCACCCTTATGTCTCAATCGGCTGCAGGTCTAGATATGGTCAATCGAGGTGGCATCACAGCCCCTGAACGAATTTTGTGAGAATTTCTCTCTCTTTCACTGTCTTTGTTTCACGGGTTTTTAAAATTAATTGAGTTTTATAATGGGGTTTAGCTGGTTTTCACTGCTGTGTTTATGCAGCTTTACACCCACTTGACTCACTTACAGGGAGATATCAATACATAGGTTTTAAGATTCTTACTAGTCAGATATATTCTTGGGCGGTGAATAGGGGGTGTTGAGTCCAGTTCCCTGAGCAAGGAGTAGGTCTTGTCTATTACATATTGGGTTTATGGAACGGTATCTGAGCTAATTTGAAACTCTTGTTTTATGCATCACCCCACCTCACCTTTCCCGTTAGGCAGCCATAGTGTGTTTTCTAACCGTGTGACTCTGTTCTGTTTTGTAATTCAGTTCAAGGGTAGCGGTTTTTACATTCCCTCTATAAGTGATATCTTATGATAAGTGTCTTTTTCTGTGTGACTTATTACACTTAGAATCGTCGTACCTAAATCCACTCATCATGCTGCTACTAGCCTTATGACGTTGATTTCATGGCTGAGTGATATTCCATTGTACATACGGACCACAACTTCTTTATCCATTTTTCTCTTTCCTGGGATATTTAAGGTGTAACGAAGTGGAGGTTCTTGTCAACAGAGCAGCCCTAAACTTTGGGGTGCTTGTGTCTTGCTGATTTCTAGTTTTCCCAATGTATACGCCCATGAGTGGAAGTGCCCTATGCTCTCTAAGCTGAGTTTTGTAAATGTTTCAGGACACACCGTACACTTCTCCAGAGTGGCTGTTGGCAATTTACATCCCGCCCATCAGCGTAGCAAGGCTCCCTTTTCTCCGTGGCCTGTCCTGCATTTCCGGTTTTGACACTTTATTCAGCATGGCCCTTTTGACCGATGGGAAGCGAGACTTCTTTGTAGCGCTGATTTGCCTTTCCAGGTTGCTTGGTTGGCCAAAAAGGGCGTATGCGTTTTTTCCTGAATATATTCAGGAAAAAACGCATACGCCCTTTTTGGCCAAGGGCATCATTGTCGAGGTTTTGCCGCTTTTCCTGTGCTTTAAAGGCGATTCGAATCTGCCTCCTGAAATCTGTTTCCTGCAATTCTGCCTTGCTTTCAAATCCTCTTTGTTGCCTTCCCTCAATATATTTGTAGACGAGAGTTATCATTTATAAGTCTGCAGGTTTGTGAATTGCAGTGCCCCTGAGCTCCATTTTTCAACTCGCTCTCTTGGGAGCTGGCCGCAAAAGCGCAGGATTGCTTTAGGCCCTATTCTGCTTCCGGGCGGCAGACTGAGCCTGTGGTTAATTCTTCTTCCTGATGGGAAAATAGAGTGACCTGTGCCTGTCCCAACACCTAGAGCTAGTCTCTCATTGGTTCCCCGTCTTCCCGTTCATCCTCAGTTCAAATTGCCACCTGTATGGAACAGGAGGTTAAAGGTGCTGATTCTCCAAGGAGGGAGATTGCTAGTAAAGCGGCTGGAATGACGAACTCGAGCACAAGGAGATGAGAAATGAGGTGCGTTTTAGAAACCTTTCCCGATCACTCGGTGGACCATCTTCTGGGTTTCTCATGCATGTTTTCGATGTAGGAAGATGCCCTTGAACCTGGAGATTTGGGACCCATGGGATGGGTACCACACAGTATTACTTTAAAGCGTCTGCGTTTGCTCACCCAACCTCACCAAACCTCTCAGCCCCAAGAGTGTCCACCCTTATGTCTCAATCGGCTGCAGGTCTAGATATGGTCAATCGAGGTGGCATCACAGCCCCTGAACGAATTTTGTGAGAATTTCTCTCTCTTTCACTGTCTTTGTTTCACGGGATTTTAAAATTAATTGAGTTTTATAATGGGGTTTAGCTGCTTTTCACTGCTGTGTTTATGCAGCTTTACAACCAATTGACTCACTTACAGAGAGATATCAATACATAAGTTTTAAGATTCTTACTAGTCAGATATATTCTTGGGCGGTGAATAGGGGGTGTTGAGTCCAGTTCCCTGAGCAAGGAGTAGGTCTTGTCTATTACATATTGGGTTTATGGAACGGTATCTGAGCTAATTTGAAACCCTTGTTTTATGCATCACCCCACCTCACCTTTGCCGTTAGGCAGCCATAGTGTGTTTTCTAACCGTGTGACTCTGTTCTGTTTTGTAATGCAGTTCAAGGGTAGCGGTTTTTACATTCCCTCTATAAGTGATATCTTATGATAAGTGTCTTTTTCTGTGTGACTTATTTCACTTAGAATCATCGTACCTAAATCCACTCATCATGCTGCTACTAGCCTTATGACATTGATTTCATGGCTGAGTGATATTCCATTGTACATAAGGACCACAACTTCTTTATCCATTTTTCTCTTTCCTGGGATATTTAAGGTGTAACGAAGTGGAGGTTCTTGTCAACAGAGCAGCCCTAAACTTTGGTGTGCTTGTGTCCTGCTGATTTTTAGTTTTCCCAATTTATTCGCCCATGAGTGGAAGTGCCCTATGCTCTCTAAGCTGAGTTTTGTAAATGTTTCAGGACACACCGTACACTTCTCCAGAGTGGCTGTTGGCAATTTACATCCCGCCCATCAGCGTAGCAAGGCTCCCGTTTCTCCGTGGCCTGTCCTGCATTTCTGGTTTTGACACTTTATTCAGCATGGCCCTTTTGACCGATGGGAAGCGAGACTTCTTTGTAGCGCTGATTTGCCTTTCCAGGTTGCTTGGTTGGCCAAAAAGGGCGTATGCGTTTTTTCCTGAATATATTCAGGAAAAAACGCATACGCCCTTTTTGGCCAAGGGCATCATTGTCGAGGTTTTGCCGCTTTTCCTGTGCTTTAAAAGCGATTCGAATCTGCCTCCTGAAATCTGTTTCCTGCAATTCTGCCTTGCTTTCAAATCCTCTTTGTTGCCTTCCCTCAATATATTTGTAGACGAGAGTTATCATTTATAAGTCTGCAGGTTTGTGAATTGCAGTGCCCCTGAGCTCCATTTTTCAACTCGCTCTCTTGGGAGCTGGCCGCAAATGCGCAAGGTTTTCTTTAGGCCCTATTCTGCTTCCGGGCGGCAGACTGAGCCTGTGGTTAATTCTTCTTCCTGATGGGAAAATAGAGTGACCTGTGCCTGTCCCAACACCTAGAGCTAGTCTCTCATTGGTTCCCCCTCTTCCCGTTCACCCTCAGGACAAATTGCAACCTGTATGGAACAGGAGGTTAAAGGTGCTGATTCTCCAAGGAGGGAGATTGCTAGTAAAGCGGCTGGAATGGCGAACCCGAGCACAAGGAGATGAGAAATGAGGTGCGTTTTAGAAACCTTTCCCGATCACTCGATGTACCATCTTCTGGGTTTCTCATGCATGTTTTCGATGTAGGCAGATGCCCTTGAACCTGGAGATTTGGGACCCATGGGATGGGTACCACGCAGTATTACTTTAAAGCCTCTGCGTTTGCTCACCCAACCTCACCAAACCTCTCAGCCCCAAGAGTGTCCACTCTTATGTCTCAATCAGCTGCAGGTCTAGGTATGGTCAATCCAGGTGGCATCACAGCCCCTGAACGAATTTTGTGAGAATTTCTCTCTCTTTCACTGTCTTTGTTTCACGGGTTTTTAAAATTAATTGAGTTTTATAATGGGGTTTAGCTGCTTTTCACTGCTGTGTTTATGCAGCTTTACACCCACTTGACTCACTTACAGAGAGATATCAATACATAGGTTTTAAGATTCTTACTAGTCAGATATACTCTTGGGCGGTGAATAGGGGGTGTTGAGTCCAGTTCCCTGAGCAAGGAGTAGGTCTTGTCTATTACATATTGGGTTTATGGAACGGTATCTGAGCTAATTTGAAACCCTTGTTTTATGCATCACCCCACCTCACCTTTCCCGTTAGGCAGCCATAGTGTGTTTTCTAACCGTGTGACTCTGTTCTGTTTTGTAATTCAGTTCAAGGGTAGCGGTTTTTACATTCCCTCTATAAGTGATATCTTATGATAAGTGTCTTTTTCTGTGTGACTTATTACACTTAGAATCGTCATACCTAAATCCACTCATCATGCTGCTACTAGCCTTATGACGTTGATTTCATGGCTGAGTGATATTCCATTGTACATACGGACCACAACTTCTTTATCCATTTTTCTCTTTCCTGGGATATTTAAGGTGTAACGAAGTGGAGGTTCTTGTCAACAGAGCTGCCCTAAACTTTGGGGTGCTTGTGTCTTGCTGATTTCTAGTTTTCCCAATGTATACGCCCATGAGTGGAAGTGCCCTATGCTCTCTAAGCTGAGTTTTGTAAATGTTTCAGGACACACCGTACACTTCTCCAGAGTGGCTGTTGGCAATTTACATCCCGCCCATCAGCGTAGCAAGGCTCCCGTTTCTCCGTGGCCTGTCCTGCATTTCTGGTTTTGACACTTTATTCAGCATGGCCCTTTTGACCGATGGGAAGCGAGACTTCTTTGTAGCGCTGATTTGCCTTTCCAGGTTGCTTGGTTGGCCAAAAAGGGCGTATGCGTTTTTTCCTGAATATATTCAGGAAAAAACGCATACGCCCTTTTTGGCCAAGTGCATCATTGTCGAGGTTTTGCCGCTTTTCCTGTGCTTTAAAGGCGATTCGAATCTGCCTCCTGAAATCTGTTTCCTGCAATTCTGCCTTGCTTTCAAATCCTCTTTGTTGCCTTCCCTCAATATATTTGTAGACGAGAGTTATCATTTATAAGTCTGCAGGTTTGTGAATTGCAGTGCCCCTGAGCTCCATTTTTCAACTCGCTCTCTTGGGAGCTGGCCGCAAAAGCGCAGGATTGCTTTAGGCCCTATTCTGCTTCCGGGCGGCAGACTGAGCCTGTGGTTAATTCTTCTTCCTGATGGGAAAATAGAGTGACCTGTGCCTGTCCCAACACCTAGAGCTAGTCTCTCATTGGTTCCCCGTCTTCCCGTTCATCCTCAGTTCAAATTGCCACCTGTATGGAACAGGAGGTTAAAGGTGCTGATTCTCCAACGAGGGAGATTGCTAGTAAAGCGGCTGGAATGGCGAACTCGAGCACAAGGAGATGAGAAATGAGGTGCGTTTTAGAAACCTTTCCCGATCACTCGGTGGACCATCCTCTGGGTTTCTCATGCATGTTTTCGATGTAGGAAGATGCCCTTGAACCTGGAGATTTGGGACCCATGGGATGGGTACCACACAGTATTACTTTAAAGCGTCTGCGTTTGCTCACCCAACCTCACCAAACCTCTCAGCCCCAAGAGTGTCCACCCTTATGTCTCAATCGGCTGCAGGTCTAGATATGGTCAATCGAGGTGGCATCACAGCCCCTGAACGAATTTTGTGAGAATTTCTCTCTCTTTCACTGTCTTTGTTTCACGGGTTTTTAAAATTAATTGAGTTTTATAATGGGGTTTAGCTGCTTTTCACTGCTGTGTTTATGTAGCTTTACACCCACTTGACTCACTTACAGAGAGATATCAATACATAAGTTTTAAGATTCTTACTAGTCAGATATATTCTTGGGCGGTGAATAGGGGGTGTTGAGTCCAGTTCCCTGAGCAAGGAGTAGGTCTTGTCTATTACATATTGGGTTTATGGAACGGTATCTGAGCTAATTTGAAACCCTTGTTTTATGCATCACCCCACCTCACCTTTGCCGTTAGGCAGCCATAGTGTGTTTTCTAACCGTGTGATTCTGTACTGTTTTGTAATTCAGTTCAAGGGTAGCGGTTTTTACATTCCCTCTATAAGTTATATCTTATGATAAGTGTCTTTTTCTGTGTGACTTATTTCACTTAGAATCGTCGTACCTAAATCCACTCATCATGCTGCTACTAGCCTTATGACGTTGATTTCATGGCTGAGTGATATTCCATTGTACATAAGGACCACAACTTCTTTATCCATTTTTCTCTTTCCTGGGATATTTAAGGTGTAACGAAGTGGAGGTTCTTGTCAACAGAGCAGCCCTAAACTTTGGGGTGCTTGTGTCTTGCTGATTTTTAGTTTTCCCAATTTATACGCCCATGAGTGGAAGTGCCCTATGCTGTCTAAGCTGAGTTTTGTAAATGTTTCACGACACACCGTACACTTCTCCAGAGTGGCTGTTGGCAATTTACATCCCACCCATCAGCGTAGCAAGGCTCCCGTTTCTCCGTGGCCTGTCCTGCATTTCTGGTTTTGACACTTATTCAGCATGGCCCTTTTGACCGATGGGAAGCGAGACTTCTTTGTAGCGCTGATTTGCCTTTCCAGGTTGCTTGGTTGGCCAAAAAGGGCGTATGCGTTTTTTCCTGAATATATTCAGGAAAAAACGCATACGCCCTTTTTGGCCAAGGGCATCATTGTCGAGGTTTTGCCGCTTTTCCTGTGCTTTAAAGTCGATTCGAATCTGCCTCCTGAAATCTGTTTCCTGCAATTCTGCCTTGCTTTCAAATCCTCTTTGTTGCCTTCCCTCAATATATTTGTAGACGAGAGTTATCATTTATAAATCTGCAGGTTTGTGAATTGCAGTGCCCCTGAGCTCCATTTTTCAACTCGCTCTCTTGGGAGCTGGCCGCAAAAGCGCAGGATTGCTTTAGGCCCTATTCTGCTTCCGGGCGGCAGACTGAGCCTGTGCTTAAATCTTCTTCCTGATGGGAAAATAGAGTGACCTGTGCCTGTCCCAACACCTAGAGCTAGTCTCTCATTGGTTCCCCCTCTTCCCGTTCATCCTCAGGACAAATTGCCACCTGTATGGAACAGGAGGTTAAAGGTGCTGATTCTCCAAGGAGGGAGATTGCTAGTAAAGCGGCTGGAATGGCAAACTCGAGCACAAGGAGATGAGAAATGAGGTGCGTTTTAGAAACCTTTCCCGATCACTCGGTGGACCATCTTCTGGGTTTCTCATGCATGTTTTCGATGTAGGAAGATGCCCTTGAACCTGGAGATTTGGGACCCATGGGATGGGTACCACACAGTATTACTTTAAAGCGTCTGCGTTTGCTCACCCAACCTCACCAAACCTCTCAGCCCCAAGAGTGTCCACCCTTATGTCTCAATCGGCTGCAGGTCTAGATATGGTCAATCGAGGTGGCATCACAGCCCCTGAACGAATTTTGTGAGAATTTCTCTCTCTTTCACTGTCTTTGTTTCACGGGTTTTTAAAATTAATTGAGTTTTATAATGGGGTTTAGCTGGTTTTCACTGCTGTGTTTATGCAGCTTTATACCCACTTGACTCACTTACAGGGAGATATCAATACATAGGTTTTAAGATTCTTACTAGTCAGATATATTCTTGGGCGGTGAATAGGGGGTGTTGAGTCCAGTTCCCTGAGCAAGGAGTATGTCTTGTCTATTACGTATTGGGTTTATGGAACGGTATCTGAGCTAATTTGAAACCCTTGTTTTATGCATCACCCCACCTCATCTTTCCCGTTAGGCAGCCATAGTGTGTTTTCTAACCGTGTGACTCTGTTCTGTTTTGTAATTCAGTTCAAGGGTAGTGGTTTTTACATTCCCTCTATAAGTGATATCTTATGATAAGTGTCTTTTTCTGTGTGACTTATTACACTTAGAATCGTCGTACCTAAATCCACTCATCATGCTGCTACTAGCCTTATGACGTTGATTTCATGGCTGAGTGATATTCCATTGTACATATGGACCACAACTTCTTTATCCATTTTTCTCTTTCCTGGGATATTTAAGGTGTAACGAAGTGGAGGTTCTTGTCAACAGAGCAGCCCTAAACTTTGGGGTGCTTGTGTCTTGCTGATTTCTAGTTTTCCCAATGTATACGCCCATGAGTGGAAGTGCCCTATGCTCTCTAAGCTGAGTTTTGTAAATGTTTCAGGACACACCGTACACTTCTCCAGAGTGGCTGTTGGCAATTTACATCCCGCCCATCAGCGTAGCAAGGCTCCCTTTTCTCCGTTGCCTGTCCTGCATTTCTGGTTTTGACACTTTATTCAGCATGGCCCTTTTGACCGATGGGAAGCGAGACTTCTTTGTAGCGCTGATTTGCCTTTCCAGGTTGCTTGGTTGGCCAAAAAGGGCGTATGCGTTTTTTCCTGAATATATTCAGGAAAAAACGCATACGCCCTTTTTGGCCAAGGGCATCATTGTCGAGGTTTTGCCGCTTTTCCTGTGCTTTAAAGGCGATTCGAATCTGCCTCCTGAAATCTGTTTCCTGCAATTCTGCCTTGCTTTCAAATCCTCTTTGTTGCCTTCCCTCAATATATTTGTAGACGAGAGTTATCATTTATAAGTCTGCAGGTATGTGAATTGCAGTGCCCCTGAGCTCCATTTTTCAACTCGCTCTCTTGGGAGCTGGCCGCAAAAGCGCAGGATTGCTTTAGGCCCTATTCTGCTTCCGGGCGGCAGACTGAGCCTGTGGTTAATTCTTCTTCCTGATGGGAAAATAGAGTGACCTGTGCCTGTCCCAACACCTAGAGCTAGTCTCTCATTGGTTCCCCGTCTTCCCGTTCATCCTCAGTTCAAATTGCCACCTGTATGGAACAGGAGGTTAAAGGTGCTGATTCTCCAAGGAGGGAGATTGCTAGTAAAGCGGCTGGAATGACGAACTCGAGCACAAGGAGATGAGAAATGAGGTGCGTTTTAGAAACCTTTCCCGATCACTCGGTGGACCATCTTCTGGGTTTCTCATGCATGTTTTCGATGTAGGAAGATGCCCTTGAACCTGGAGATTTGGGACCCATGGGATTTGTACCACACAGTATTACTTTAAAGCGTCTGCGTTTGCTCACCCAACCTCACCAAACCTCTCAGCCTCAAGAGTGTCCACCCTTATGTCTCAATCGGCTGCAGGTCTAGATATGGTCAATCGAGGTGGCATCACAGCCCCTGAACGAATTTTGTGAGAATTTCTCTCTCTTTCACTGTCTTTGTTTCACGGGATTTTAAAATTAATTGAGTTTTATAATGGGGTTTAGCTGCTTTTCACTGCTGTGTTTATGCAGCTTTACAACCACTTGACTCACTTACAGAGAGATATCAATACATAAGTTTTAAGATTCTTACTAGTCAGATATATTCTTGGGCGGTGAATAGGGGGTGTTGAGTCCAGTTCCCTGAGCAAGGAGTAGGTCTTGTCTATTACATATTGGGTTTATGGAACGGTATCTGAGCTAATTTGAAACCCTTGTTTTATGCATCACCCCACCTCACCTTTGCCGTTAGGCAGCCATAGTGTGTTTTCTAACCGTGTGACTCTGTTCTGTTTTGTAATGCAGTTCAAGGGTAGCGGTTTTTACATTCCCTCTATAAGTGATATCTTATGATAAGTGTCTTTTTCTGTGTGACTTATTTCACTTAGAATCATCGTACCTAAATCCACTCATCATGCTGCTACTAGCCTTATGACATTGATTTCATGGCTGAGTGATATTCCATTGTACATAAGGACCACAACTTCTTTATCCATTTTTCTCTTTCCTGGGATATTTAAGGTGTAACGAAGTGGAGGTTCTTGTCAACAGAGCAGCCCTAAACTTTGGTGTGCTTGTGTCCTGCTGATTTTTAGTTTTCCCAATTTATACGCCCATGAGTGGAAGTGCCCTATGCTCTCTAAGCTGAGTTTTGTAAATGTTTCAGGACACACCGTACACTTCTCCAGAGTGGCTGTTTGCAATTTACATCCCGCCCATCAGCGTAGCAAGGCTCCCGTTTCTCCGTGGCCTGTCCTGCATTTCTGGTTTTGACACTTTATTCAGCATGGCCCTTTTGACCGATGGGAAGCGAGACTTCTTTGTAGCGCTGATTTGCCTTTCCAGGTTGCTTGGTTGGCCAAAAAGGGCGTATGCGTTTTTTCCTGAATATATTCAGGAAAAAACGCATACGCCCTTTTTGGCCAAGGGCATCATTGTCGAGGTTTTGCCGCTTTTCCTGTGCTTTAAAGGCGATTCGAATCTGCCTCCTGAAATCTGTTTCCTGCAATTCTGCCTTGCTTTCAAATCCTCTTTGTTGCCTTCCCTCAATATATTTGTAGACGAGAGTTATCATTTATAAGTCTGTAGGTTTGTGAATTGCAGTGCCCCTGAGCTCCATTTTTCAACTCGCTCTCTTGGGAGCTGGCCGCAAAAGCGCAAGGTTTTCTTTAGGCCCTATTCTGCTTCCGGGCGGCAGACTGAGCCTGTGGTTAATTCTTCTTCCTGATGGGAAAATAGAGTGACCTGTGCCTGTCCCAACACCTAGAGCTAGTCTCTCATTGGTTCCCCGTCTTCCCGTTCATCCTCAGTTCAAATTGCCACCTGTATGGAACAGGAGGTTAAAGGTGCTGATTCTCCAAGGAGGGAGATTGCTAGTAAAGCGGCTGGAATGGCGAACTCGAGCACAAGGAGATGAGAAATGAGGTGCGTTTTAGAAACCTTTCCCGATCACTCGGTGGACCATCTTCTGGGTTTCTCATGCATGTTTTCGATGTAGGAAGATGCCCTTGAACCTGGAGATTTGGGACCCATGGGATGGGTACCACACAGTATTACTTTAAAGCGTCTGCGTTTGCTCACCCAACCTCACCAAACCTCTCAGCCCCAAGAGTGTCCACCCTTATGTCTCAATCGGCTGCAGGTCTAGATATGGTCAATCGAGGTGGCATCACAGCCCCTGAACGAATTTTGTGAGAATTTCTCTCTCTTTTACTGTCTTTGTTTCACGGGTTTTTAAAATTAATTGAGTTTTATAATGGGGTTTAGCTGGTTTTCACTGCTGTGTTTATGCAGCTTTACACCCACTTGACTCACTTACAGGGAGATATCAATACATAGGTTTTAAGATTCTTACTAGTCAGATATATTCTTGGGCGGTGAATAGGGGGTGTTGAGTCCAGTTCCCTGAGCAAGGAGTAGGTCTTGTCTATTACATATTGGGTTTATGGAACGGTATCTGAGCTAATTTGAAACCCTTGTTTTATGCATCACCCCACCTCATCTTTCCCGTTAGGCAGCCATAGTGTGTTTTCTAACCGTGTGACTCTGTTCTGTTTTGTAATTCAGTTCAAGGGTAGCGGTTTTTACATTCCCTCTATAAGTGATATCTTATGATAAGTGTCTTTTTCTGTGTGACTTATTACACTTAGAATCGTCGTACCTAAATCCACTCATCATGCTGCTACTAGCCTTATGACGTTGATTTCATGGCTGAGTGATATTCCATTGTACATACGGACCACAACTTCTTTATCCATTTTTCTCTTTCCTGGGATATTTAAGGTGTAACGAAGTGGAGGTTCTTGTCAACAGAGCAGCCCTAAACTTTGGGGTGCTTGTGTCTTGCTGATTTCTAGTTTTCCCAATGTATACGCCCATGAGTGGAAGTGCCCTATGCTCTCTAAGCTGAGTTTTGTAAATGTTTCAGGACACACCGTACACTTCTCCAGAGTGGCTGTTGGCAATTTACATCCCGCCCATCAGCGTAGCAAGGCTCCCTTTTCTCCGTGGCCTGTCCTGCATTTCTGGTTTTGACACTTTATTCAGCATGGCCCTTTTGACCGATGGGAAGCGAGACTTCTTTGTAGCGCTGATTTGCCTTTCCAGGTTGCTTGGTTGGCCAAAAAGGGCGTATGCGTTTTTTCCTGAATATATTCAGGAAAAAACGCATACGCCCTTTTTGGCCAAGGGCATCATTGTCGAGGTTTTGCCGCTTTTCCTGTGCTTTAAAGGCGATTCGAATCTGCCTCCTGAAATCTGTTTCCTGCAATTCTGCCTTGCTTTCAAATCCTCTTTGTTGCCTTCCCTCAATATATTTGTAGACGAGAGTTATCATTTATAAGTCTGCAGGTATGTGAATTGCAGTGCCCCTGAGCTCCATTTTTCAACTCGCTCTCTTGGGAGCTGGCCGCAAAAGCGCAGGATTGCTTTAGGCCCTATTCTGCTTCCGGGCGGCAGACTGAGCCTGTGGTTAATTCTTCTTCCTGATGGGAAAATAGAGTGACCTGTGCCTGTCCCAACACCTAGAGCTAGTCTCTCATTGGTTCCCCGTCTTCCCGTTCATCCTCAGTTCAAATTGCCACCTGTATGGAACAGGAGGTTAAAGGTGCTGATTCTCCAAGGAGGGAGATTGCTAGTAAAGCGGCTGGAATGACGAACTCGAGCACAAGGAGATGAGAAATGAGGTGCGTTTTAGAAACCTTTCCCGATCACTCGGTGGACCATCTTCTGGGTTTCTCATGCATGTTTTCGATGTAGGAAGATGCCCTTGAACCTGGAGATTTGGGACCCATGGGATGGGTACCACACAGTATTACTTTAAAGCGTCTGCGTTTGCTCACCCAACCTCACCAAACCTCTCAGCCCCAAGAGTGTCCACCCTTATGTCTCAATCGGCTGCAGGTCTAGATATGGTCAATCGAGGTGGCATCACAGCCCCTGAACGAATTTTGTGAGAATTTCTCTCTCTTTCACTGTCTTTGTTTCACGGGTTTTTAAAATTAATTGAGTTTTATAATGGGGTTTAGCTGGTTTTCACTGCTGTGTTTATGCAGCTTTACAACCAATTGACTCACTTACAGAGAGATATCAATACATAAGTTTTAAGATTCTTACTAGTCAGATATATTCTTGGGCGGTGAATAGGGGGTGTTGAGTCCAGTTCCCTGAGCAAGGAGTAGGTCTTGTCTATTACATATTGGGTTTATGGAACGGTATCTGAGCTAATTTGAAACCCTTGTTTTATGCATCACCCCACCTCACCTTTGCCGTTAGGCAGCCATAGTGTGTTTTCTAACCGTGTGACTCTGTTCTGTTTTGTAATGCAGTTCAAGGGTAGCGGTTTTTACATTCCCTCTATAAGTGATATCTTATGATAAGTGTCTTTTTCTGTGTGACTTATTTCACTTAGAATCATCGTACCTAAATCCACTCATCATGCTGCTACTAGCCTTATGACATTGATTTCATGGCTGAGTGATATTCCATTGTACATAAGGACCACAACTTCTTTATCCATTTTTCTCTTTCCTGGGATATTTAAGGTGTAACGAAGTGGAGGTTCTTGTCAACAGAGCAGCCCTAAACTTTGGTGTGCTTGTGTCCTGCTGATTTTTAGTTTTCCCAATTTATTCGCCCATGAGTGGAAGTGCCCTATGCTCTCTAAGCTGAGTTTTGTAAATGTTTCAGGACACACCGTACACTTCTCCAGAGTGGCTGTTTGCAATTTACATCCCGCCCATCAGCGTAGCAAGGCTCCCGTTTCTCCGTGGCCTGTCCTGCATTTCTGGTTTTGACACTTTATTCAGCATGGCCCTTTTGACCGATGGGAAGCGAGACTTCTTTGTAGCGCTGATTTGCCTTTCCAGGTTGCTTGGTTGGCCAAAAAGGGCGTATGCGTTTTTTCCTGAATATATTCAGGAAAAAACGCATACGCCCTTTTTGGCCAAGGGCATCATTGTCGAGGTTTTGCCGCTTTTCCTGTGCTTTAAAAGCGATTCGAATCTGCCTCCTGAAATCTGTTTCCTGCAATTCTGCCTTGCTTTCAAATCCTCTTTGTTGCCTTCCCTCAATATATTTGTAGACGAGAGTTATCATTTATAAGTCTGCAGGTTTGTGAATTGCAGTGCCCCTGAGCTCCATTTTTCAACTCGCTCTCTTGGGAGCTGGCCGCAAATGCGCAAGGTTTTCTTTAGGCCCTATTCTGCTTCCGGGCGGCAGACTGAGCCTGTGGTTAATTCTTCTTCCTGATGGGAAAATAGAGTGACCTGTGCCTGTCCCAACACCTAGAGCTAGTCTCTCATTGGTTCCCCCTCTTCCCGTTCACCCTCAGGACAAATTGCAACCTGTATGGAACAGGAGGTTAAAGGTGCTGATTCTCCAAGGAGGGAGATTGCTAGTAAAGCGGCTGGAATGGCGAACCCGAGCACAAGGAGATGAGAAATGAGGTGCGTTTTAGAAACCTTTCCCGATCACTCGATGTACCATCTTCTGGGTTTCTCATGCATGTTTTCGATGTAGGCAGATGCCCTTGAACCTGGAGATTTGGGACCCATGGGATGGGTACCACGCAGTATTACTTTAAAGCCTCTGCGTTTGCTCACCCAACCTCACCAAACCTCTCAGCCCCAAGAGTGTCCACCCTTATGTCTCAATCAGCTGCAGGTCTAGGTATGGTCAATCCAGGTGGCATCACAGCCCCTGAACGAATTTTGTGAGAATTTCTCTCTCTTTCACTGTCTTTGTTTCACGGGTTTTTAAAATTAATTGAGTTTTATAATGGGGTTTAGCTGCTTTTCACTGCTGTGTTTATGCAGCTTTACACCCACTTGACTCACTTACAGAGAGATATCAATACATAGGTTTTAAGATTCTTACTAGTCAGATATACTCTTGGGCGGTGAATAGGGGGTGTTGAGTCCAGTTCCCTGAGCAAGGAGTAGGTCTTGTCTATTACATATTGGGTTTATGGAACGGTATCTGAGCTAATTTGAAACCCTTGTTTTATGCATCACCCCACCTCACCTTTCCCGTTAGGCAGCCATAGTGTGTTTTCTAACCGTGTGACTCTGTTCTGTTTTGTAATTCAGTTCAAGGGTAGCGGTTTTTACATTCCCTCTATAAGTGATATCTTATGATAAGTGTCTTTTTCTGTGTGACTTATTACACTTAGAATCGTCATACCTAAATCCACTCATCATGCTGCTACTAGCCTTATGACGTTGATTTCATGGCTGAGTGATATTCCATTGTACATACGGACCACAACTTCTTTATCCATTTTTCTCTTTCCTGGGATATTTAAGGTGTAACGAAGTGGAGGTTCTTGTCAACAGAGCTGCCCTAAACTTTGGGGTGCTTGTGTCTTGCTGATTTCTAGTTTTCCCAATGTATACGCCCATGAGTGGAAGTGCCCTATGCTCTCTAAGCTGAGTTTTGTAAATGTTTCAGGACACACCGTACACTTCTCCAGAGTGGCTGTTGGCAATTTACATCCCGCCCATCAGCGTAGCAAGGCTCCCGTTTCTCCGTGGCCTGTCCTGCATTTCTGGTTTTGACACTTTATTCAGCATGGCCCTTTTGACCGATGGGAAGCGAGACTTCTTTGTAGCGCTGATTTGCCTTTCCAGGTTGCTTGGTTGGCCAAAAAGGGCGTATGCGTTTTTTCCTGAATATATTCAGGAAAAAACGCATACGCCCTTTTTGGCCAAGGGCATCATTGTCGAGGTTTTGCCGCTTTTCCTGTGCTTTAAAGGCGATTCGAATCTGCCTCCTGAAATCTGTTTCCTGCAATTCTGCCTTGCTTTCAAATCCTCTTTGTTGCCTTCCCTCAATATATTTGTAGACGAGAGTTATCATTTATAAGTCTGCAGGTTTGTGAATTGCAGTGCCCCTGAGCTCCATTTTTCAACTCGCTCTCTTGGGAGCTGGCCGCAAAAGCGCAGGATTGCTTTAGGCCCTATTCTGCTTCCGGGCGGCAGACTGAGCCTGTGGTTAATTCTTCTTCCTGATGGGAAAATAGAGTGACCTGTGCCTGTCCCAACACCTAGAGCTAGTCTCTCATTGGTTCCCCGTCTTCCCGTTCATCCTCAGTTCAAATTGCCACCTGTATGGAACAGGAGGTTAAAGGTGCTGATTCTCCAACGAGGGAGATTGCTAGTAAAGCGGCTGGAATGGCGAACTCGAGCACAAGGAGATGAGAAATGAGGTGCGTTTTAGAAACCTTTCCCGATCACTCGGTGGACCATCTTCTGGGTTTCTCATGCATGTTTTCGATGTAGGAAGATGCCCTTGAACCTGGAGATTTGGGACCCATGGGATGGGTACCACACAGTATTACTTTAAAGCGTCTGCGTTTGCTCACCCAACCTCACCAAACCTCTCAGCCCCAAGAGTGTCCACCCTTATGTCTCAATCGGCTGCAGGTCTAGATATGGTCAATCGAGGTGGCATCACAGCCCCTGAACGAATTTTGTGAGAATTTCTCTCTCTTTCACTGTCTTTGTTTCACGGGTTTTTAAAATTAATTGAGTTTTATAATGGGGTTTAGCTGCTTTTCACTGCTGTGTTTATGTAGCTTTACACCCACTTGACTCACTTACAGAGAGATATCAATACATAAGTTTTAAGATTCTTACTAGTCAGATATATTCTTGGGCGGTGAATAGGGGGTGTTGAGTCCAGTTCCCTGAGCAAGGAGTAGGTCTTGTCTATTACATATTGGGTTTATGGAACGGTATCTGAGCTAATTTGAAACCCTTGTTTTATGCATCACCCCACCTCACCTTTGCCGTTAGGCAGCCATAGTGTGTTTTCTAACCGTGTGATTCTGTACTGTTTTGTAATTCAGTTCAAGGGTAGCGGTTTTTACATTCCCTCTATAAGTTATATCTTATGATAAGTGTCTTTTTCTGTGTGACTTATTTCACTTAGAATCGTCGTACCTAAATCCACTCATCATGCTGCTACTAGCCTTATGACGTTGATTTCATGGCTGAGTGATATTCCATTGTACATAAGGACCACAACTTCTTTATCCATTTTTCTCTTTCCTGGGATATTTGAGGTGTAACGAAGTGGAGGTTCTTGTCAACAGAGCAGCCCTAAACTTTGGGGTGCTTGTGTCTTGCTGATTTTTAGTTTTCCCAATTTATACGCCCATGAGTGGAAGTGCCCTATGCTGTCTAAGCTGAGTTTTGTAAATGTTTCACGACACACCGTACACTTCTCCAGAGTGGCTGTTGGCAATTTACATCCCACCCATCAGCGTAGCAAGGCTCCCGTTTCTCCGTGGCCTGTCCTGCATTTCTGGTTTTGACACTTATTCAGCATGGCCCTTTTGACCGATGGGAAGCGAGACTTCTTTGTAGCGCTGATTTGCCTTTCCAGGTTGCTTGGTTGGCCAAAAAGGGCGTATGCGTTTTTTCCTGAATATATTCAGGAAAAAACGCATACGCCCTTTTTGGCCAAGGGCATCATTGTCGAGGTTTTGCCGCTTTTCCTGTGCTTTAAAGTCGATTCGAATCTGCCTCCTGAAATCTGTTTCCTGCAATTCTGCCTTGCTTTCAAATCCTCTTTGTTGCCTTCCCTCAATATATTTGTAGACGAGAGTTATCATTTATAAATCTGCAGGTTTGTGAATTGCAGTGCCCCTGAGCTCCATTTTTCAACTCGCTCTCTTGGGAGCTGGCCGCAAAAGCGCAGGATTGCTTTAGGCCCTATTCTGCTTCCGGGCGGCAGACTGAGCCTGTGCTTAAATCTTCTTCCTGATGGGAAAATAGAGTGACCTGTGCCTGTCCCAACACCTAGAGCTAGTCTCTCATTGGTTCCCCCTCTTCCCGTTCATCCTCAGGACAAATTGCCACCTGTATGGAACAGGAGGTTAAAGGTGCTGATTCTCCAAGGAGGGAGATTGCTAGTAAAGCGGCTGGAATGGCAAACTCGAGCACAAGGAGATGAGAAATGAGGTGCGTTTTAGAAAACTTTCCCGATCACTCGGTGGACCATCTTCTGGGTTTCTCATGCATGTTTTCGATGTAGGAAGATGCCCTTGAACCTGGAGATTTGGGACCCATGGGATGGGTACCACACAGTATTACTTTAAAGCGTCTGCGTTTGCTCACCCAACCTCACCAAACCTCTCAGCCCCAAGAGTGTCCACCCTTATGTCTCAATCGGCTGCAGGTCTAGATATGGTCAATCGAGGTGGCATCACAGCCCCTGAACGAATTTTGTGAGAATTTCTCTCTCTTTCACTGTCTTTGTTTCACGGGTTTTTAAAATTAATTGAGTTTTATAATGGGGTTTAGTTGGTTTTCACTGCTGTGTTTATGCAGCTTTATACCCACTTGACTCACTTACAGGGAGATATCAATACATAGGTTTTAAGATTCTTACTAGTCAGATATATTCTTGGGCGGTGAATAGGGGGTGTTGAGTCCAGTTCCCTGAGCAAGGAGTATGTCTTGTCTATTACGTATTGGGTTTATGGAACGGTATCTGAGCTAATTTGAAACCCTTGTTTTATGCATCACCCCACCTCATCTTTCCCGTTAGGCAGCCATAGTGTGTTTTCTAACCGTGTGACTCTGTTCTGTTTTGTAATGCAGTTCAAGGGTAGCGGTTTTTACATTCCCTCTATAAGTGATATCTTATGATAAGTGTCTTTTTCTGTGTGACTTATTTCACTTAGAATCATCGTACCTAAATCCACTCATCATGCTGCTACTAGCCTTATGACATTGATTTCATGGCTGAGTGATATTCCATTGTACATAAGGACCACAACTTCTTTATCCATTTTTCTCTTTCCTGGGATATTTAAGGTGTTACGAAGTGGAGGTTCTTGTCAACAGAGCAGCCCTAAACTTTGGTGTGCTTGTGTCCTGCTGATTTTTAGTTTTCCCAATTTATTCGCCCATGAGTGGAAGTGCCCTATGCTCTCTAAGCTGAGTTTTGTAAATGTTTCAGGACACACCGTACACTTCTCCAGAGTGGCTGTTTGCAATTTACATCCCGCCCATCAGCGTAGCAAGGCTCCCGTTTCTCCGTGGCCTGTCCTGCATTTCTGGTTTTGACACTTTATTCAGCATGGCCCTTTTGACCGATGGGAAGCGAGACTTCTTTGTAGCGCTGATTTGCCTTTCCAGGTTGCTTGGTTGGCCAAAAAGGGCGTATGCGTTTTTTCCTGAATATATTCAGGAAAAAACGCATACGCCCTTTTTGGCCAAGGGCATCATTGTCGAGGTTTTGCCGCTTTTCCTGTGCTTTAAAAGCGATTCGAATCTGCCTCCTGAAATCTGTTTCCTGCAATTCTGCCTTGCTTTCAAATCCTCTTTGTTGCCTTCCCTCAATATATTTGTAGACGAGAGTTATCATTTATAAGTCTGCAGGTTTGTGAATTGCAGTGCCCCTGAGCTCCATTTTTCAACTCGCTCTCTTGGGAGCTGGCCGCAAAAGCGCAGGATTGCTTTAGGCCCTATTCTGCTTCCGGGCGGCAGACTGAGCCTGTGCTTAAATCTTCTTCCTGATGGGAAAATAGAGTGACCTGTGCCTGTCCCAACACCTAGAGCTAGTCTCTCATTGGTTCCCCCTCTTCCCGTTCATCCTCAGGACAAATTGCCACCTGTATGGAACAGGAGGTTAAAGGTGCTGATTCTCCAAGGAGGGAGATTGCTAGTAAAGCGGCTGGAATGGCAAACTCGAGCACAAGGAGATGAGAAATGAGGTGCGTTTTAGAAAACTTTCCCGATCACTCGGTGGACCATCTTCTGGGTTTCTCATGCATGTTTTCGATGTAGGAAGATGCCCTTGAACCTGGAGATTTGGGACCCATGGGATGGGTACCACACAGTATTACTTTAAAGCGTCTGCGTTTGCTCACCCAACCTCACCAAACCTCTCAGCCCCAAGAGTGTCCACCCTTATGTCTCAATCGGCTGCAGGTCTAGATATGGTCAATCGAGGTGGCATCACAGCCCCTGAACGAATTTTGTGAGAATTTCTCTCTCTTTCACTGTCTTTGTTTCACGGGTTTTTAAAATTAATTGAGTTTTATAATGGGGTTTAGTTGGTTTTCACTGCTGTGTTTATGCAGCTTTATACCCACTTGACTCACTTACAGGGAGATATCAATACATAGGTTTTAAGATTCTTACTAGTCAGATATATTCTTGGGCGGTGAATAGGGGGTGTTGAGTCCAGTTCCCTGAGCAAGGAGTATGTCTTGTCTATTACGTATTGGGTTTATGGAACGGTATCTGAGCTAATTTGAAACCCTTGTTTTATGCATCACCCCACCTCATCTTTCCCGTTAGGCAGCCATAGTGTGTTTTCTAACCGTGTGACTCTGTTCTGTTTTGTAATGCAGTTCAAGGGTAGCGGTTTTTACATTCCCTCTATAAGTGATATCTTATGATAAGTGTCTTTTTCTGTGTGACTTATTTCACTTAGAATCATCGTACCTAAATCCACTCATCATGCTGCTACTAGCCTTATGACATTGATTTCATGGCTGAGTGATATTCCATTGTACATAAGGACCACAACTTCTTTATCCATTTTTCTCTTTCCTGGGATATTTAAGGTGTTACGAAGTGGAGGTTCTTGTCAACAGAGCAGCCCTAAACTTTGGTGTGCTTGTGTCCTGCTGATTTTTAGTTTTCCCAATTTATTCGCCCATGAGTGGAAGTGCCCTATGCTCTCTAAGCTGAGTTTTGTAAATGTTTCAGGACACACCGTACACTTCTCCAGAGTGGCTGTTTGCAATTTACATCCCGCCCATCAGCGTAGCAAGGCTCCCGTTTCTCCGTGGCCTGTCCTGCATTTCTGGTTTTGACACTTTATTCAGCATGGCCCTTTTGACCGATGGGAAGCGAGACTTCTTTGTAGCGCTGATTTGCCTTTCCAGGTTGCTTGGTTGGCCAAAAAGGGCGTATGCGTTTTTTCCTGAATATATTCAGGAAAAAACGCATACGCCCTTTTTGGCCAAGGGCATCATTGTCGAGGTTTTGCCGCTTTTCCTGTGCTTTAAAAGCGATTCGAATCTGCCTCCTGAAATCTGTTTCCTGCAATTCTGCCTTGCTTTCAAATCCTCTTTGTTGCCTTCCCTCAATATATTTGTAGACGAGAGTTATCATTTATAAGTCTGCAGGTTTGTGAATTGCAGTGCCCCTGAGCTCCATTTTTCAACTCGCTCTCTTGGGAGCTGGCCGCAAATGCGCAAGGTTTTCTTTAGGCCCTATTCTGCTTCCGGGCGGCAGACTGAGCCTGTGGTTAATTCTTCTTCCTGATGGGAAAATAGAGTGACCTGTGCCTGTCCCAACACCTAGAGCTAGTCTCTCATTGGTTCCCCCTCTTCCCGTTCACCCTCAGGACAAATTGCAACCTGTATGGAACAGGAGGTTAAAGGTGCTGATTCTCCAAGGAGGGAGATTGCTAGTAAAGCGGCTGGAATGGCGAACCCGAGCACAAGGAGATGAGAAATGAGGTGCGTTTTAGAAACCTTTCCCGATCACTCGATGTACCATCTTCTGGGTTTCTCATGCATGTTTTCGATGTAGGCAGATGCCCTTGAACCTGGAGATTTGGGACCCATGGGATGGGTACCACGCAGTATTACTTTAAAGCCTCTGCGTTTGCTCACCCAACCTCACCAAACCTCTCAGCCCCAAGAGTGTCCACCCTTATGTCTCAATCAGCTGCAGGTCTAGGTATGGTCAATCCAGGTGGCATCACAGCCCCTGAACGAATTTTGTGAGAATTTCTCTCTCTTTCACTGTCTTTGTTTCACGGGTTTTTAAAATTAATTGAGTTTTATAATGGGGTTTAGCTGCTTTTCACTGCTGTGTTTATGCAGCTTTACACCCACTTGACTCACTTACAGAGAGATATCAATACATAGGTTTTAAGATTCTTACTAGTCAGATATACTCTTGGGCGGTGAATAGGGGGTGTTGAGTCCAGTTCCCTGAGCAAGGAGTAGGTCTTGTCTATTACATATTGGGTTTATGGAACGGTATCTGAGCTAATTTGAAACCCTTGTTTTATGCATCACCCCACCTCACCTTTCCCGTTAGGCAGCCATAGTGTGTTTTCTAACCGTGTGACTCTGTTCTGTTTTGTAATTCAGTTCAAGGGTAGCGGTTTTTACATTCCCTCTATAAGTGATATCTTATGATAAGTGTCTTTTTCTGTGTGACTTATTACACTTAGAATCGTCATACCTAAATCCACTCATCATGCTGCTACTAGCCTTATGACGTTGATTTCATGGCTGAGTGATATTCCATTGTACATACGGACCACAACTTCTTTATCCATTTTTCTCTTTCCTGGGATATTTAAGGTGTAACGAAGTGGAGGTTCTTGTCAACAGAGCTGCCCTAAACTTTGGGGTGCTTGTGTCTTGCTGATTTCTAGTTTTCCCAATGTATACGCCCATGAGTGGAAGTGCCCTATGCTCTCTAAGCTGAGTTTTGTAAATGTTTCAGGACACACCGTACACTTCTCCAGAGTGGCTGTTGGCAATTTACATCCCGCCCATCAGCGTAGCAAGGCTCCCGTTTCTCCGTGGCCTGTCCTGCATTTCTGGTTTTGACACTTTATTCAGCATGGCCCTTTTGACCGATGGGAAGCGAGACTTCTTTGTAGCGCTGATTTGCCTTTCCAGGTTGCTTGGTTGGCCAAAAAGGGCGTATGCGTTTTTTCCTGAATATATTCAGGAAAAAACGCATACGCCCTTTTTGGCCAAGGGCATCATTGTCGAGGTTTTGCCGCTTTTCCTGTGCTTTAAAGGCGATTCGAATCTGCCTCCTGAAATCTGTTTCCTGCAATTCTGCCTTGCTTTCAAATCCTCTTTGTTGCCTTCCCTCAATATATTTGTAGACGAGAGTTATCATTTATAAGTCTGCAGGTTTGTGAATTGCAGTGCCCCTGAGCTCCATTTTTCAACTCGCTCTCTTGGGAGCTGGCCGCAAAAGCGCAGGATTGCTTTAGGCCCTATTCTGCTTCCGGGCGGCAGACTGAGCCTGTGGTTAATTCTTCTTCCTGATGGGAAAATAGAGTGACCTGTGCCTGTCCCAACACCTAGAGCTAGTCTCTCATTGGTTCCCCGTCTTCCCGTTCATCCTCAGTTCAAATTGCCACCTGTATGGATCAGGAGGTTAAAGGTGCTGATTCTCCAACGAGGGAGATTGCTAGTAAAGCGGCTGGAATGGCGAACTCGAGCACAAGGAGATGAGAAATGAGGTGCGTTTTAGAAACCTTTCCCGATCACTCGGTGGACCATCTTCTGGGTTTCTCATGCATGTTTTCGATGTAGGAAGATGCCCTTGAACCTGGAGATTTGGGACCCATGGGATGGGTACCACACAGTATTACTTTAAAGCGTCTGCGTTTGCTCACCAAACCTCACCAAACCTCTCAGCCCCAAGAGTGTCCACCCTTATGTCTCAATCGGCTGCAGGTCTAGATATGGTCAATCGAGGTGGCATCACAGCCCCTGAACGAATTTTGTGAGAATTTCTCTCTCTTTCACTGTCTTTGTTTCACGGGTTTTTAAAATTAATTGAGTTTTATAATGGGGTTTAGCTGCTTTTCACTGCTGTGTTTATGTAGCTTTACACCCACTTGACTCACTTACAGAGAGATATCAATACATAAGTTTTAAGATTCTTACTAGTCAGATATATTCTTGGGCGGTGAATAGGGGGTGTTGAGTCCAGTTCCCTGAGCAAGGAGTAGGTCTTGTCTATTACATATTGGGTTTATGGAACGGTATCTGAGCTAATTTGAAACCCTTGTTTTATGCATCACCCCACCTCACCTTTGCCGTTAGGCAGCCATAGTGTGTTTTCTAACCGTGTGATTCTGTACTGTTTTGTAATTCAGTTCAAGGGTAGCGGTTTTTACATTCCCTCTATAAGTTATATCTTATGATAAGTGTCTTTTTCTGTGTGACTTATTTCACTTAGAATCGTCGTACCTAAATCCACTCATCATGCTGCTACTAGCCTTATGACGTTGATTTCATGGCTGAGTGATATTCCATTGTACATAAGGACCACAACTTCTTTATCCATTTTTCTCTTTCCTGGGATATTTAAGGTGTAACGAAGTGGAGGTTCTTGTCAACAGAGCAGCCCTAAACTTTGGGGTGCTTGTGTCTTGCTGATTTTTAGTTTTCCCAATTTATACGCCCATGAGTGGAAGTGCCCTATGCTGTCTAAGCTGAGTTTTGTAAATGTTTCACGACACACCGTACACTTCTCCAGAGTGGCTGTTGGCAATTTACATCCCACCCATCAGCGTAGCAAGGCTCCCGTTTCTCCGTGGCCTGTCCTGCATTTCTGGTTTTGACACTTATTCAGCATGGCCCTTTTGACCGATGGGAAGCGAGACTTCTTTGTAGCGCTGATTTGCCTTTCCAGGTTGCTTGGTTGGCCAAAAAGGGCGTATGCGTTTTTTCCTGAATATATTCAGGAAAAAACGCATACGCCCTTTTTGGCCAAGGGCATCATTGTCGAGGTTTTGCCGCTTTTCCTGTGCTTTAAAGTCGATTCGAATCTGCCTCCTGAAATCTGTTTCCTGCAATTCTGCCTTGCTTTCAAATCCTCTTTGTTGCCTTCCCTCAATATATTTGTAGACGAGAGTTATCATTTATAAATCTGCAGGTTTGTGAATTGCAGTGCCCCTGAGCTCCATTTTTCAACTCGCTCTCTTGGGAGCTGGCCGCAAAAGCGCAGGATTGCTTTAGGCCCTATTCTGCTTCCGGGCGGCAGACTGAGCCTGTGCTTAAATCTTCTTCCTGATGGGAAAATAGAGTGACCTGTGCCTGTCCCAACACCTAGAGCTAGTCTCTCATTGGTTCCCCCTCTTCCCGTTCATCCTCAGGACAAATTGCCACCTGTATGGAACAGGAGGTTAAAGGTGCTGATTCTCCAAGGAGGGAGATTGCTAGTAAAGCGGCTGGAATGGCAAACTCGAGCACAAGGAGATGAGAAATGAGGTGCGTTTTAGAAAACTTTCCCGATCACTCGGTGGACCATCTTCTGGGTTTCTCATGCATGTTTTCGATGTAGGAAGATGCCCTTGAACCTGGAGATTTGGGACCCATGGGATGGGTACCACACAGTATTACTTTAAAGCGTCTGCGTTTGCTCACCCAACCTCACCAAACCTCTCAGCCCCAAGAGTGTCCACCCTTATGTCTCAATCGGCTGCAGGTCTAGATATGGTCAATCGAGGTGGCATCACAGCCCCTGAACGAATTTTGTGAGAATTTCTCTCTCTTTCACTGTCTTTGTTTCACGGGTTTTTAAAATTAATTGAGTTTTATAATGGGGTTTAGCTGGTTTTCACTGCTGTGTTTATGCAGCTTTATACCCACTTGACTCACTTACAGGGAGATATCAATACATAGGTTTTAAGATTCTTACTAGTCAGATATATTCTTGGGCGGTGAATAGGGGGTGTTGAGTCCAGTTCCCTGAGCAAGGAGTATGTCTTGTCTATTACGTATTGGGTTTATGGAACGGTATCTGAGCTAATTTGAAACCCTTGTTTTATGCATCACCCCACCTCACCTTTCCCGTTAGGCAGCCATAGTGTGTTTTCTAACCGTGTGACTCTGTTCTGTTTTGTAATTCAGTTCAAGGGTAGCGGTTTTTACATTCCCTCTATAAGTGATATCTTATGATAAGTGTCTTTTTCTGTGTGACTTATTACACTTAGAATCGTCGTACCTAAATCCACTCATCATGCTGCTACTAGCCTTATGACGTTGATTTCATGGCTGAGTGATATTCCATTGTACATACGGACCACAACTTCTTTATCCATTTTTCTCTTTCCTGGGATATTTAAGGTGTAACGAAGTGGAGGTTCTTGTCAACAGAGCAGCCCTAAACTTTGGGGTGCTTGTGTCTTGCTGATTTCTAGTTTTCCCAATGTATACGCCCATGAGTGGAAGTGCCCTATGCTCTCTAAGCTGAGTTTTGTAAATGTTTCAGGACACACCGTACACTTCTCCAGAGTGGCTGTTGGCAATTTACATCCCGCCCATCAGCGTAGCAAGGCTCCCTTTTCTCCGTTGCCTGTCCTGCATTTCTGGTTTTGACACTTTATTCAGCATGGCCCTTTTGACCGATGGGAAGCGAGACTTCTTTGTAGCGCTGATTTGCCTTTCCAGGTTGCTTGGTTGGCCAAAAAGGGCGTATGCGTTTTTTCCTGAATATATTCAGGAAAAAAAGCATACGCCCTTTTTGGCCAAGGGCATCATTGTCGAGGTTTTGCCGCTTTTCCTGTACTTTAAAGGCGATTCGAATCTGCCTCCTGAAATCTGTTTCCTGCAATTCTGCCTTGCTTTCAAATCCTCTTTGTTGCCTTCCCTCAATATATTTGTAGACGAGAGTTATCATTTATAAGTCTGCAGGTATGTGAATTGCAGTGCCCCTGAGCTCCATTTTTCAACTCGCTCTCTTGGGAGCTGGCCGCAAAAGCGCAGGATTGCTTTAGGCCCTATTCTGCTTCCGGGCGGCAGACTGAGCCTGTGGTTAATTCTTCTTCCTGATGGGAAAATAGAGTGACCTGTGCCTGTCCCAACACCTAGAGCTAGTCTCTCATTGGTTCCCCGTCTTCCCGTTCATCCTCAGTTCAAATTGCCACCTGTATGGAACAGGAGGTTAAAGGTGCTGATTCTCCAAGGAGGGAGATTGCTAGTAAAGCGGCTGGAATGACGAACTCGAGCACAAGGAGATGAGAAATGAGGTGCGTTTTAGAAACCTTTCCCGATCACTCGGTGGACCATCTTCTGGGTTTCTCATGCATGTTTTCGATGTAGGAAGATGCCCTTGAACCTGGAGATTTGGGACCCATGGGATTTGTACCACACAGTATTACTTTAAAGCGTCTGCGTTTGCTCACCCAACCTCACCAAACCTCTCAGCCTCAAGAGTGTCCACCCTTATGTCTCAATCGGCTGCAGGTCTAGATATGGTCAATCGAGGTGGCATCACAGCCCCTGAACGAATTTTGTGAGAATTTCTCTCTCTTTCACTGTCTTTGTTTCACGGGATTTTAAAATTAATTGAGTTTTATAATGGGGTTTAGCTGCTTTTCACTGCTGTGTTTATGCAGCTTTACAACCACTTGACTCACTTACAGAGAGATATCAATACATAAGTTTTAAGATTCTTACTAGTCAGATATATTCTTGGGCGGTGAATAGGGGGTGTTGAGTCCAGTTCCCTGAGCAAGGAGTAGGTCTTGTCTATTACATATTGGGTTTATGGAACGGTATCTGAGCTAATTTGAAACCCTTGTTTTATGCATCACCCCACCTCACCTTTGCCGTTAGGCAGCCATAGTGTGTTTTCTAACCGTGTGACTCTGTTCTGTTTTGTAATGCAGTTCAAGGGTAGCGGTTTTTACATTCCCTCTATAAGTGATATCTTATGATAAGTGTCTTTTTCTGTGTGACTTATTTCACTTAGAATCATCGTACCTAAATCCACTCATCATACTGCTACTAGCCTTATGACATTGATTTCATGGCTGAGTGATATTCCATTGTACATAAGGACCACAACTTCTTTATCCATTTTTCTCTTTCCTGGGATATTTAAGGTGTAACGAAGTGGAGGTTCTTGTCAACAGAGCAGCCCTAAACTTTGGTGTGCTTGTGTCCTGCTGATTTTTAGTTTTCCCAATTTATACGCCCATGAGTGGAAGTGCCCTATGCTCTCTAAGCTGAGTTTTGTAAATGTTTCAGGACACACCGTACACTTCTCCAGAGTGGCTGTTGGCAATTTACATCCCGCCCATCAGCGTAGCAAGGCTCCCGTTTCTCCGTGGCCTGTCCTGCATTTCTGGTTTTGACACTTTATTCAGCATGGCCCTTTTGACCGATGGGAAGCGAGACTTCTTTGTAGCGCTGATTTGCCTTTCCAGGTTGCTTGGTTGGCCAAAAAGGGCGTATGCGTTTTTTCCTGAATATATTCAGGAAAAAACGCATACGCCCTTTTTGGCCAAGGGCATCATTGTCGAGGTTTTGCCGCTTTTCCTGTGCTTTAAAGGCGATTCGAATCTGCCTCCTGAAATCTGTTTCCTGCAATTCTGCCTTGCTTTCAAATCCTCTTTGTTGCCTTCCCTCAATATATTTGTAGACGAGAGTTATCATTTATAAGTCTGTAGGTTTGTGAATTGCAGTGCCCCTGAGCTCCATTTTTCAACTCGCTCTCTTGGGAGCTGGCCGCAAAAGCGCAAGGTTTTCTTTAGGCCCTATTCTGCTTCCGGGCGGCAGACTGAGCCTGTGGTTAATTCTTCTTCCTGATGGGAAAATAGAGTGACCTGTGCCTGTCCCAACACCTAGAGCTAGTCTCTCATTGGTTCCCCGTCTTCCCGTTCATCCTCAGTTCAAATTGCCACCTGTATGGAACAGGAGGTTAAAGGTGCTGATTCTCCAAGGAGGGAGATTGCTAGTAAAGCGGCTGGAACGGCGAACTCGAGCACAAGGAGATGAGAAATGAGGTGCGTTTTAGAAACCTTTCCCGATCACTCGGTGGACCATCTTCTGGGTTTCTCATGCATGTTTTCGATGTAGGAAGATGCCCTTGAACCTGGAGATTTGGGACCCATGGGATGGGTACCACACAGTATTACTTTAAAGCGTCTGCGTTTGCTCACCCAACCTCACCAAACCTCTCAGCCCCAAGAGTGTCCACCCTTATGTCTCAATCGGCTGCAGGTCTAGATATGGTCAATCGAGGTGGCATCACAGCCCCTGAACGAATTTTGTGAGAATTTCTCTCTCTTTCACTGTCTTTGTTTCACGGGATTTTAAAATTAATTGAGTTTTATAATGGGGTTTAGCTGCTTTTCACTGCTGTGTTTATGCAGCTTTACAACCACTTGACTCACTTACAGAGAGATATCAATACATAAGTTTTAAGATTCTTACTAGTCAGATATATTCTTGGGCGGTGAATAGGGGGTGTTGAGTCCAGTTCCCTGAGCAAGGAGTAGGTCTTGTCTATTACATATTGGGTTTATGGAACGGTATCTGAGCTAATTTGAAACCCTTGTTTTATGCATCACCCCACCTCACCTTTGCCGTTAGGCAGCCATAGTGTGTTTTCTAACCGTGTGATTCTGTACTGTTTTGTAATTCAGTTCAAGGGTAGCGGTTTTTACATTCCCTCTATAAGTTATATCTTATGATAAGTGTCTTTTTCTGTGTGACTTATTTCACTTAGAATCGTCGTACCAAAATCCACTCATCATGCTGCTACTAGCCTTATGACGTTGATTTCATGGCTGAGTGATATTCCATTGTACATAAGGACCACAACTTCTTTATCCATTTTTCTCTTTCCTGGGATATTTAAGGTGTAACGAAGTGGAGGTTCTTGTCAACAGAGCAGCCCTAAACTTTGGGGTGCTTGTGTCTTGCTGATTTTTAGTTTTCCCACTTTATACGCCCATGAGTGGAAGTGCCCTATGCTGTCTAAGCTGAGTTTTGTAAATGTTTCACGACACACCGTACACTTCTCCAGAGTGGCTGTTGGCAATTTACATCCCACCCATCAGCGTAGCAAGGCTCCCGTTTCTCCGTGGCCTGTCCTGCATTTCTGGTTTTGACACTTATTCAGCATGGCCCTTTTGACCGATGGGAAGCGAGACTTCTTTGTAGCGCTGATTTGCCTTTCCAGGTTGCTTGGTTGGCCAAAAAGGGCGTATGCGTTTTTTCCTGAATATATTCAGGAAAAAACGCATACGCCCTTTTTGGCCAAGCGCATCATTGTCGAGGTTTTGCCGCTTTTCCTGTGCTTTAAAGTCGATTCGAATCTGCCTCCTGAAATCTGTTTCCTGCAATTCTGCCTTGCTTTCAAATCCTCTTTGTTGCCTTCCCTCAATATATTTGTAGACGAGAGTTATCATTTATAAATCTGCAGGTTTGTGAATTGCAGTGCCCCTGAGCTCCATTTTTCAACTCGCTCTCTTGGGAGCTGGCCGCAAAAGCGCAGGATTGCTTTAGGCCCTATTCTGCTTCCGGGCGGCAGACTGAGCCTGTGCTTAAATCTTCTTCCTGATGGGAAAATAGAGTGACCTGTGCCTGTCCCAACACCTAGAGCTAGTCTCTCATTGGTTCCCCCTCTTCCCGTTCATCCTCAGGACAAATTGCCACCTGTATGGAACAGGAGGTTAAAGGTGCTGATTCTCCAAGGAGGGAGATTGCTAGTAAAGCGGCTGGAATGGCAAACTCGAGCACAAGGAGATGAGAAATGAGGTGCGTTTTAGAAACCTTTCCCGATCACTCGGTGGACCATCTTCTGGGTTTCTCATGCATGTTTTCGATGTAGGAAGATGCCCTTGAACCTGGAGATTTGGGACCCATGGGATGGGTACCACACAGTATTACTTTAAAGTGTCTGCGTTTGCTCACCCAACCTCACCAAACCTCTCAGCCCCAAGAGTGTCCACCCTTATGTCTCAATCGGCTGCAGGTCTAGATATGGTCAATCGAGGTGGCATCACAGCCCCTGAACGAATTTTGTGAGAATTTCTCTCTCTTTCACTGTCTTTGTTTCACGGGTTTTTAAAATTAATTGAGTTTTATAATGGGGTTTAGCTGGTTTTCACTGCTGTGTTTATGCAGCTTTATACCCACTTGACTCACTTACAGGGAGATATCAATACATAGGTTTTAAGATTCTTACTAGTCAGATATATTCTTGGGCGGTGAATAGGGGGTGTTGAGTCCAGTTCCCTGAGCAAGGAGTATGTCTTGTCTATTACGTATTGGGTTTATGGAACGGTATCTGAGCTAATTTGAAACCCTTGTTTTATGCATCACCCCACCTCATCTTTCCCGTTAGGCAGCCATAGTGTGTTTTCTAACCGTGTGACTCTGTTCTGTTTTGTAATTCAGTTCAAGGGTAGCGGTTTTTACATTCCCTCTATAAGTGATATCTTATGATAAGTGTCTTTTTCTGTGTGACTTATTACACTTAGAATCGTCGTACCTAAATCCACTCATCATGCTGCTACTAGCCTTATGACGTTGATTTCATGGCTCAGTGATATTCCATTGTACATATGGACCACAACTTATTTATCCATTTTTCTCTTTCCTGGGATATTTAAGGTGTAACGAAGTGGAGGTTCTTGTCAACAGAGCAGCCCTAAACTTTGGGGTGCTTGTGTCTTGCTGATTTCTAGTTTTCCCAATGTATACGCCCATGAGTGGAAGTGCCCTATGCTCTCTAAGCTGAGTTTTGTAAATGTTTCAGGACACACCGTACACTTCTCCAGAGTGGCTGTTGGCAATTTACATCCCGCCCACCAGCGTAGCAAGGCTCCCTTTTCTCCGTTGCCTGTCCTGCATTTCTGGTTTTGACACTTTATTCAGCATGGCCCTTTTGACCGATGGGAAGCGAGACTTCTTTGTAGCGCTGATTTGCCTTTCCAGGTTGCTTGGTTGGCCAAAAAGGGCGTATGCGTTTTTTCCTGAATATATTCAGGAAAAAACGCATACGCCCTTTTTGGCCAAGGGCATCATTGTCGAGGTTTTGCCGCTTTTCCTGTGCTTTAAAGGCGATTCGAATCTGCCTCCTGAAATCTGTTTCCTGCAATTCTGCCTTGCTTTCAAATCCTCTTTGTTGCCTTCCCTCAATATATTTGTAGACGAGAGTTATCATTTATAAGTCTGCAGGTATGTGAATTGCAGTGCCCCTGAGCTCCATTTTTCAACTCGCTCTCTTGGGAGCTGGCCGCAAAAGCGCAGGATTGCTTTAGGCCCTATTCTGCTTCCGGGCGGCAGACTGAGCCTGTGGTTAATTCTTCTTCCTGATGGTAAAATAGAGTGACCTGTGCCTGTCCCAACACCTAGAGCTAGTCTCTCATTGGTTCCCCGTCTTCCCGTTCATCCTCAGTTCAAATTGCCACCTGTATGGAACAGGAGGTTAAAGGTGCTGATTCTCCAAGGAGGGAGATTGCTAGTAAAGCGGCTGGAATGACGAACTCGAGCACAAGGAGATGAGAAATGAGGTGCGTTTTAGAAACCTTTCCCGATCACTCGGTGGACCATCTTCTGGGTTTCTCATGCATGTTTTCGATGTAGGAAGATGCCCTTGAACCTGGAGATTTGGGACCCATGGGATTTGTACCACACAGTATTACTTTAAAGCGTCTGCGTTTGCTCACCCAACCTCACCAAACCTCTCAGCCCCAAGAGTGTCCACCCTTATGTCTCAATCGGCTGCAGGTCTAGATATGGTCAATCGAGGTGGCATCACAGCCCCTGAACGAATTTTGTGAGAATTTCTCTCTCTTTCACTGTCTTTGTTTCACGGGATTTTAAAATTAATTGAGTTTTATAATGGGGTTTAGCTGCTTTTCACTGCTGTGTTTATGCAGCTTTACAACCACTTGACTCACTTACAGAGAGATATCAATACATAAGTTTTAAGATTCTTACTAGTCAGATATATTCTTGGGCGGTGAATAGGGGGTGTTGAGTCCAGTTCCCTGAGCAAGGAGTAGGTCTTGTCTATTACATATTGGGTTTATGGAACGGTATCTGAGCTAATTTGAAACCCTTGTTTTATGCATCACCCCACCTCACCTTTGCCGTTAGGCAGCCATAGTGTGTTTTCTAACCGTGTGACTCTGTTCTGTTTTGTAATGCAGTTCAAGGGTAGCGGTTTTTACATTCCCTCTATAAGTGATATCTTATGATAAGTGTCTTTTTCTGTGTGACTTATTTCACTTAGAATCATCGTACCTAAATCCACTCATCATGCTGCTACTAGCCTTATGACATTGATTTCATGGCTGAGTGATATTCCATTGTACATAAGGACCACAACTTCTTTATCCATTTTTCTCTTTCCTGGGATATTTAAGGTGTAACGAAGTGGAGGTTCTTGTCAACAGAGCAGCCCTAAACTTTGGTGTGCTTGTGTCCTGCTGATTTTTAGTTTTCCCAATTTATACGCCCATGAGTGGAAGTGCCCTATGCTCTCTAAGCTGAGTTTTGTAAATGTTTCAGGACACACCGTACACTTCTCCAGAGTGGCTGTTTGCAATTTACATCCCGCCCATCAGCGTAGCAAGGCTCCCGTTTCTCCATGGCCTGTCCTGCATTTCTGGTTTTGACACTTTATTCAGCATGGCCCTTTTGACCGATGGGAAGCGAGACTTCTTTGTAGCGCTGATTTGCCTTTCCAGGTTGCTTGGTTGGCCAAAAAGGGCGTATGCGTTTTTTCCTGAATATATTCAGGAAAAAACGCATACGCCCTTTTTGGCCAAGGGCATCATTGTCGAGGTTTTGCCGCTTTTCCTGTGCTTTAAAGGCGATTCGAATCTGCCTCCTGAAATCTGTTTCCTGCAATTCTGCCTTGCTTTCAAATCCTCTTTGTTGCCTTCCCTCAATATATTTGTAGACGAGAGTTATCATTTATAAGTCTGTAGGTTTGTGAATTGCAGTGCCCCTGAGCTCCATTTTTCAACTCGCTCTCTTGGGAGCTGGCCGCAAAAGCGCAAGGTTTTCTTTAGGCCCTATTCTGCTTCCGGGCGGCAGACTGAGCCTGTGGTTAATTCTTCTTCCTGATGGGAAAATAGAGTGACCTGTGCCTGTCCCAACACCTAGAGCTAGTCTCTCATTGGTTCCCCGTCTTCCCGTTCATCCTCAGTTCAAATTGCCACCTGTATGGAACAGGAGGTTAAAGGTGCTGATTCTCCAAGGAGGGAGATTGCTAGTAAAGCGGCTGGAATGGCGAACTCGAGCACAAGGAGATGAGAAATGAGGTGCGTTTTAGAAACCTTTCCCGATCACTCGGTGGACCATCTTCTGGGTTTCTCATGCATGTTTTCGATGTAGGAAGATGCCCTTGAACCTGGAGATTTGGGACCCATGGGATGGGTACCACACAGTATTACTTTAAAGCGTCTGCGTTTGCTCACCCAACCTCACCAAACCTCTCAGCCCCAAGAGTGTCCACCCTTATGTCTCAATCGGCTGCAGGTCTAGATATGGTCAATCGAGGTGGCATCACAGCCCCTGAACGAATTTTGTGAGAATTTCTCTCTCTTTCACTGTCTTTGTTTCACGGGTTTTTAAAATTAATTGAGTTTTATAATGGGGTTTAGCTGGTTTTCACTGCTGTGTTTATGCAGCTTTACAACCACTTGACTCACTTACAGAGAGATATCAATACATAAGTTTTAAGATTCTTACTAGTCAGATATATTCTTGGGCGGTGAATAGGGGGTGTTGAGTCCAGTTCCCTGAGCAAGGAGTAGGTCTTGTCTATTACATATTGGGTTTATGGAACGGTATCTGAGCTAATTTGAAACCCTTGTTTTATGCATCACCCCACCTCACCTTTGCCGTTAGGCAGCCATAGTGTGTTTTCTAACCGTGTGACTCTGTTCTGTTTTGTAATGCAGTTCAAGGGTAGCGGTTTTTACATTCCCTCTATAAGTGATATCTTATGATAAGTGTCTTTTTCTGTGTGACTTATTTCACTTAGAATCATCGTACCTAAATCCACTCATCATGCTGCTACTAGCCTTATGACATTGATTTCATGGCTGAGTGATATTCCATTGTACATAAGGACCACAACTTCTTTATCCATTTTTCTCTTTCCTGGGATATTTAAGGTGTAACAAAGTGGAGGTTCTTGTCAACAGAGCAGCCCTAAACTTTGGTGTGCTTGTGTCCTGCTGATTTTTAGTTTTCCCAATTTATACGCCCATGAGTGGAAGTGCCCTATGCTCTCTAAGCTGAGTTTTGTAAATGTTTCAGGACACACCGTACACTTCTCCAGAGTGGCTGTTTGCAATTTACATCCCGCCCATCAGCGTAGCAAGGCTCCCGTTTCTCCGTGGCCTGTCCTGCATTTCTGGTTTTGACACTTTATTCAGCATGGCCCTTTTGACCGATGGGAAGCGAGACTTCTTTGTAGCGCTGATTTGCCTTTCCAGGTTGCTTGGTTGGCCAAAAAGGGCGTATGCGTTTTTTCCTGAATATATTCAGGAAAAAACGCATACGCCCTTTTTGGCCAAGGGCATCATTGTCGAGGTTTTGCCGCTTTTCCTGTGCTTTAAAGGCGATTCGAATCTGCCTCCTGAAATCTGTTTCCTGCAATTCTGCCTTGCTTTCAAATCCTCTTTGTTGCCTTCCCTCAATATATTTGTAGACGAGAGTTATCATTTATAAGTCTGCAGGTTTGTGAATTGCAGTGCCCCTGAGCTCCATTTTTCAACTCGCTCTCTTGGGAGCTGGCCGCAAAAGCGCAAGGTTTTCTTTAGGCCCTATTCTGCTTCCGGGCGGCAGACTGAGCCTGTGGTTAATTCTTCTTCCTGATGGGAAAATAGAGTGACCTGTGCCTGTCCCAACACCTAGAGCTAGTCTCTCATTGGTTCCCCGTATTCCCGTTCATCCTCAGTTCAAATTGCCACCTGTATGGAACAGGAGGTTAAAGGTGCTGATTCTCCAAGGAGGGAGATTGCTAGTAAAGCGGCTGGAATGGCGAACTCGAGCACAAGGAGATGAGAAATGAGGTGCGTTTTAGAAACCTTTCCCGATCACTCGGTGGACCATCTTCTGGGTTTCTCATGCATGTTTTCGATGTAGGAAGATGCCCTTGAACCTGGAGATTTGGGACCCATGGGATGGGTACCACACAGTATTACTTTAAAGCGCCTGCGTTTGCTCACCCAACCTCACCAAACCTCTCAGCCCCAAGAGTGTCCACCCTTATGTCTCAATCGGCTGCAGGTCTAGATATGGTCAATCGAGGTGGCATCACAGCCCCTGAACGAATTTTGTGAGAATTTCTCTCTCTTTCACTGTCTTTGTTTCACGGGTTTTTAAAATTAATTGAGTTTTATAATGGGGTTTAGCTGCTTTTCACTGCTGTGTTTATGCAGCTTTACACCCACTTGACTCACTTACAGAGAGATATCAATACATAAGTTTTAAGATTCTTACTAGTCAGATATATTCTTGGGCGGTGAATAGGGGGTGTTGAGTCCAGTTCCCTGAGCAAGGAGTAGGTCTTGTCTATTACATATTGGGTTTATGTAACGGTATCTGAGCTAATTTGAAACCCTTGTTTTATGCATCACCCCACCTCACCTTTGCCGTTAGGCAGCCATAGTGTGTTTTCTAACCGTGTGATTCTGTACTGTTTTGTAATTCAGTTCAAGGGTAGCGGTTTTTACATTCCCTCTATAAGTGATATCTTACGATAAGTGTCTTTTTCTGTGTGACTTATTTCACGTAGAATCGTCGTACCTAAATCCACTCATCATGCTGCTACTAGCCTTATGATGTTGATTTCATGGCTGAGTGATATTCCATTGTACATACGGACCACAACTTCTTTATCCATTTTTCTCTTTCCTGGGATATTTAAGGTGTAACGAAGTGGAGGTTCTTGTCAACAGAGCAGCCCTAAACTTTGGGGTGCTTGTGTCTTGCTGATTTCTAGTTTTCCCAATGTATACGCCCATGAGTGGAAGTGCCCTATGCTCTCTAAGCTGAGTTTTGTAAATGTTTCAGGACACACCGTACACTTCTCCAGAGTGGCTGTTGGCAATTTACATCCCGCCCATCAGCGTAGCAAGGCTCCCTTTTCTCCGTTGCCTGTCCTGCATTTCTGGTTTTGACACTTTATTCAGCATGGCCCTTTTGACCGATGGGAAGCGAGACTTCTTTGTAGCGCTGATTTGCCTTTCCAGGTTGCTTGGTTGGCCAAAAAGGGCGTATGCGTTTTTTCCTGAATATATTCAGGAAAAAACGCATACGCCCTTTTTGGCCAAGGGCATCATTGTCGAGGTTTTGCCGCTTTTCCTGTACTTTAAAGGCGATTCGAATCTGCCTCCTGAAATCTGTTTCCTGCAATTCTGCCTTGCTTTCAAATCCTCTTTGTTGCCTTCCCTCAATATATTTGTAGACGAGAGTTATCATTTATAAGTCTGCAGGTATGTGAATTGCAGTGCCCCTGAGCTCCATTTTTCAACTCGCTCTCTTGGGAGCTGGCCGCAAAAGCGCAGGATTGCTTTAGGCCCTATTCTGCTTCCGGGCGGCAGACTGAGCCTGTGGTTAATTCTTCTTCCTGATGGGAAAATAGAGTGACCTGTGCCTGTCCCAACACCTAGAGCTAGTCTCTCATTGGTTCCCCGTCTTCCCGTTCATCCTCAGTTCAAATTGCCACCTGTATGGAACAGGAGGTTAAAGGTGCTGATTCTCCAAGGAGGGAGATTGCTAGTAAAGCGGCTGGAATGACGAACTCGAGCACAAGGAGATGAGAAATGAGGTGCGTTTTAGAAACCTTTCCCGATCACTCGGTGGACCATCTTCTGGGTTTCTCATGCATGTTTTCGATGTAGGAAGATGCCCTTGAACCTGGAGATTTGGGACCCATGGGATTTGTACCACACAGTATTACTTTAAAGCGTCTGCGTTTGCTCACCCAACCTCACCAAACCTCTCAGCCTCAAGAGTGTCCACCCTTATGTCTCAATCGGCTGCAGGTCTAGATATGGTCAATCGAGGTGGCATCACAGCCCCTGAACGAATTTTGTGAGAATTTCTCTCTCTTTCACTGTCTTTGTTTCACGGGATTTTAAAATTAATTGAGTTTTATAATGGGGTTTAGCTGCTTTTCACTGCTGTGTTTATGCAGCTTTACAACCACTTGACTCACTTACAGAGAGATATCAATACATAAGTTTTAAGATTCTTACTAGTCAGATATATTCTTGGGCGGTGAATAGGGGGTGTTGAGTCCAGTTCCCTGAGCAAGGAGTAGGTCTTGTCTATTACATATTGGGTTTATGGAACGGTATCTGAGCTAATTTGAAACCCTTGTTTTATGCATCACCCCACCTCACCTTTGCCGTTAGGCAGCCATAGTGTGTTTTCTAACCGTGTGACTCTGTTCTGTTTTGTAATGCAGTTCAAGGGTAGCGGTTTTTACATTCCCTCTATAAGTGATATCTTATGATAAGTGTCTTTTTCTGTGTGACTTATTTCACTTAGAATCATCGTACCTAAATCCACTCATCATACTGCTACTAGCCTTATGACATTGATTTCATGGCTGAGTGATATTCCATTGTACATAAGGACCACAACTTCTTTATCCATTTTTCTCTTTCCTGGGATATTTAAGGTGTAACGAAGTGGAGGTTCTTGTCAACAGAGCAGCCCTAAACTTTGGTGTGCTTGTGTCCTGCTGATTTTTAGTTTTCCCAATTTATACGCCCATGAGTGGAAGTGCCCTATGCTCTCTAAGCTGAGTTTTGTAAATGTTTCAGGACACACCGTACACTTCTCCAGAGTGGCTGTTGGCAATTTACATCCCGCCCATCAGCGTAGCAAGGCTCCCGTTTCTCCGTGGCCTGTCCTGCATTTCTGGTTTTGACACTTTATTCAGCATGGCCCTTTTGACCGATGGGAAGCGAGACTTCTTTGTAGCGCTGATTTGCCTTTCCAGGTTGCTTGGTTGGCCAAAAAGGGCGTATGCGTTTTTTCCTGAATATATTCAGGAAAAAACGCATACGCCCTTTTTGGCCAAGGGCATCATTGTCGAGGTTTTGCCGCTTTTCCTGTGCTTTAAAGGCGATTCGAATCTGCCTCCTGAAATCTGTTTCCTGCAATTCTGCCTTGCTTTCAAATCCTCTTTGTTGCCTTCCCTCAATATATTTGTAGACGAGAGTTATCATTTATAAGTCTGTAGGTTTGTGAATTGCAGTGCCCCTGAGCTCCATTTTTCAACTCGCTCTCTTGGGAGCTGGCCGCAAAAGCGCAAGGTTTTCTTTAGGCCCTATTCTGCTTCCGGGCGGCAGACTGAGCCTGTGGTTAATTCTTCTTCCTGATGGGAAAATAGAGTGACCTGTGCCTGTCCCAACACCTAGAGCTAGTCTCTCATTGGTTCCCCGTCTTCCCGTTCATCCTCAGTTCAAATTGCCACCTGTATGGAACAGGAGGTTAAAGGTGCTGATTCTCCAAGGAGGGAGATTGCTAGTAAAGCGGCTGGAATGGCGAACTCGAGCACAAGGAGATGAGAAATGAGGTGCGTTTTAGAAACCTTTCCCGATCACTCGGTGGACCATCTTCTGGGTTTCTCATGCATGTTTTCGATGTAGGAAGATGCCCTTGAACCTGGAGATTTGGGACCCATGGGATGGGTACCACACAGTATTACTTTAAAGCGTCTGCGTTTGCTCACCCAACCTCACCAAACCTCTCAGCCCCAAGAGTGTCCACCCTTATGTCTCAATCGGCTGCAGGTCTAGATATGGTCAATCGAGGTGGCATCACAGCCCCTGAACGAATTTTGTGAGAATTTCTCTCTCTTTCACTGTCTTTGTTTCACGGGATTTTAAAATTAATTGAGTTTTATAATGGGGTTTAGCTGCTTTTCACTGCTGTGTTTATGCAGCTTTACAACCACTTGACTCACTTACAGAGAGATATCAATACATAAGTTTTAAGATTCTTACTAGTCAGATATATTCTTGGGCGGTGAATAGGGGGTGTTGAGTCCAGTTCCCTGAGCAAGGAGTAGGTCTTGTCTATTACATATTGGGTTTATGGAACGGTATCTGAGCTAATTTGAAACCCTTGTTTTATGCATCACCCCACCTCACCTTTGCCGTTAGGCAGCCATAGTGTGTTTTCTAACCGTGTGATTCTGTACTGTTTTGTAATTCAGTTCAAGGGTAGCAGTTTTTACATTCCCTCTATAAGTTATATCTTATGATAAGTGTCTTTTTCTGTGTGACTTATTTCACTTAGAATCGTCGTACCAAAATCCACTCATCATGCTGCTACTAGCCTTATGACGTTGATTTCATGGCTGAGTGATATTCCATTGTACATAAGGACCACAACTTCTTTATCCATTTTTCTCTTTCCTGGGATATTTAAGGTGTAACGAAGTGGAGGTTCTTGTCAACAGAGCAGCCCTAAACTTTGGGGTGCTTGTGTCTTGCTGATTTTTAGTTTTCCCACTTTATACGCCCATGAGTGGAAGTGCCCTATGCTGTCTAAGCTGAGTTTTGTAAATGTTTCACGACACACCGTACACTTCTCCAGAGTGGCTGTTGGCAATTTACATCCCACCCATCAGCGTAGCAAGGCTCCCGTTTCTCCGTGGCCTGTCCTGCATTTCTGGTTTTGACACTTATTCAGCATGGCCCTTTTGACCGATGGGAAGCGAGACTTCTTTGTAGCGCTGATTTGCCTTTCCAGGTTGCTTGGTTGGCCAAAAAGGGCGTATGCGTTTTTTCCTGAATATATTCAGGAAAAAACGCATACGCCCTTTTTGGCCAAGCGCATCATTGTCGAGGTTTTGCCGCTTTTCCTGTGCTTTAAAGTCGATTCGAATCTGCCTCCTGAAATCTGTTTCCTGCAATTCTGCCTTGCTTTCAAATCCTCTTTGTTGCCTTCCCTCAATATATTTGTAGACGAGAGTTATCATTTATAAATCTGCAGGTTTGTGAATTGCAGTGCCCCTGAGCTCCATTTTTCAACTCGCTCTCTTGGGAGCTGGCCGCAAAAGCGCAGGATTGCTTTAGGCCCTATTCTGCTTCCGGGCGGCAGACTGAGCCTGTGCTTAAATCTTCTTCCTGATGGGAAAATAGAGTGACCTGTGCCTGTCCCAACACCTAGAGCTAGTCTCTCATTGGTTCCCCCTCTTCCCGTTCATCCTCAGGACAAATTGCCACCTGTATGGAACAGGAGGTTAAAGGTGCTGATTCTCCAAGGAGGGAGATTGCTAGTAAAGCGGCTGGAATGGCAAACTCGAGCACAAGGAGATGAGAAATGAGGTGCGTTTTAGAAACCTTTCCCGATCACTCGGTGGACCATCTTCTGGGTTTCTCATGCATGTTTTCGATGTAGGAAGATGCCCTTGAACCTGGAGATTTGGGACCCATGGGATGGGTACCACACAGTATTACTTTAAAGTGTCTGCGTTTGCTCACCCAACCTCACCAAACCTCTCAGCCCCAAGAGTGTCCACCCTTATGTCTCAATCGGCTGCAGGTCTAGATATGGTCAATCGAGGTGGCATCACAGCCCCTGAACGAATTTTGTGAGAATTTCTCTCTCTTTCACTGTCTTTGTTTCACGGGTTTTTAAAATTAATTGAGTTTTATAATGGGGTTTAGCTGGTTTTCACTGCTGTGTTTATGCAGCTTTATACCCACTTGACTCACTTACAGGGAGATATCAATACATAGGTTTTAAGATTCTTACTAGTCAGATATATTCTTGGGCGGTGAATAGGGGGTGTTGAGTCCAGTTCCCTGAGCAAGGAGTATGTCTTGTCTATTACGTATTGGGTTTATGGAACGGTATCTGAGCTAATTTGAAACCCTTGTTTTATGCATCACCCCACCTCATCTTTCCCGTTAGGCAGCCATAGTGTGTTTTCTAACCGTGTGACTCTGTTCTGTTTTGTAATTCAGTTCAAGGGTAGCGGTTTTTACATTCCCTCTATAAGTGATATCTTATGATAAGTGTCTTTTTCTGTGTGACTTATTACACTTAGAATCGTCGTACCTAAATCCACTCATCATGCTGCTACTAGCCTTATGACGTTGATTTCATGGCTCAGTGATATTCCATTGTACATATGGACCACAACTTATTTATCCATTTTTCTCTTTCCTGGGATATTTAAGGTGTAACGAAGTGGAGGTTCTTGTCAACAGAGCAGCCCTAAACTTTGGGGTGCTTGTGTCTTGCTGATTTCTAGTTTTCCCAATGTATACGCCCATGAGTGGAAGTGCCCTATGCTCTCTAAGCTGAGTTTTGTAAATGTTTCAGGACACACCGTACACTTCTCCAGAGTGGCTGTTGGCAATTTACATCCCGCCCACCAGCGTAGCAAGGCTCCCTTTTCTCCGTTGCCTGTCCTGCATTTCTGGTTTTGACACTTTATTCAGCATGGCCCTTTTGACCGATGGGAAGCGAGACTTCTTTGTAGCGCTGATTTGCCTTTCCAGGTTGCTTGGTTGGCCAAAAAGGGCGTATGCGTTTTTTCCTGAATATATTCAGGAAAAAACGCATACGCCCTTTTTGGCCAAGGGCATCATTGTCGAGGTTTTGCCGCTTTTCCTGTGCTTTAAAGGCGATTCGAATCTGCCTCCTGAAATCTGTTTCCTGCAATTCTGCCTTGCTTTCAAATCCTCTTTGTTGCCTTCCCTCAATATATTTGTAGACGAGAGTTATCATTTATAAGTCTGCAGGTATGTGAATTGCAGTGCCCCTGAGCTCCATTTTTCAACTCGCTCTCTTGGGAGCTGGCCGCAAAAGCGCAGGATTGCTTTAGGCCCTATTCTGCTTCCGGGCGGCAGACTGAGCCTGTGGTTAATTCTTCTTCCTGATGGGAAAATAGAGTGACCTGTGCCTGTCCCAACACCTAGAGCTAGTCTCTCATTGGTTCCCCGTCTTCCCGTTCATCCTCAGTTCAAATTGCCACCTGTATGGAACAGGAGGTTAAAGGTGCTGATTCTCCAAGGAGGGAGATTGCTAGTAAAGCGGCTGGAATGACGAACTCGAGCACAAGGAGATGAGAAATGAGGTGCGTTTTAGAAACCTTTCCCGATCACTCGGTGGACCATCTTCTGGGTTTCTCATGCATGTTTTCGATGTAGGAAGATGCCCTTGAACCTGGAGATTTGGGACCCATGGGATTTGTACCACACAGTATTACTTTAAAGCGTCTGCGTTTGCTCACCCAACCTCACCAAACCTCTCAGCCCCAAGAGTGTCCACCCTTATGTCTCAATCGGCTGCAGGTCTAGATATGGTCAATCGAGGTGGCATCACAGCCCCTGAACGAATTTTGTGAGAATTTCTCTCTCTTTCACTGTCTTTGTTTCACGGGATTTTAAAATTAATTGAGTTTTATAATGGGGTTTAGCTGCTTTTCACTGCTGTGTTTATGCAGCTTTACAACCACTTGACTCACTTACAGAGAGATATCAATACATAAGTTTTAAGATTCTTACTAGTCAGATATATTCTTGGGCGGTGAATAGGGGGTGTTGAGTCCAGTTCCCTGAGCAAGGAGTAGGTCTTGTCTATTACATATTGGGTTTATGGAACGGTATCTGAGCTAATTTGAAACCCTTGTTTTATGCATCACCCCACCTCACCTTTGCCGTTAGGCAGCCATAGTGTGTTTTCTAACCGTGTGACTCTGTTCTGTTTTGTAATGCAGTTCAAGGGTAGCGGTTTTTACATTCCCTCTATAAGTGATATCTTATGATAAGTGTCTTTTTCTGTGTGACTTATTTCACTTAGAATCATCGTACCTAAATCCACTCATCATGCTGCTACTAGCCTTATGACATTGATTTCATGGCTGAGTGATATTCCATTGTACATAAGGACCACAACTTCTTTATCCATTTTTCTCTTTCCTGGGATATTTAAGGTGTAACGAAGTGGAGGTTCTTGTCAACAGAGCAGCCCTAAACTTTGGTGTGCTTGTGTCCTGCTGATTTTTAGTTTTCCCAATTTATACGCCCATGAGTGGAAGTGCCCTATGCTCTCTAAGCTGAGTTTTGTAAATGTTTCAGGACACACCGTACACTTCTCCAGAGTGGCTGTTTGCAATTTACATCCAGCCCATCAGCGTAGCAAGGCTCCCGTTTCTCCATGGCCTGTCCTGCATTTCTGGTTTTGACACTTTATTCAGCATGGCCCTTTTGACCGATGGGAAGCGAGACTTCTTTGTAGCGCTGATTTGCCTTTCCAGGTTGCTTGGTTGGCCAAAAAGGGCGTATGCGTTTTTTCCTGAATATATTCAGGAAAAAACGCATACGCCCTTTTTGGCCAAGGGCATCATTGTCGAGGTTTTGCCGCTTTTCCTGTGCTTTAAAGGCGATTCGAATCTGCCTCCTGAAATCTGTTTCCTGCAATTCTGCCTTGCTTTCAAATCCTCTTTGTTGCCTTCCCTCAATATATTTGTAGACGAGAGTTATCATTTATAAGTCTGTAGGTTTGTGAATTGCAGTGCCCCTGAGCTCCATTTTTCAACTCGCTCTCTTGGGAGCTGGCCGCAAAAGCGCAAGGTTTTCTTTAGGCCCTATTCTGCTTCCGGGCGGCAGACTGAGCCTGTGGTTAATTCTTCTTCCTGATGGGAAAATAGAGTGACCTGTGCCTGTCCCAACACCTAGAGCTAGTCTCTCATTGGTTCCCCGTCTTCCCGTTCATCCTCAGTTCAAATTGCCACCTGTATGGAACAGGAGGTTAAAGGTGCTGATTCTCCAAGGAGGGAGATTGCTAGTAAAGCGGCTGGAATGGCGAACTCGAGCACAAGGAGATGAGAAATGAGGTGCGTTTTAGAAACCTTTCCCGATCACTCGGTGGACCATCTTCTGGGTTTCTCATGCATGTTTTCGATGTAGGAAGATGCCCTTGAACCTGGAGATTTGGGACCCATGGGATGGGTACCACACAGTATTACTTTAAAGCGTCTGCGTTTGCTCACCCAACCTCACCAAACCTCTCAGCCCCAAGAGTGTCCACCCTTATGTCTCAATCGGCTGCAGGTCTAGATATGGTCAATCGAGGTGGCATCACAGCCCCTGAACGAATTTTGTGAGAATTTCTCTCTCTTTCACTGTCTTTGTTTCACGGGTTTTTAAAATTAATTGAGTTTTATAATGGGGTTTAGCTGGTTTTCACTGCTGTGTTTATGCAGCTTTACAACCACTTGACTCACTTACAGAGAGATATCAATACATAAGTTTTAAGATTCTTACTAGTCAGATATATTCTTGGGCGGTGAATAGGGGGTGTTGAGTCCAGTTCCCTGAGCAAGGAGTAGGTCTTGTCTATTACATATTGGGTTTATGGAACGGTATCTGAGCTAATTTGAAACCCTTGTTTTATGCATCACCCCACCTCACCTTTGCCGTTAGGCAGCCATAGTGTGTTTTCTAACCGTGTGACTCTGTTCTGTTTTGTAATGCAGTTCAAGGGTAGCGGTTTTTACATTCCCTCTATAAGTGATATCTTATGATAAGTGTCTTTTTCTGTGTGACTTATTTCACTTAGAATCATCGTACCTAAATCCACTCATCATGCTGCTACTAGCCTTATGACATTGATTTCATGGCTGAGTGATATTCCATTGTACATAAGGACCACAACTTCTTTATCCATTTTTCTCTTTCCTGGGATATTTAAGGTGTAACAAAGTGGAGGTTCTTGTCAACAGAGCAGCCCTAAACTTTGGTGTGCTTGTGTCCTGCTGATTTTTAGTTTTCCCAATTTATACGCCCATGAGTGGAAGTGCCCTATGCTCTCTAAGCTGAGTTTTGTAAATGTTTCAGGACACACCGTACACTTCTCCAGAGTGGCTGTTTGCAATTTACATCCCGCCCATCAGCGTAGCAAGGCTCCCGTTTCTCCGTGGCCTGTCCTGCATTTCTGGTTTTGACACTTTATTCAGCATGGCCCTTTTGACCGATGGGAAGCGAGACTTCTTTGTAGCGCTGATTTGCCTTTCCAGGTTGCTTGGTTGGCCAAAAAGGGCGTATGCGTTTTTTCCTGAATATATTCAGGAAAAAACGCATACGCCCTTTTTGGCCAAGGGCATCATTGTCGAGGTTTTGCCGCTTTTCCTGTGCTTTAAAGGCGATTCGAATCTGCCTCCTGAAATCTGTTTCCTGCAATTCTGCCTTGCTTTCAAATCCTCTTTGTTGCCTTCCCTCAATATATTTGTAGACGAGAGTTATCATTTATAAGTCTGCAGGTTTGTGAATTGCAGTGCCCCTGAGCTCCATTTTTCAACTCGCTCTCTTGGGAGCTGGCCGCAAAAGCGCAAGGTTTTCTTTAGGCCCTATTCTGCTTCCGGGCGGCAGACTGAGCCTGTGGTTAATTCTTCTTCCTGATGGGAAAATAGAGTGACCTGTGCCTGTCCCAACACCTAGAGCTAGTCTCTCATTGGTTCCCCGTATTCCCGTTCATCCTCAGTTCAAATTGCCACCTGTATGGAACAGGAGGTTAAAGGTGCTGATTCTCCAAGGAGGGAGATTGCTAGTAAAGCGGCTGGAATGGCGAACTCGAGCACAAGGAGATGAGAAATGAGGTGCGTTTTAGAAACCTTTCCCGATCACTCGGTGGACCATCTTCTGGGTTTCTCATGCATGTTTTCGATGTAGGAAGATGCCCTTGAACCTGGAGATTTGGGACCCATGGGATGGGTACCACACAGTATTACTTTAAAGCGCCTGCGTTTGCTCACCCAACCTCACCAAACCTCTCAGCCCCAAGAGTGTCCACCCTTATGTCTCAATCGGCTGCAGGTCTAGATATGGTCAATCGAGGTGGCATCACAGCCCCTGAACGAATTTTGTGAGAATTTCTCTCTCTTTCACTGTCTTTGTTTCACGGGTTTTTAAAATTAATTGAGTTTTATAATGGGGTTTAGCTGCTTTTCACTGCTGTGTTTATGCAGCTTTACACCCACTTGACTCACTTACAGAGAGATATCAATACATAAGTTTTAAGATTCTTACTAGTCAGATATATTCTTGGGCGGTGAATAGGGGGTGTTGAGTCCAGTTCCCTGAGCAAGGAGTAGGTCTTGTCTATTACATATTGGGTTTATGTAACGGTATCTGAGCTAATTTGAAACCCTTGTTTTATGCATCACCCCACCTCACCTTTGCCGTTAGGCAGCCATAGTGTGTTTTCTAACCGTGTGATTCTGTACTGTTTTGTAATTCAGTTCAAGGGTAGCGGTTTTTACATTCCCTCTATAAGTGATATCTTACGATAAGTGTCTTTTTCTGTGTGACTTATTTCACGTAGAATCGTCGTACCTAAATCCACTCATCATGCTGCTACTAGCCTTATGATGTTGATTTCATGGCTGAGTGATATTCCATTGTACATAAGGACCACAACTTCTTTATCCATTTTTCCCTTTCCTGGGATATTTAAGGTGTAACGAAGTGCAGGTTCTTGTCCACAGAGCAGCCCTAAACTTTGGGGTGCTTGTGTCCTGCTGATTTTTAGTTTTCCCAATTTATACGCCCATGAGTGGAAGTGCCCTATGCTCTCTAAGCTGAGTTTTGTAAATGTTTCAGGACACACCGTACACTTCTCCAGAGTGGCTGTTGGCAATTTACATCCCGCCCATCAGCGTAGCAAGGCTCCCGTTTCTCCGTGGCCTGTCCTGCATTTCTGGTTTTGACACTTTATTCAGCATGGCCCTTTTGACCGATGGGAAGCGAGACTTCTTTGTAGCGCTGATTTGCCTTTCCAGGTTGCTTGGTTGGCCAAAAAGGGCGTATGCGTTTTTTCCTGAATATATTCAGGAAAAAACGCATACGCCCTTTTTGGCCAAGGGCATCATTGTCGAGGTTTTGCCGCTTTTCCTGTGCTTTAAAGGCGATTCGAATCTGCCTCCTGAAATCTGTTTCCTGCAATTCTGCCTTGCTTTCAAATCCTCTTTGTTGCCTTCCCTCAATATATTTGTAGACGAGAGTTATCATTTATAACTCTGCAGGTTTGTGAATTGCAGTGCCCCTGAGCTCCATTTTTCAACTCGCTCTCTTGGGAGCTGGCCGCAAAAGCGCAGGATTGCTTTAGGCCCTATTCTGCTTCCGGGCGGCAGACTGAGCCTGTGCTTAATTCTTCTTCCTGATGGGAAAATAGAGTGACCTGTGCCTGTCCCAACACCTAGAGCTAGTCTCTCATTGGTTCCCCCTCTTCCTGTTCATCCTCAGGACAAATTGCCACCTGTATGGAACAGGAGGTTAAAGGTGCTGATTCTCCAAGGAGGGAGATTGCTAGTAAAGCGGCTGGAATGGCGAACTCGAGCACAAGGAGAAGAGAAATGAGGTGCGTTTTAGAAACCTTTCCCGATCACTCGGTGGACCATCTTCTGGGTTTCTCATGCATGTTTTCGATGTAGGAAGATGCCCTTGAACCTGGAGATTTGGGACCCATGGGATGGGTACCACACAGTATTACTTTAAAGCGTCTGCGTTTGCTCACCCAACCTCACCAAACCTCTCAGCCCCAAGAGTGTCCACCCTTATGTCTCAATCAGCTGCAGGTCTAGATATGGTCAATCCAGGTGGCATCACAGCCCCTGAACGAATTTTGTAAGAATTTCTCTCTCTTTCACTGTCTTTGTTTCACGGGTTTTTAAAATTAATTGAGTTTTATAATGGGGTTTAGCTGCTTTTCACTGCTGTGTTTATGCAGCTTTACACCCACTTGACTCACTTACAGAGAGATATCAATACATAAGTTTTAAGATTCTTGCTAGTCAGATATATTCTTGGGCGGTGAATAGGGGGTGTTGAGTCCAGTTCCCTGAGCAAGGAGTAGGTCTTGTCTATTACGTATTGGGTTTATGGAACGGTATCTGAGCTAATTTGAAACCCTTGTTTTATGCATCACCCCACCTCACCTTTGCCGTTAGGCAGCCATAGTGTGTTTTCTAACCGTGTGACTCTGTTCTGTTTTGTAATTCAGTTCAAGGGTAGCGGTTTTTACATTCCCTCTATAAGTGATATCTTATGATAAGTGTCTTTTTCTGTGTGAATTATTTCACTTAGAATCGTCGTACCTAAATCCACTCATCATGCTGCTACTAGCCTTATGACGTTGATTTCATGGCTGAGTGATATTCCTTTGTACATAAGGACCACAACTTCTTTATCCATTTTTCTCTTTCCTGGGATATTTAAGGTGTAACGAAGTGGAGGTTCTTGTCAACAGAGCAGCCCTAAACTTTGGGGTGCTTGTGTCTTGCTGATTTTTAGTTTTCCCAATTTATACGCCCATGAGTGGAAGTGCCCTATGCTCTCTAAGCTGAGTTTTGTAAATGTTTCAGGACACTCCGTACACTTCTCCAGAGTGGCTGTTGGCAATTTACATCCCGCCCATCAGCGTAGCAAGGCTCCCGTTTCTCCGTGGCCTGTCCTGCATTTCTGGTTTTGACACTTTATTCAGCATGGCCCTTTTGACCGATGGGAAGCGAGACTTCTTTGTAGCGCTGATTTGCCTTTCCAGGTTGCTTGGTTGGCCAAAAAGGGCGTATGCGTTTTTTCCTGAATATATTCAGGAAAAAACGCATACGCCCTTTTTGGCCAAGGGCATCATTGTCGAGGTTTTGCCGCTTTTCCTGTGCTTTAAAGGCGATTCGAATCTGCCTCCTGAAATCTGTTTCCTGCAATTCTGCCTTGCTTTCAAATCCTCTTTGTTGCCTTCCCTCAATATATTTGTAGACGAGAGTTATCATTTATAAGTCTGCAGGTATGTGAATTGCAGTGCCCCTGAGCTCCATTTTTCAACTCGCTCTCTTGGGAGCTGGCCGCAAAAGCGCAGGATTGCTTTAGGGCCTATTCTGCTTCCGGGCGGCAGACTGAGCCTGTGCTTAATTCTTCTTCCTGATGGGAAAATAGAGTGACCTGTGCCTGTCCCAACACCTAGAGCTAGTCTCTCATTGGTTCCCCCTCTTCCCGTTCATCCTCAGGACAAATTGCCACCTGTATGGAACAGGAGGTTAAAGGTGCTGATTCTCCAAAGAGGGAGATTGCTAGTAAAGCGGCTGGAATGGCGAACTCGAGCACAAGGAGATGAGAAATGAGGTGCGTTTTAGAAACCTTTCCCGATCACTCGATGTACCATCTTCTGGGTTTCTCATGCATGTTTTCGATGTAGGCAGATGCCCTTGAACCTGGAGATTTGGGACCCATGGGATGGGTACCACGCAGTATTACTTTAAAGGGTCTGCGTTTGCTCACCCAACCTCACCAGTCCTCTCAGCCCCAAGAGTGTCCAGCCTTATGTGTAACCCAGCCGTGGCTCTAGATATGGTCAATCCAGGTTGCTTCACTGCCCCTGAACGAACTTATTACTAATTTCTCTCTCTTTCATTGTATTTGTTCGGGTTTTTTTTGTAATTTATTTTTAGAATGGGGTTTAGCTGATTTTCACTGCTGTGTTTATGCTGCTTTACACCCATTTGACTCACTTACAGAGAGATATCAATACATAGGTTTTACGATTCTTATTAGTCAGATATATTCTTGTGCCTTGAATAAGGGGTGTTGAGTCCAGTTCACTGAGCAAGGTGTAGGTCTTGTCTATTACATATTCAGTTTATGGAACGGTATCTGAGCTAATTTGAAACCCTTGTTTTATGCATCACCCCACCTCACCTTTCCCGTTAGGCAGCCATAGTGTGTTTTCTAAACGTGTGACTCTGTTCTGTTTTGTAATTCAGTTCAAGTGTAGCTGTTTTTACATTCCCTGTATAAGTAATATCTTATGATAAGTGTCTTTTTCTGTGTGACTTATTTCACTTAGAAACATCGTGCCTAAATCCACTCATCATGCTGCTACTAGCCGTATGATATTGAGTTCATGGCTGAGTGATATTCCTTTGTACATAAGTACCACAACTTCTTTATCCATTTTTCTCTATCCTTGCATATTAAAGGTGTACTGAAGTGGAGGTTCTTGTAAACAGAGCAGCCCTAAACATTTGAGGGTGCCTGTGTCTTGTTGATTTTTATTTTTCCCATTTTATACGCCCATGAGTAGAAGTGTCCTATGCTCTCTAGCTGTGTTTTTTAGATGTTTAAGGAATCACCATACACTTCTCCTGTGTGGCCGTTGGCAAATTACATCCCGCCCATCAACCTAACATGGCTCCCTTTTCTCCCTGGCCTGTCCTGCATTTCTGTGTTTTACAGTCTTTTCGAATGGCTCTTTTGACCCCTGGGTATTGAGACTTCTTTTTAGTGCTCATTTGCATTTCCGGCTTGCTTGGTTGGCCAAAAAAGGCGTATGCGTTTTTTCCTGAATATATTCAGGAAAAAAGGTATACGCCCTCTTTGGCCAAGGGCATCATTGTCGACGTTTTACCGCTTTTCATGTGCTTTAAAGGCGATTCGAATCTACCTCCTGAAATTTGTTTCCTGCAATTCTGCCTTGCTTTCAAATCCTCTTCGTTGCCTTCCCTCAATATGTTTTTGGACGAGAGTGATCATTTATAACTCTGCATGTTTGTGAATTGCAGTGCCCCTGAGCTCCATTTTTCAACTCGCTTTTTTGTGAGCTGGCTGCAAAACCGCAAGATTGCTTTAGGCCGTATACTGCTTCGGTGGGGCAGGCTGAGCCTGTGGTTAATTTTTCTTCTTGATGGGAAATTAGAGTGACCTGTGCCTGTCCGAACATCTAGGGCTTGTCTTTCATTGTTTCTCCTCCTTCCCCTTCATCCTCTGGACAAATTCCAAACTCTGTGCAACAGGATGTTGAAAGTGCTGACATCCTCAATTGTGGAGAATGTTAGGAAAGAGGCTGGAGGGGTGAACCCGACAACCAGGGGATTAGGAGATGAGGTGCCTTTTTCCAAAATCTTCCTGATCCAACCGTGTACCATCTTCTGGGTGTCACAGGCATGTTTTAGCTGTAGGAAAGGTCCCATGTATGTAAGGAGAACACCAGGGATTTTTTCAAATCAGTGTCTCCCTGAACCCCTATCTGGGGAATTTTTAAGCTACTGGTACATGTATGTTCATTAAGGGACTGGGCTGTAGGCAGAGTCCGAACTTTAGAGGATTGAAGTCTTCATGGTCAGAAACGCTCACCATCGGCCTCCTTTAGCTTCCATTTTATCTGTAGTTGATAGATGATGTCGATATAGATATCTATTGTTTTTCAGATTATTTCCCCTTAGGGGTTATTACAAAATATTGAGTATAGTTCCCTGTGCTATACAGCAGTTCCTTGTTGATGATATATTTTATACATAGCAGTGTGTATATGTTAATCCGAAACTGTTAATTTATCCCCCTCCCAACTTTCCCCTTTGGTAATAAAAAAATACAAGATTTTATACTTCTCAGAAATCTAGGAGCTGAAAGAGAGGTATCATTTTCAATAGAAAATCATTCAAAACAAGATTGAAACTTCAGCCAAGATTAGTAGATCCACATCCTTGGAAAGAAATCACTGCATTTCTCTAATGTTGACCTGACAAATACGACAAACCCCTCCACTGAACTTGCTTATAATAAAGTGATGGAAATATCAAATGGAAGTGTTAGAAATACTTTATTTTACACGAGCCTTATACACTGCTCTATGTTAATTACAGTTTGGGTCACACATCTGTTCATTGAAGTTACAATATTTGGCTCACACATCTGTTCATTGAAGTTACAATGTTCTCAAATTCTGTTACTGATCCTGCAGAGTCGGCCCCAACAAGTGTCCCCCTGCCCAGTGTCATTGGAGCCAAGAGATCGAGACTGAGTTTGGTTCAGAAGCAAAGGAAAACTTTATATTTTGATCAGAGAATGGAGAGGTGAGAGCGTGCGCTCCCCCACGGGCTGTGGGCCGGGCTGCTCTGTAGGGATCCCGTCAGCGTCAGCGGGAGGGACGGGGCGGAGCTCTCGAGGGCCGGGTTGCCTGGAGCTCAGGCTCTATGTGGCGGAGTCTGCACGGGGCCCCGAGAGCTGAGGTGTCGGCCCAGCCATTTTGCACTAGGAAATCGGGTCTGAAGTGCCAGGTGTGGGACCTCTGCCTGTGGAAACCTAGGAACAAGTGAAATTAGAAAAAGCACAAAGGAAAAAAAGGTTAGACTTTATTTTATTGCCCAGATTCTATTTTTATCTCCCAGGAATTTTTAATGGGCTTTGCCGGTGACAAACCCCTCCTCTGCCTCTTGTCCCATTCCACATTCTTGTGGTGCTGAGGGTGCAGACACCTCTTCTGTAAATGCTTCGTGCTGAGTTGGGTGTCCTCATACCCGGGGGGAGGGGCAGGACTTCTCCCCAGCAGCCTCCAGGTGAGGTTGATTGTCCCCAGGCCTCCTCCCTCACTGCTCGTCTGCCTGAGCACCAGCGTTGGAAGTTTTATAGATTCTAATGACCTTTAAGGGTCCAGGAAAGAGATGCGCAGGGACGCTGGGGGGGCCGGTTTTACCCTGCTCCACATTGGTTCGGCCCCCTTAGGCTGACGGTTTCTGCCAGCCTAGATGTTCTTACCAGTAGTCTGCGCTTTCTTCAGTTAGGCCACTGAATTAACGTACAAACAGCACCAGGTGTCAGAGCCCTGCCTGCTCAACTCCCAGACAGTCCAGGGCCGGTGGTGATCCAGGACCATGACGGCCACTCAGTCACCGCCCTTTTGAAGTAACCAGGAGTACATCTGGTCTCATTGGCCGCCGTCACCGTGGTGTCTGTAGGCTTTTCTATGGTGGCAGCGTTATTTACGGGTCCCCTGCCAAGTTTATTAGCTTCGCTCTGGGTGCAGTAAGTCCTGCAAGCAATAGTCTGTTCTTTTGGGGCACACTCTTTTGGTTTTCTGAGAGAAGCTCCAGGTCAAGTGATGGTCACACGAGTCGTCATGGGGGCCTGTTGCCCCAGGTTGTCTCTCTGGAGGTTGGAGTTGGAGGGCCTCCTCACTCGAGGTCATTGTGCCCACGGAGCGATCCCTGCAACTTCAGGGCATGGTGGGTGGTTAGCATCACCAAGTGGCGTCCTTTACCCTTAGGAGGGAGCTGGCCTTGCAGGCTGCTCATTTCCAGGTTTTTAGATACCCCCAGTATCCTGGTCGGATGGGGTGGCTGGCCAATGCCTGGAGGGCATTCTTGCGTTGTTCCATTTCAAGTGGTCCCAGTTTTTGCACTAAAACTCCAAGGGCGATTCGCCTTCGACCAGGAATGTAAAGGTCAAAGGGTTTAGCTAAATTAGGGAGGTCCAGGGCAAGGGTCTGAATTGACTGCTCTTTCCATTCTTGAAAGGCCGCTTCTGGATTCTATTCAAAAGGATCATCATCTTTTCCTTTCAGTGTTTCATATAGAGCCCCAGGTATTAGACTGTAGTTAGGGATCCAGATGCAGCAAACCCCGGTCTCCCCAGGAACCCCTAAGCTGTCTTCTAGTTTTAGGAAGGGTGAGGCTGCAAATGGCTTCTTCCCTTTCCTGGGATGGGCTTCTCCGATCTTTGTGAGAATGAAGCCCAGGCAGGTCACCTTAGTCTGTGATATTTGAGCCTTTTTCTTGGACGCCTTCTATCTTTTATTGGCTAGGTAGTCCAGAGGCCTCCTTTGTAGGGCTGGCGATCAGAATGTCCTCTGCATATTTTTTTTAAATTTATTCATTTATTATTTATGGCTGTGTTGGGTCTTCGTTTCTGTGCGAGGGCTTTCTCTAGTTGCGGCAAGCGGGGGCCACTCTTCATCGCGGTGCGCGGGCCTCTCACTATCGCAGCCTCTCTTATTGTGGAGCACAGGCTCCAGACGCGCAGGCTCAGTAATTGTGGCTCACGGGCCTAGTTGCTCCGCGGCATATGGGTTCTTCTCAGACCAGGGTTCGAACCTGTGTCCCCTGCATTGGCAGGCAGATTCTCAACCACTGCACCACCAGGGAAGCCCAGAATGTCGTCTGCATATTGAAGGAGGGTTCACTTCTCCAGAGGTAGATCTTTTAGGGTTTTAGCTAACGTTTCCCCAAAGATGGTGTGGGAATTTTTGAACCCCTGGGGAAGGACGGCCAAGCAGTATTGTTTTTGTTGTATGTTGAGTCCTGCCACTCACAGCCAAAATTTCTTGTGACTCTGGGACTAATGGAATACAGAAGAAGGCATCATTGAAGTCTAATACAGAATACCATGTCCTGGTGGATGGTAGAATGACCAGCAGGGTGTAGGAATTAGGAACTACTGGATGTATATCCTCTGTGGCTTCACTGACTGTCTTGGCGTCCTTTACCAGGTCCCCAGAAGCCCACGGGGCTCTCATGGTCAGGCCCCTCCCAGGATATGGAGCTCACCTGTGCAGGTAGCCAGCAGCCCACGGGGCTCTCGTGGTTAGGCCCCTCCCAGGATATGGAGCTCACCTGTGCAGGTACCCAGCAGCCCACGGGGCTCTCATTGTCAGGCCTCTCCCAGGATATGGAGCTCACCTGGGCAGGTACCCAGCAGCTCACGGGGCTCTCGTGGGCAGGCCCCTCCCTGGATATGGAGCTCCCTTGGACAGGTACCCCGGCAGAGCTGGGCACACAGGAACCGTGCACATAGCCCTCATTGCAGAGCACCCCCAGCACATCTGTTGCTCAGAGCTGACACAGAGCACCTCAGAGCAGGGCTTGAACTAACAAACAGCAGCTCCGACATGTCTGTGACCCTAGGCTTCACTCTGTGCGGCCTCCCTCCACCTGGTCTTCCAGGGGCTTCCACTGCAGCCGGGGCACCAGGCCTCTGTCTCCACCCATCAACCCTCCTCTCCCTGACTCCTGGTTTCCTCTCGTTAGGAGAGGGTCTTCTTGAAGTTGTCTTCCACTCATGGACCAGATAAAATGATTAGAAAACAATCCAGGGCTGCCGCCCCTTGTCTATCCTGACTCTCGGGACCCTACACCTGTTCCTTGGATCTGGCCGGTGCAGCAAGGCCCATTATCTGCAACTCTGAGCCCCTGAGGGGCGAGGATTGGCTGACCTGGGCAGCCTGACCTGGCCGGCCAGCCCTTCCCAGGTGTGCCTGGGTTGAGGTCAATATAAACACCCCTCCAGGCAGCAAAAGCCTCTGCAGCTGTGCCTGACGCCATATTCTCTGCCCCGTCAGCAGTCTCGGGGTTGTGCTGGTGGGAGGGAGTAGGGCCTAGTGCTCTATGAGTGGCCCCGTGTGAGTGGGGCTCTGCTGGACTTTCTGCAGGAGTTGCCGGGCTGCCACCTGCTAAAGAAGAGGATGTGTCACCCATACCTGCTGCTGGAATTTCTCCCCGGGCAGAGGTGAGGAAGGAAAAAAGCAGTGGGGACCGGGACAGGAGGGGTACCTCAGGCAGGGAAATGGAAAGCTTCCAGAAGAGCGCCCGGGGCCAGGACCGTCCTGGCTGGCCTGCAGGCACCAAGTCGGCCTGCGTGCTGTCGCTGGTGTGACTCCAAGCCCTTTCCTCTAGGCTTTAAAGTCTTTGCATACATTCAGGTGTTTTACCTGGGAAGGGTGGAAAAAGTTCAGCAGCAGCTGGCCTGAGGCTCAGCTCACGTTTACTCAGAGACGCCTCCTCACGGTTCCCCAGCTTTGCAATGAGGACGCTCCTTGCGGGGGAGCTGCTGGCGGCATGGGAGACGATTCCCAACCTCTGACCAACTTCAGAACTGTTTACCACTGGAGCAAGTGCCCTGATAGGGTTTTCCTCTGTATGAACAATGGGTTCTGTTTTTTTTTTTTTTCATTTTTGGTTCAAGGTAGGTTTTATTCCTCTTTTTGTATTTATAGATATAAGCATGGAAATAATTCATTCATATAAATACGTCTATGGGAAGGACAGAACTTTTTTTCCTGTTTTATGTTTTTAAATATTTTTTTTTTTAATTTTTAAATTTTATTTTATTCATTTTTTTATACAGCAGGGTCTTATTGGTTATCTATTTTATACATATAAGTGTATATATGTCAATCCCAGGCTCGCAATTCATCCCACCACCACCACCCTTCCACTTTCCCCCCTTGGTGACCATACATTTGTTCTCTACATCTGTGTCTCTATTTCTGCCTTGCAAACCGGTTCATCTGTACCATTTTTCTAGTTTCCACATGTATGCGTTAATATACGATATTTGTTTTTCTTTTTCTGACTTACTTCACTCTGTATGACAGTCTCTAGATCTATCCACGTCTCTAGAAATGACCCAATTTCATTCCTTTTTATGGCTGAGTAATATTCCATTTTATATATGTACCACATATTTTCCATTTGTCTATCTATGGGCATTTAGATTGCTTCCATGACCTGGCTATTGTAAATAGTGCTGCAATGAACATTGTGGTGAATGTGTCTTTTTGAATTATGGTTTTCTCTGGGTATATGCCCAGTAGTGGGATTGCTGGGTCATATGGTAATTCTATTTTTAGTTTTTTAAGGAACCTCCATACTGTTCTCCATAGTGACTGTATCAATTTACATTCCCACAAATAGTGTAAGAGGGTTCCCTTTTCTCCACACCCTCTCCAGCATTTGTTGTTTGTAGATTTTCTGATGATGCCCATTCTAACTTGTGTGAGGTGATACCTCATTGTAGTTTTGGTTTATATTTCTCTAATAATTAGTGATGTTGAGCAGCTTTTCATGTGCTTCTTGGCCATCTGTATGTCTTCTTGGGACAAATGTCTGTTTACGTCATCTGCCCATTTTTGGATTGGGTTGTCTGTTTTTTTACTGTTGTTGTGCATGTGCTGTTTATATATATTGGAGATTAATCCTTTGTCCATTGATTCGTTTGCAAATATTTTCTCCCATTCTGAGGGTTGTCTTTTCGTCATCTTTGTAGTTTCCTTTGCTTTCCAAAAGCTTTTAGGTTTCATTTGATCCCATTTGTTTATTTTTGTTTTTTATTCCATTACTCTAGTAGGTGGATCAAAAAAGATCTTGCTGTGATTTATGTCAAAGAGTATTCTTCCTATGTTTTCCTCTAAGAGTTTTATAGTGTCCGGTCTAACATTTCGGTCTCTAATCCATTTTGAGTTTATTTTTTGTGTATGGTGTTAGGGAGTGTTCTAATTTCATTCTTTTACATGTAGCTGTCCATTTTTCCCAGCACCACTTATTGAAGAGACTGTCTTTTCTCCATTGTATATCCTTGCCTCCTTTGTCATAGATTAGTGGACCATAGGTGTGTAGGTTTGTCTCTGGGCTTTCTTTTTTTTTTTTTTTTTTCTTTTACATCTTTATTGGAGTATAATTGCTTTACAATTGTGTATTAGTTTCTGCTGTATGAAAAAGTGAATCAGCTATACGTATACATATAACACCATATCCCCTCCCTCTTGCACTTCCCTCTCACTCCCTTATCCCACCCCTTTAGGTGGTTACAAAGCACCGAGCTGATCTCCCTGTGCTATGTGGCTGCTTCCCAGTAGCTATCAATTTTACATTTGGTAGTGTATATATGTCCATACCACTCTCTCACTTTGTCCCAGCTTACCCTTCCCCCTCCCCATGTCCTCAAGTCCTTTCTCTACGTCTGTGTCCTTAATCCTTTCCTGCCCCTAGGTTCTTCATAAACATTTTTCTTTTAGATTCCATATATATGTGTTAGCATATGGTATTTGTTTTTCTCTTTCTGACTTACTTCACTCTGTAGGACAGACTCTAGATCCATCCACCTCACTACAAATAAATCAATTTCGTTTCTTTTTATGGCTGAATAATGTTCCATTGTATATATGTGCCACATCTTCTTTATCCAGTTATCTGTTGATGGACACTTAGGTTGCTTCCATGTCCTGGCTATTGTAAATAGAGCTACAATGAACATTGTGGTACATGACTCTTTTTGAATTATGGTTTTCTCAGGGTAAATATCCAGTAGTGGGATTGCTGGGTTGTACGGTTGTTCTATTTTTAGTTTTTAAGGAAACCCCATACCGTTCTCCCTAGTAGCTATATCAATTTACATTCCCACCAACAGTGCAAGAGGGTTCCCTTTTTTCCAATAAATGCCTCTCCAGCATTTATTGTTTGTAGATTTTTTGATGATGGCCATTCTGACTGATGTGAGGTGATATCTCACTGTAGTTTTGATTTGCATTTCTCTAATGATTAGTGATGTTCAGCATCCTTTCATGTGTTTGTTGGCAACCTGTATATCTTCTTTGGATAAATGTCTATTTAGGTCTTCTGCCCATTTTTGGATTGGGTTGTTTGGTTTTGTGATATTGAGCTACAGGAGCTGCTTTTTGGAGATTAATCCTTTGCCATTTGCTTCATTTGAAAATATTTTCTCCCATTCTGATGGTTGTCTTTTCATCTTGCTTATGCTTTCCTTTGCTGTGCAAAAGATTTTAAGTTTCATTAGGTCCCATTTTTTTATTTTTGTTTTTATTTCCATTTCCCTAGGAGGTGGGTCAAAAAGGATCTTGCTGTGATTTATGTCATAGACTGTTCTGCTTAGGTTTTCCTCTAAGAGCTTTATAGTGGCTGGTCTTACATTTAGGTCTCTAATCCATTTTGAGTTTATTTTTGTGTATGGTGTTAGGGAGTGTTCTAATTTCATTCTTTTACATGTAGCTGTCCAGTTTTCCCCGCACCACCTACTGAAGACACTGTCTTTTCTCCATTGTATACCCTTGCCTCCTTTGTCATAGATTAGTTAACCATAGGTACGTGGGTTTATCTCTGTGCTTTCTATCCTGTTCTATTGATCTATATTTCTGTTTTTGTGTCAGTACCATATCATCTTGGTTACTGTAGCTTTGTAATATAGTCTGAAGTCTGGAAGTCTGATTCCTCCAGCTCATTTTTTTTCCCCTCAAGGCTGCTTTGGCTATCTGGGGTCTTTTGTGTCTCCCTACAAATTTTAAGATTTTTTTTTCTAGTTCTGTAGAAAATGCCAAAGGTATTTTGATAGGGATTGCATTGAATCTGTAGATTGCTTTGGGTAGTATAGTCATTTTCACAATATTGATTCTTCTAATCCAAGAACATGGTATATGTCTCCATCTGTTTATATCATCTTTGATTTCTTTCATCAGTGTCTTATAGTTTTCTGAGTACAGGTCTTTTACTTCCTTAGGTAGGTTTATTCCTAGGTAGTTTATTCTTTTTGTTGCAGTGGTAATGGGATTGTTTCCTTAATTTCTCTTTCTGTTCTTTCATTGTTAGTGTATAGGAATGCAAAATATTTCTGTGCATTAATTTTGTATCCTGCAACTTTACCAAATTCATTGATTAGCTCCAGTGGTTTTCTGGTGGCATCTTTAGGATTCTCTATCTATGATATGATGTCATCTGCAAACAGTGACAATTTTACTTCTTCTTTTCCTTTTTGTATTCCTTTTATTTCTTTTTCTTCTCTGATTGCCATGGCTAGGACTTCCAAAACTATGTTGAATAGTAGTGGTGAGAGTGGACATCCTCGTCTTGTTCCTGATCTTAGAGGAAACGCTTTCACTTTTTCACCATTGAGAATGCTGTTCGCTGTGGGTTTGTCATATATGGCCTTTATAAGGTTGAGGTAGTTTCCCTCTATGCCCACACTCTGCAGAGTTTTTTATCATAAATGGATGTTGAATTTTCTCAAAATCTTTTCCTGCATCTATTGAGATGATCATATGGTTTTATTCTACAATTTGTTAATATGGTGTATCACATTGATTTGTGTATATTGAAGAATCCTTGCATCCCTGGGATAAACCCCACTTGATCATGGTGTATGATCCTTTTAACGTGTTGTTCGATTCTGTTTGCTAGTATTTTGTTGAGGATTTTTACATCTATATTCATCAGTGATATTGGTCTATAATTTACTTTCCTTGTAGTATCTTTGTCTGGTTTTGGTATCAGGGTGATGGTGGTCTCATAGAATGAGTTTGGGAGTGTTCCTTCCCCTGCAATTGTTTTGAAGAATTTGAGAAGGTTGGGCGCTAGCTCTTCTCTAAATATTTGATAGAATTCACCTGTGATGCCATCTGGTTCTGGACTTTTGTTTGTTGGAAGATTTTTAATCACAGTTTCAATTTCATTGCTTGTGATAGGTTTGTTCATATTCTCTATTTCTTCCTGATTCAGTCTTGGAAAGTTATCCCTTTCTAAGAATTTGTCCATTTCTTCCAGCTTGTCCATTTTATTGGCATAGAGTTGCTTGTAGTAGTCTCTTAGGATGCTTTGTATTCCTGTGGTGTCTGTTGTAACTTCTCATTTTTCACTTCTAATTTTGTTGATTTGAGTCCTCTCCCTCTTTTTCTTGGGTCTGGCTAAAGGCTTATCATTTTTGTTGATCTTCTCAAAGAACCAGCTTTTAGTTTTATTGATCTTTGCTTTCATTTTCTTTGTTTCTATTCCATTTATTTCTGCTCTGATCTTTATGATTCCTTTCCTTCTACTAACTTTGGGTTTTGTTCTTCTTTCTCTAGTTCCTCTAGGTGTAAGGTTAGATTGTTTATTTGAGATTTTTCTTGTTTCTTGAGGTAGGCTTGTATTGCTATAAACTTCCCTCTTAGAACTGCTTTTGCTGCATCCCATAGGTTTTGGATCATCGTGTTTTTGTTGTCATTTGTCTCTAGGTAGTTTTTGATTTCCTCTTTTATTCTTCAGTGATCTCTTGGTTATTTAGTAACGTATTGTTTAGCCTCCATGTTTTTTGTTTTTTACGGATTTTTCCCTGTAATTGATTTCTAATCTCATAGCATTGTGGTCGGAACAGCTGCTTGATATGATTTCAGTTTTCTTTAATTTACTGAGGCTTTTTTGTGACCCGAGATGTGATCTATCCTGGAGAATGTTCCGTGTGCTGTTGAGAAGAACGTGTAATCTGCTGTTTTTGGATGGAATGTCCTATAAATATCAGTTAACTCTATCTGGTCTATTGTGTCATTTAAAGCTTGTGTTTCCTTATTAATTTTCTTTCTGGATGATCTCCACTGGTGTAAGTGAGCTGTTAAAGTCCCCCGCTATTATTGTGTTACTGTCAATGTCCTCTTTTATAGCTGTTAGCAGTTGCCTTATATATTGAGGTGCTCCTATGTTGGGTACATATATATTTATAATTGTTATATCTTCTTCTTGGATTGATCCCTTGACCGTTATGTAGTGTCTTTCCTTGTCTCTTGTAACATTCTTTATTTTAAAGTCTATTTTATCTGATATGAGTATTGCTACTCCAGCTTTCTTTTGATTTTCATTTGCATAGAATATATTTTTCCATCGCCTCACTTTCAGTCTGTATGTGTCCCTAGGTCTGAAATGGGTCTCTTGTAGACAGCATATATATAGGTCTTGTTTTTGTATCCATTCAGAGAGGCTGTATCTTTTGGTTGGAACATTTAGTCCATTCATGTTTAAGGTAATTATTGATATGTATATTACTATTTTCTTAATTGTTACGGGTTTGTCTTGTTGGGTCCTTTTCTCCTCCTGTGTTTCCCACTTAGAGAATTTCCTTTAGCATTTGGTGTAGAGCTGGTTTCATGGTGCTGAATTCTCTTAGCTTTTGCTTGTCTGTAGGACTTTTGATTTCTCTGTGAAATCTGAAAGAGATCCTTGCTGGATGGAGTACTCTTGGTTGTCGGTTCTTCCCTTTCATCACTTTAAATTTATCATGCCACTCCCTTCTGGCTTGTAGATTTTCTGCTGAGAAATCAGCTGTTATGGGAATTCCCTTTTATGTTATTTGTCATTTTTCCCTTGTTGCTTTCAATAATTTTTCTTTGTCTTTAATTTTTGTCAATTTGGTTACTATGTGTCTTGGCATTTTTCTCCTTTGATTTATCCTGCCTGGGACTCTCTGCGCTTCCTGGACTTGGGTGGCTATTTCTTTTCCCATGCTAGGGAAGTTTTTGACTATAATCTCTTCAAATATATTCTTGCGTCCTTTCTCTCTCTCTTCTCCTTCTGGGACCCCTATAATGTGAATGTTGTTGCATTTAATGTTGTCCCAGAGGACTCTTAGGGTGTCTTCATTTATTTTCATTATTTTTCTTTATTCTGTTCCATGGCAGTGATTTCCACCTTTCTGTCTTCCAGGTCACTTATCCATTCTTCTGCCACAGTTATTCTGCTACTGATTCCTTCTAGTGTATTTTTCATTTCAGTTATTATATTATTCACCTCTGTTTGTTTGTTCTTTAATTCTTCTAGGTGTGTGTTCCTTAATTCTTCTAGGTCTTTGTTAAGCATTTCTTGCATCTTCTCGATCTTTGCCCCCATTCTTTTTTTTTTTTTTAATTTTTTTTTTACGTTTTTTTTAAACATCTTTATTGAAGTATAATTGCTTCACAATGGTGTGTTAGTTTCTGCTTTATAACAATGTGAATCAGCTACACATATACACACGTTCCAATATCTCCTCCCTCCCACATCTCCCTCCCTCCCACCCTCCCCATCCCACCCCCGCAGGCGGTCACAAAGCACCGAGCTGATCTCCCTGTGCTATGTGGCTGCTTCCCACTAGCCATCTATTTTACATTTGGTAGTGTATATATGTCCATGACACTCTGTCACCCTGTCACATCTCACCCCTCCCCCTCCCCATATCCTCAAGTCCATTCTTTAGTAGGTCTGTGTCTTTATTCCCATCTTGCCACTAGGTTCTTCATGACCTTTTTTTCCCCTTAGATTCCATATATATGTGTTAGCATACTGTATTTGTTTTTCTCTTTCTGACTTACTTCACTCTGTATGACAGACTCTAACTCCATCCACTTCATTACAAATACCTCCATTTCATTTCTTTTTATGGCTGAGTAATATTCCATTGTATATATGTGCCACATCTTCTTTATCCATTCATCCGATGATGGACACTTAGGTTGCTTCCATGTCCTGGCTATTGTAAATAGAGCTGCAATGAACATTTTGGTACATGACTCTTTTTGAATTATGGTTTTCTCAGGGTATATGCCCAGTAGTGCGATTGCTGGGTCGTATGGTAGTTCTATTTTTAGTTTTTTAAGGAACCTCCATACTGTTCTCCATAGTGGCTGTATCAATTTACATTCCCACCAACAGTGCAAGAGTGTTCCCTTTTCTCCACAACCTCTCCAGCATTTATTGTTTCTAGATTTTTTGATGATGGCCATTCTGACTGGTGTGAGATGATACCTCATTGTAGTTTTGATTTGCATTTCTCTAATGTTTAATGATGTTGAGCATTCTTTCATGTGTCTGTTGGCCATTTGTATATCTTCTTTGGAGAAATGTCTATTTAGGTCTTCTGCCCATTTTTGGATTGGGTTGTTTGTTTTTTTGTTATTGAGCTGCATGAGCTGCTTGTAAATCTTGGAGATTAATCCTTTGTCATTTGCTTCATTTGCAAATATTTTCTCCCATTATGAGGGTTGTCTTTTGGTCTTGTTTATGGTTTCCTTTGCTGTGCAAAAGCTTGTAAGTTTCATTAGGTCCCATTTGTTTATTTGTGTGTTTATTTCCATTTCTCTAGGACCTGGGTCAAAAAGGATCTTGCTGTGATGTATGTCATAGAGTGTTCTGCCTATGTTTTCCTCTAAGAGTTTGATAGTGTCTGGCTTTACACTTAGGTCTTTAATCCATTTTGAGTTTATTTTTGTGTATGGTGTCAGGGAGTGTTCTAATTTCATACTTTTACATGTACATGTCCAATTTTCCCAGCACCACTTATTGAAGAGGCTGTCTTTTCTCCACTGTATATGCTTGCCTCCTTTATCAAAGATAAGGTGACCATATGTGTGTGGGTTAATCTCTGGGCTTTCTATCCTGTTCCATTGATCTATATTTCTGTTTTTGTGCCAGTACCAAACTGTCTTGATTACTGTAGCTTTGTAATATAGTCTGAAGTCAGGGAGCCTGATTCCTCCAGCTCCATTTTTCATTCTCAAGATTGCTTTGGCTATTCGGGGTCTTTTGTGCCTCCATGCAAATTGTGAAATTTTTTGTTCTAGTTCTGTGAAAAATGCCAGTGGTAATTTGATAGGGATTGCATTGAATCTGTAGATTGCTTTGGGTAGTAGAGTCATTTTCACAATGTTGATTCTTCCAATCCAAGAACATGGTATCTCTCTCCATCTATTTGTATCATCTTTAATTTCTTTCATCAGTGTCCTATAATTTTCTGCATACAGGTCTTTTGTCTCCTTAGGTAGGTTTATTCCTAGATATTTTATTCTTTTTGTTTTTGCCTCCATTCTTTTGCCAAGGTCTTGGATCATCTTCACTATCTTTATTCTGATTCTTTTTCTGGAAGGTTCCCTATCTCCGCCTCATTTCGTTTTTTTTCTGGCGCGCTATCTTGTTCCTTGATCTGGTATAAAGTCCTCTGCCTTTTCATTTTGTCTATCTTTCTGTGAATGTGGTTTTCCTTCCACAGGCTTCAGAATTGTAGTTCTTCTTGCTTCTGCTGTCTGCTCTCCAGTGGATGAGTCTATCTTAGAGGCTTGTGCAAGCTTCCTGATGGGAGGGACTGGTGGTGGGTAGAGCTGGGTGTTGCTTTGGTGGGCAGAGCTTTAATCCGCTTGTCTGCGGATTAAATAAAACTTTAATAAAAAGTTTAATCCGCTTGTCTGCTGATCCATGGGGCTGGGTTCCCTCCCTGTTGGTTGTTTGGCCTGAGGCGACCCAGCACTGGAGCCTACATTGCTCTTGGTGGGGCTAATGGCGGACTCTGGGAGGGCTCACACCAAGGAGTATTTCCCAGAACTTCTGCTGCCAGTGTCGTTGTCCTCATGGTGAGCCACAACCACAGCCACCACCTGCCTCTGCAGGAGACCCTCTAAAACTATCAGGTAGTTCTGGTCATTCTCCTACGGGGTCACTGCTCCTTCCCCTGGGCCCTGATGTGCACACTACTTTGTGTGTGTCCTCCAAGAGTGGAGTATCTGAGTGGAGTTGAGACTCTGAGACTCTGCGTGGAGTCGCACAGACTCTGGGTCCTGTGAAGCTTCGATGTTTTGTGGTTCTAGAAATCCTATAGGAGACGGTCCACAGCAGGTGAAGCTAATGCTCTCAGTAGAGGTGATGAAGCCAAAGATCTGCAGTTCCAACTAGAGGTGCCGCTGTACATACAGGACAAAATCATCTCGTGTGAATGTAGTTCAGGCATGTTTAAGAAGAATGGAGCCATGTTAATGCCTACCATATTCTATCTTGAGCCTCTCCTCAGGGACCCCCTCCTCAGTTCCTGAGGCTCCTGTAAGTCATGTAAAGGGGACTGGAGAGTGGGCTCTGTCCAGTCTGAGCCCTGAGTTACCCTGTGTGTATCTTAGGATACTTTGTATTTCTGTGGTGTCTGTTGTAACATCATCTCTTTCATTTCAGATTTATTTGGGCCCTTTCTTTTTTTAAAAAAAAAAACATACTATTGTTGTCTTTTATTCTTTACAGAAGTGTAATAAGTGTTTGATCTACTATCCTCACTCTATGTATACTTTTTGCAGTGAGATTTTTACTTTACTTTGTTTTCTTGCTACTATCAATAATTAGTGAGACTTCCTTTAAGCTATCTTCAACATTGCTTATAAAGCTGCTTTATTAGTGATGACAGAGCCTTAATGGAAGTCATGTTCTGGTTGTAAAGTAGAATGCAATGTGCCAGCAAAAGCCCCTTAAGTTTACTCATTACTTCTTGTTCTTTTTTTAATTTAATTTTTATTTTTTATCAGAGCAAATTTTATTAAAATGTTTTGTTTCCTCTAGGTGTGCAAGATGTGGTTCTTTTAAAAATATACATATATCTATTCTTCTTCTTTGGATCATTTTCCCATGTAGGTTATGACACAATGTTGAGTAATCTTCTCTTGGTATTACGTAGGTCTTTGGTGATTACATATTTCACATGTGTTTCTATATCTATGTTAACCCCAATATCCTAATGTATCCAATCCTCACACCTTTCCATTTGGTGAAACATAAGTTTCTTTAATGAATCTGTGATTGCATTTCTCTGTGGAAATATCTTCATTGGTATCAATTTTTAGCTAAGACCTATAAGTGATATTATAGGATATGTGTCTTTTGTTTTCTGACTTAGTACAATTTGCCTGATTACCTCAAGAATCATACATGGTGCTGCAAATGGCATTGTTTCATTTTTTTCCCTGGCTAATATTCCATCTGTACATGAACCAGTTCTTCTTTGGCCACGCAACTCTTGATGGACTTTTTGGTTGCATCCATGTCTTGGCTATTGTAATACTGCTGCAATGCACATTTGCTTGCCTGTGTCTTTCCAGATCTATCTTCCTATGTTATAGGCCAAGGAGTGGGCTTGCTGTATCATATGGTAGCTCAGTGTGTACGTTTTAAAGGCACCACCATTCAGTTCTCATTAGTGGCTCTTTCCAGGTTACGTCCAACTTAAAGTTGAGGGTATGCATTTCTCCACAACACCTTCAGTATTTATTGTTAGTAGTTTTATTGCTGATGGTTATTCTGACAGGTACGAGCTGAGACCTCTTTGTGGTTGAACTTGCATGTGCCCCATAATCTGTTGAAATTGAGCTTTGAAGCATGTCCTTTTTATTTATCAAACTGTGATTACAGCTTAGTTCTTCAAAGTGTTTACTTAAAGTATGTGTCACATTTTGAAATTTTTTGGCCATTACCTCCCTCAAGACATTTTGAGGGCAGTTTTCATTTACAGCCCTGCAGTACTTGTTCATATGAAGTGACCATTAGCACAGGCTTTAAGGCTGCTTTTGCAGGTAACGGCCAGAAGGCGGCAGCCTTTCTATGTTCCCCACTCTGGTAACTAGGGAAAAACACCTTCCGGCCACTGGTGGCCCTCGGTTATAAATTAGAGTGCAATGTGCCCGGATAAACCCACAAATGCTGATGTCTCCTTACTTTTGTTTTGTTTTTTAGATTTAATTTATAATTATTATTGGAGTAATATTCCATTGTGTACATGGACCACTTCGTCTTGGTGCATTCCTCGGTTGATGGACATTTTTGTTGCTTCCAAGTGTTGGCTATGGTAAATAGTCCTGGAGTGCCGGATTGCCAGCCTGTGACTTTATGATTTTCATTTTCTCAGGTGATAGGCCCAGCAGTGGTTGTGACTGATGGACTGGTAGCTCAATGTTTCCCTTTTCAAAGCACCTACATTGTGTTTTCATTAGTGGCTCTTTACATGCCCCCCCTCACAACCGAGGGTACGCATTTCTCCACACTCCCTTCAGCATTTATTTTTTGCAACATTTTTCCTAATGGCCATTCTGACTGCTGTGAGCTGATAGGTTTTTGTAATATGGGTATTCATGTCATTAAAATTTCTAAAATTCATCAGTTTTCCACACCTTTTTTTCTGTTAAAAAAAAAAAAAAAGAAAAAATTGTGAATACAATATACCTCTTGAAAGTGTCTTCTTGAAACGTTGCCCTCATTTGAATTTTTTGGTCAATTTTCAACCCCAGGATTTTTGTGTAGGGTAGGTGTCATTTACAGGCCTGCGGTTATCTGAATACTTAGTGACCTTAAGCAATGGGTTTAAAGCTTCTGTTGTGGGAAACGGCTACAATGAGGTAGCATTTCTCCATTCCCAAATCTGGGTACTAGGGCAAGAGCCTTTCTGGAAGTCGTGTTCCTAGGTTGTAAATTAGAATGGAATGTGCCAGGAGATAGCCCCATATGTTTATGTCTCATTACTTCTTCTTGGTTTTTTAAATTTTTAAAATCGGGGTTAAGATTAGAATATTGTTTGTCCTAAGTGTACACAGTCTGGTTCATTTATACATTATATACGTCTATTCATGTACAGATCCTCTTCCCATGTAAAATATTACAGAGTGTTCCGTAGACCCCCCTTAATATATGGTCTGGCTTTTTGATAAATGTATATAATATGTATTTATATATGTATAGTAACACTAATCTACATTTATCCATTGCCCCCACCTTTCCTTATACATGAGCAGAGTTTGATTTCTAAGCACGTGAGTGTCTTTCTCTTTGGAAATCTGTTCATTTCTGTCAGTTATTAGATAATCCCATAAGTGATAACATAGGGTATAGCTCTTTTGCTTTGCGACCTACCTCATGTTTAGAGATTATCTCCAGGCTCATCTATGGTGCCTCAAAGAGCAGTGCTTCATTGTTTTCCATGGCTTATATTCCATTGTGTACATGGATCACTTCTTCTTGGTGCATTCCTCTGTTGATGGACAGGTTTGTTGCTTCCAAGTGTTGCCTATGGTAAATATTGCTGGAGTGCAGGATTGCCAGCCTCTGATTTTTGATTTTCATTTTCTCAGGTGATAGACCCAGCAGTGGGTATGATTGATTGACTGCTATGGTAGCTCAACGTTTACCTTTTCAAAGCACCTCAATTGTGCTTTCATTAGTGGCTCTTACCACGTCCCCCTTAGAATCGAGGGTACGCATTTCTCCACAATCACGTCAGCATTTATTGTTTGCAGCATTTTTGTTGATGGCCATTCTGACTGGTGTGAGCTGATAGGTTTTTGTAATTTGGGTTTACATGCCTGTAAAAATTCCTACAATTCATCATTTTTCCACGCCTTTTTCTTTTCTGTTTAAAGAAAAAAGAAAAAAAGTGTGAGTATAATATACCTCTCCAAATTTTCTTTTTGGAAGGTTGCACTCTAGAATTTATTGGTCGATTTTCGACCTCAGTATTTTTTGGAAGGCAGGTGTCATTTACAGAACTGCAATTGGTGAATATTTAGTGACCTTTGGCAGTGGGTTTAAAGCTGCTGTTGTGGGAAACGGCCACAAGAATGCAGCATTTCTCCATTCCCGAATCTGGGTACTAGGGCAGCAGAGCCGTTCTGGAAGTCGTTTGCCTAGGTTGTAAATTTGCATGGAATGTGCCAGGAAAACCCCCCATAAGTTTATGTCTCATTACTCCTAGTTCGTTGTTTAAATTTTTTCAATTGGGGTAATGGTTAGAATGTTGCTTGTCCAAGGTGTACACACTCTGGTTCATCTACATATTCTATATACTTATTTATGTAGAGATCCTCTTCCCCTGTAAATTATAACAGAGTGTTCCGTAAACCTTCCTTGCTATAGGGTCGGTCTTTTTGATATATGTATATAATATGTATTTGTATACATATGGTAACGCTAATCTTCATTTATCCATTCCCCCCACCTTTCCTTTTAGATAAGCATAGGTTTTTTTAATAAGTCTGTGATTGACTTTCTCTATGGAAATATGTTCATCTGTGTCCGTTATTAGATAACGCCTATAAGTGATATCATAGGATATAGGACTTTTGCTTTCCGACTTACCTCATGTTCTGTGATTATCTCCAAGATCATCTATGGTGCCTCAAAGAGCAGTGTTTCACTGTTTTCCATGCCTAGTATTCATTGTCTACATGGACCACTTTTTCTTTATCCTTTCATCTGTTGATGGACATTTTGGTTGCTTCACTGTCTTGTCTATTTTGAATAAGGCTGCAGTGCAGCTTTTGCAACCCGGGTATTCTTCATTCTGGTCTTCTCAGGTGAGAGGCCCATTGGTGATCCTGCTGGATTGAAAGGTACCTCAGTTTTTCCTTTTCAACGCAGCTCCTTTCTGTTCGCATTATTAGCATTTAACCCTTTTACATCTCACCAGCAGCTACAGGGTACACAGATCTCTAAAACCTCTTCAGCATTTATTGTTTGTAGACTTTTTGCCAATGGTCAGTCGACTGGTGTGAGTTGAAAACTTTTTGTAGATTAGATTGCATGAGTCTAATACTTCCTGAGGTGGAACTTTTATCCATTTTCCTTTCTTTAAAAAGAGAGTGAGTAAAACTTACCTCTTTATACTATCTTGAAAATCCTGCGTGTTTTGAATTTTTTTTTATCCATTCCCTACCTCAGCACACTTTTTTAGGGCAGGTGTCCTTTACAGCCCTGAGTCCTTGTGAATGGTAAGTGACCATTAGCTGTGGGTTAAAAGCTGCTCTTGCGGGAATCGGCCACAAGGCGGCAGCATTTCTCCTTTACCAAATCTGGTTACTAGGGCAACAGAGCCTTACTGGAAGTGGTGTTCTAGGTTGTAAATTAGAATGGAATGTGCGAGGAAAAAGCCCTTTAAGTTTATGTCTCATTACTTCTTGTTGGTGTTTTTAAATTAATTTTTATTTTTCATCACAGCAAACTTGATTACAATGTTTTCTTTGTTCTAGGTGTGCAAGATGTGGTTCTTTCACACATATGCATATATCTATTCTTCTTCGGATCCTTTTCCCATGTCTGTTATGACACAATGTTGAGTAGTCTCCTCTTGGTATTGCGTAGGTCTTTGGTGATTATATATTTCACATGTGTTTGTATCTCTCTGTTAACCTCAATATGGTAATGTATCCAATCCTCACACCTTTCCATTTGGTGAACCATAAGTTTTTTTAATGAAGCTATGATAGTGTTTCTCTGTGGAAATATCTTTGTTTGTATCATTTTTTAGGTAACACCTATATGTGATATGATAGGATATGGGTCTTTCGCTTTCTCACTTACTCCAAGTGGCGTGATTACATCTAGACTCATCTATGGTGCTGCAAATGGCATTGTTTCATTTTTTCACAAGCTCATATTCCATCTGTACATGTAGCAGTCCTTCTTTGTCCGCCCATCTGTCGGTGGACTTTCTGGTTACTTCCATATCTTGGCTATGGGAATACTATGCAATGCAGATTTGCGTACCTGTGTCCTTCCAATTCTGTCTTCTTAGTTTATAGGTCCAGGAATAGGTCTGCTGGATGCTATGGTAGCTCAATGTTTACCTTTTAAAGGCACCTCTATTCTGTTCTCTTTAGTGGCTCTTTCCAGGTTACGTCCCACATAAAGTTGAGGGTATGCATTTCTTCCCAGCACCTTCAGCATTTATTCTTTGTAGTTTTTGCTGATGGTTATTCTGAGTGGTGTGAGCTGATACCTCTTTGTGGTTGAATTTGCATGTGTCTCATAATGCGTTGAAATTGAGCTTTTAGACATGTCCTTTTTATTTTTCCAGCTGTGATTAGAGCTTATTTCTTCAAAGTGTTTTCTTAAAGTATGTATCACCATTTGAAATATTTTGGCCATTATCTCCCTCAAGATATTTTGAGGGCAGGTTTCATTTACAGCCCTGCAGCACTTGTTCATATGAAGTGACCATTAGCTCAGGCTTTAAACCTGCTTTTGCAGGTAACGGCCAGAGAGTGGCAGCCTTTCTACATTCCCCATGCTGGTACCAGGGAAACAGACCTACCGGCCAGTGGTGTTCTTCGGTTATAAACTAGAGTGCAATGTGCCCGGATAAACCCACAAATGTTGATGTCTCCTTGCTTTTGTTTGTTTTTAAATTTAATTTATATTTATTATTAGAGTAATATTCCATTGTGTACGTGGACCACTTCTTCTTGGTGCATTCCTCGGTTGATGGACATTTTCATTGCTTCCAAGTGCTGGCTATGGTAAATCTTGCTGGCGTACAGGTTTGCCAGCCTGTGACTTTTTGATTCTCATTTTCTCAGGTGATAGGCCAAGCAGTGGTTGTGATTGATTGACTGGTAGCTCAATGTTTCCCTGTTCAAAGCGCCTACATTGTGTTTTCATTAGTGGCTCTTTACATGCCCCCCCCTTACAACCGAGGGTACGCATTTCTCCACACTCCCTTCACCATTTATTTTTTGCAGCATTTTTCCTAATGGCCATTCTGACTGCTCTGAGCTGATAGGTTTTGTAATATGGGTATGCATGTCATTAAAATTTTTAAAATTCATCATATTCCTACGCCTTTGTCTTTTCTCTTAAAAGAAAAAAAACGTGAGTAAAATATAGCTCTTGAAATTGTCTTCTTCGAAGGTTGCCCTCTTTTGAATTTTTTGGTCGATTTTTGACCGCAGAAATTTTCTGGAGGGCGGGTGCCATTTACAGAACTGCAAGTTGGTGAAAATTTAGTGACCTTTTGCAGTGGGTTCAAAGCTGCTGTTGTGGGAAACGGCCTCAAGGAGGTAGCATTTCTCCATTCCCCAATCTGGGTACTAGGGCAGCAGAGCCTTTCTGGAAGTCATTGTCCTAGGTTGTAAATTAGAATGGAATTTGCCAGGAGAAATCCCCATAAGTTTATGTCTCATTACTTCTTCTTGGTTTTTAAATTTTTTTTTTAATCTGTGTAAAGTTTAGAACATTGTCTGTCCTAGGTGTACACAATCTGGTTCATTTGTACATTATGCATGTCTATGAATGTACAGATCCTCTTCCCATGTAAAATATTACAGTGTTCCGTCGACCTCCCTTGCTATATGTTCGGTCTTTTTGATACATGGATATAATATGTATTTGTATATGTATAGTAACACTAATCTTCATTTCTCAATTTCCCCCCTCCTTTCCTTTTAGATGAGCATAGTTTGTTTTCTAAGCCTGTGAGTGTCTTTCTCTTTGGAAATATGTTCATCTGTGTCAGTTATTAGATAATGCCATAAGTGATAATATAGGCTATAGGTCTTTGGCTTTCCGACCTACTTCATGTTTTTTGATTATCTCCAGGCTCATCTATGGTGCCTCAAAGAGCAGTGCTTCAAGGTTTTCCATGGCTAATATTCCATTGTGTACATGGACCACTTCTTCTTGGTGCATTCCTCTGTTGATGGACATGTCCGTTGCTTCCAAGTGTTGCCTATGGTAAATATTGCTGGAGTGCAGGATTGCCAGCCTTTGATTATTGATTTTCATTTTCTCAGGTGATAGACCCAGCAGTGGGTATGATTGATTGACTGCTATGGTAGCTCAACGTTTACCTTTTCAAGGCACCTCATTTGTCCTTTCATTAGTGACTCTTACCACGTCCCCCTTAGAATCGAGGGGACGCATTTCTCCACAATCACGTCAGCATATATTGTTTGCAGGATTTTTGTTGATGGCCATTCTGACTGGTGTGAGCTGATAGGTTTTTGTAATTTGGGTTTACGTGCCTGTCAAAATTCCTACAATTCATCATTTGTCCACGCCTTTTTCTTTTCTGTTAAAAGAAAAAAAGAAAAAAACTGTGAGTATAATATACCTCTTCAAATTTTCTTTTTGGAAGGTTGCACTCTAGAATTTTTTGGTCGATTTTCGACCTCAGTATTTTTTGGAGGGCAGGTGCCATTTACAAAACTGCCATTGGTGAATATTTAGTGACCTTTGGCAGTGGGTTTAAAGCTGCTGTTGTGGGAAACGACCACAAGGATGCAGCATTTCTCCATTGCCAAATCTGGGTACTAGGGCAGCAGAGCCGTTCTGGAAGTCGTTTGCCTAGGTTGTAAATTTGGATGGAATGTGCCAGGAAAACCCCCCATAAGTTTATGTCTCATTACTCCTAGTTCGTTGTTTTAATTTTTTCATTTGGGGTAATGGTTAGAATGTTGCTTGTCCAAGGTGTACACACTCTGGTTCATCTACATATTCTATAAACCTATTTATGTAGAGATCCTCTTCCCCTGTAAATTATTACAGAGTGTTCCGTAAACCTTCCTTGCTATAGGGTCGGTCTTTTTGATATATGTATATAATATGTATTTGTATACATATGGTAACGCTAATCTTCATTTATCCATCCCCCCCACCTTTCCTTTTAGATAAGCATAGTTTTTTTTTTTTAAATAAGTCTGTGATTGACTTTCTTTGTGGAAATATGTTCATTTGTGTCCGTTATTAGATAACGCCTATAAGTGATATCATAGGATATAGGACTTTTGCTTTCCGACTTACCTCATGTTCTGTGATTATCTCCAAGATCATCTATGGTGCCTCAAAGAGCAGTGTTTCACTGTTTTCCATGCCTAGTATTCATTGTCTACATGGACCACCACTTCTTCTTTATCCTTTCATCTGTTGATGGACATTTTGGTTGCTTCACTGTCTTGTCTATTGTGAATAAGGCTGCAGTGCAGCTTTTGCAACCCGGGTCTTCTTCATTCTGGTCTTCTCAGGTGAGAGGCCCATTGGTGCGCCTGCTGGATTGAATGGTACCTCAGTTTTTCCTTTTCAACGCAGCTCCTTTCTGTTCTCATTATTAGCGTTTAACCCTTTTACATCTCACCAGCAGCTAGAGGATACACAGTTCTCTAAAACCTCTTCAGCATTTATTGTTTGTAGAGTTTTTGCCAATGGTCAGTCGACTGGTGTGAGTTGAAAAGTTTTTGTAGATTAGATTGCATGAGTCTAATACTTCCTGAGGTGGAACTTTTATCCATTTTCCTTTCTTTAAAAAGAGAGTGAGTAAAACTTACCTCTTTATACTATCTTGAAAATCCTGCGTGTTTTGAATTTTTTTTTTATCCATTCCCTACCTCAGCACACTTTTTTAGGGCAGGTGTCCTTTACAGCCCTGAGTCCTTGTGAATGGTAAGTGACCATTAGCTGTGGGTTAAAAGCTGCTCTTGTGGGAATCGGCCACAAGGCGGCAGCATTTCTCCTTTACCAAATCTGGTTACTAGGGCAACAGAGCCTTACTGGAAGTGGTGTTCTAGGTTGTAAATTAGAATGGAATGTGCGAGGAAAAAGCCCTTTAAGTTTATGTCTCATTACTTCTTGTTGGTATTTTTAACTTAATTTTTATTTTTTACCACAGCAAACTTGATTACAATGTTTTCTTTGTTCTAGGTGTGCAAGATGTGGTTCTTTCACACATATGCATATATCTATTCTTCTTCAGATCCTTTTCCCATGTCGGTTATGACACAATGTTGAGTAGTCTCCTCTTGGTATTGCGTAGGTCTTTGGTGATTATATATTTCACATGTGTTTGTATCTCTCTGTTAACCTCAATATGGTAATGTATCCAATCTCACACCTTTCCATTTGGTGAACCATAAGTTTTTTTAATGAAGCTATGATAGTGTTTCTCTGTGGAAATATCTTTGTTTGTATCATTTTTTAGGTAACACCTATATGTGATATGATAGGATATGGGTCTTTCGCTTTCTCACTTACTCCAAGTTGCGTGATTACTTCTAGACTCATCTATGGTGCTGCAAATGGCATTGTTTCATTTTTTCACAAGCTCATATTCCATCTGTACATGTAGCAGTCCTTCTTTGTCCGCCCATCTGTCGGTGGACTTTCTGGTTACTTCCATATCTTGGCTATGGGAATACTATGCAATGCAGATTTGCGTACCTGTGTCCTTCCAATTCTGTCTTCTTAGTTTATAGGTCCAGGAATAGGTCTGCTGGATCCTATGGTAGCTCAATGTTTACATTTTAAAGGCACCTCTATTCTGTTCTCTTTAGTGGCTCTTTCCAGGTTACGTCCCACATAAAGTTGAGGGTATGCATTTCTTCCCAGCACCTTCAGCATTTATTCTTTGTAGTTTTTGCTGATGGTTATTCTGAGTGGTGTGAGCTGATACCTCTTTGTGGTTGAATTTGCATGTGTCTCATAATGCGTTGAAATTGAGCTTTTAGACATGTCCTTTTTATTTTTCCAGCTGTGATTAGAGCTTATTTCTTCAAAGTGTTTTCTTAAAGTATGTGTCACCATTTGAAATATTTTGGCCTTTATCTCCCTCAAGATATTTTGAGGGCAGGTTTCATTTACAGCCCTGCAGTACTTGTTCATATGAAGTGACCATTAGCTCAGGCTTTAAACCTGCTTTTGCAGGTAACGGCCAGAGAGCGGCAGCCTTTCTACGTTCCCCATGCTGGTACCAGGGAAACAGACCTACCGGCCAGTGGTGTTCTTCGGTTATAAACTAGAGTGCAATGTGCCCGGATAAACCCACAAATGTTGATGTCTCCTTGCTTTTGTTTGTTTTTAAATTTAATTTATATTTATTATTAGAGTAATATTCCATTGTGTACGTGGACCACTTCTTCTTGGTGCATTCCTCGGTTGATGGACATTTTCATTGCTTCCAAGTACTGACTATGGTAAATCTTGCTGGCGTACAGGTTTGCCAGCCTGTGACTTTTTGATTCTCATTTTCTCAGGTGATAGGCCAAGCAGTGGTTGTGATTGATTGACTGGTAGCTCAATGTTTCCCTGTTCAAAGCGCCTACATTGTGTTTTCATTAGTGGCTCTTTACATGCCCCCCCCCTTACAACCGAGGGTACGCATTTCTCCACACTCCCTTCACCATTTATTTTTTGCAGCATTTTTCCTAATGGCCATTCTGACTGCTCTGAGCTGATAGGTTTTGTAATATGGGTATGCATGTCATTAAAATTTTTAAAATTCATCATATTCCTACGCCTTTGTCTTTTCTCTTAAAAGAAAAAATCGTGAGTACAATATAGCTCTTGAAATTGTCTTCTTCGAAGGTTGCCCTCTTTTGAATTTTTTGGTCGATTTTTGACCGCAGAAATTTTCTGGAGGGCGGGTGCCATTTACAGAACTGCAAGTTGGTGAAAATTTAGTGACCTTTTGCAGTGGGTTCAAAGCTGCTGTTGTGGGAAACGGCCTCAAGGAGGTAGCATTTCTCCATTCCCCAATCTGGGTACTAGGGCAGCAGAGCCTTTCTGGAAGTCATTGTCCTAGGTTGTAAATTAGAATGGAATTTGCCAGGAGAAATCCCCATAAGTTTATATCTCATTACTTCTTCTTGGTTTTTAATTTTTTTTTTTAATCTGGGTAAATTTAGAACATTGTCTGTCCTAGGTGTACACAATCTGGTTCATTTGTACATTATGCATGTCTATGAATGTACAGATCCTCTTCCCATGTAAAATATTACAGTGTTCCGTCGACCTCCCTTGCTATATGTTCGGTCTTTTTGATACATGGATATAATATGTATTTGTATATGTATAGTAACACTAATCTTCATTTCTCAATTTCCCCCCTCCTTTCCTTTTAGATGAGCATAGTTTGTTTTCTAAGCCTGTGAGTGTCTTTCTCTTTGGAAATATGTTCATCTGTGTCAGTTATTAGATAATGCCATAAGTGATAATATAGGCTATAGGTCTTTGGCTTTCCGACCTACTTCATGTTTTTTGATTATCTCCAGGCTCATCTATGGTGCCTCAAAGAGCAGTGCTTCAAGGTTTTCCATGGCTAATATTCCATTGTGTACATGGACCACTTCTTCTTGGTGCATTCCTCTGTTGATGGACATGTCCGTTGCTTCCAAGTGTTGCCTATGGTAAATATTGCTGGAGTGCAGGATTGCCAGCCTGTGATTATTGATTTTCATTTTCTCAGGTGATAGACCCAGCAGTGGGTATGATTGATTGACTGCTATGGTAGCTCAACGTTTACCTTTTCAAGGCACCTCAATTGTCCTTTCATTAGTGACTCTTACCACGTCCCCCTTAGAATCGAGGGGACGCATTTCTCCACAATCACGTCAGCATATATTGTTTGCAGGATTTTTGTTGATGGCCATTCTGACTGGTGTGAGCTGATAGGTTTTTGTAATTTGGGTTTACATGCCTGTCAAAATTCCTACAATTCATCATTTGTCCACGCCTTTTTCTTTTCTGTTAAAAGAAAAAAGAAAAAAAGTGTGAGTATAATATACCTCTTCAAATTTTCTTTTTGGAAGGTTGCACTCTAGAATTTTTTGGTCGATTTTCGACCTCAGTATTTTTTGGAGGGCAGGTGCCATTTACAGAACTGCCATTGGTGAATATTTAGTGACCTTTGGCAGTGGGTTTAAAGCTGCTGTTGTGGGAAACGGCCACAAGGATGCAGCATTTCTCCATTCCCAAATCTGGGTACTAGGGCAGCAGAGCCGTTCTGGAAGTCGTTTGCCTAGGTTGTAAATTTGGATGGAATGTGCCAGGAAAACCCCCCATAAGTTTATGTCTCATTACTCCTAGTTCGTTGTTTTAATTTTTTCAATTGGGGTAATGGTTAGAATGTTGCTTGTCCAAGGTGTACACACTCTGGTCCATCTACATATTCTATATACCTATTTATGTAGAGATCCTCTTCCCCTGTAAATTATTACAGAGTGTTCCGTAAACCTTCCTTGCTATAGGGTCGGTCTTTTTGATATACATATATAATATGTATTTGTATACATATGGTAACGCTAATCTTCATTTATCCATCCCCCCCACCTTTCCTTTTAGATAAGCATAGTTTTTTTTTTTTTAATAAGTCTGTGATTGACTTTCTTTGTGGAAATATGTTCATTTGTGTCCGTTATTAGATAACGCCTATAAGTGATATCATAGGATATAGGACTTTTGCTTTCCGACTTACCTCATGTTCTGTGATTATCTCCAAGATCATCTATGGTGCGTCAAAGAGCAGTGTTTCACTGTTTTCCATGCCTAGTATTCATTGTCTACATGGACCTCCACTTCTTCTTTATCCTTTCATCTGTTGATGGACATTTTGGTTGCTTCACTGTCTTGTCTATTGTGAATAAGGCTGCAGTGCAGCTTTTGCAACCCGGGTCTTCTTCATTCTGGTCTTCTCAGGTGAGAGGCCCATTGGTGCGCCTGCTGGATTGAATGGTACCTCAGTTTTTCCTTTTCAACGCAGCTCCTTTCTGTTCTCATTATTAGCGTTTAACCCTTTTACATCTCACCAGCAGCTAGAGGATACACAGTTCTCTAAAACCTCTTCAGCATTTATTGTTTGTAGACTTTTTGCCAATGGTCAGTCGACTGGTGTGAGTTGAAAACTTTTTGTAGATTAGATTGCATGAGTCTAATACTTCCTGAGGTGGAACTTTTATCCATTTTCCTTTCTTTAAAAAGAGAGAGAGTAAAACTTACCTCTTTATACTATCTTGAAAATCCTGCGTGTTTTGAATTTTTTTTTATCCATTCCCTACCTCAGCACACTTTTTTAGGGCAGGTGTCCTTTACAGCCCTGAGTCCTTGTGAATGGTAAGTGACCATTAGCTGTGGGTTAAAAGCTGCTCTTGCGGGAATCGGCCACAAGGCGGCAGCATTTCTCCTTTACCAAATCTGGTTACTAGGGCAACAGAGCCTTACTGGAAGTGGTGTTCTAGGTTGTAAATTAGAATGGAATGTGCGAGGAAAAAGCCCTTTAAGTTTATGTCTCATTACTTCTTGTTGGTATTTTTAACTTAATTTTTATTTTTTATCACAGCAAACTTGATTACAATGTTTTCTTTGTTCTAGGTGTGCAAGATGTGGTTCTTTCACACATATGCATATATCTATTCTTCTTCGGATCCTTTTCCCATGTCGGTTATGACACAATGTTGAGTAGTCTCCTCTTGGTATTGCGTAGGTCTTTGGTGATTATATATTTCACATGTGTTTGTAACTCTCTGTTAACCTCAATATGGTATGGAATCCAATCCTCACACCTTTCCATTTGGTGAACCATAAGTTTTTTTAATGAAGCTATGATAGTGTTTCTCTGTGGAAATATCTTTGTTTGTATCATTTTTTAGGTAACACCTATATGTGATATGATAGGATATGGGTCTTTCGCTTTCTCACTTACTCCAAGTGGTGTGATTACTTCTAGACTCATCTATGGTGCTGCAAATGGCATTGTTTCATTTTTTCACAAGCTCATATTCCATCTGTACATGTAGCAGTTCTTCTTTGTCCGCCCATCTGTCGGTGGACTTTTTGGTTACTTCCATATCTTGGCTATGGGAATACTATGCAATGCAGATTTGCGTACCTGTGTCCTTCCAATTCTGTCTTCTTAGTTTATAGGTGCAGGAATAGGTCTGCTGGATCCTATGGTAGCTCAATGTTTACATTTTAAAGGCACCTCTATTCTGTTCTCTTTAGTGGCTCTTTCCAGGTTACGTCCCACATAAAGTTGAGGGTATGCATTTCTTCCCAGCACCTTCAGCATTTATTCTTTGTAGTTTTTGCTGATGGTTATTCTGAGTGGTGTGAGCTGATACCTCTTTATGGTTGAATTTGCATGTGTCTCATAATGCGTTGAAATTGAGCTTTTAAACATGTCCTTTTTATTTTTCCAGCTGTGATTAGAGCTTATTTCTTCAAAGTGTTTTCTTAAAGTATGTGTCACCATTTGAAATATTTTGGCCATTATCTCCCTCAAGATATTTTGAGGGCAGGTTTCATTTACAGCCCTGCAGTACTTGTTCATATGAAGTGACCATTAGCTCAGGCTTTAAACCTGCTTTTGCAGGTAACGGCCAGAGAGCGGCAGCCTTTCTACGTTCCCCATGCTGGTACCAGGGAAACAGACCTACCGGCCAGTGGTGTTCTTCGGTTATAAACTAGAGTGCAATGTGCCCGGATAAACCCACAAATGTTGATGTCTCCTTGCTTTTGTTTGTTTTTAAATTTAATTTATATTTATTATTAGAGTAATATTCCATTGTGTACGTGGACCACTTCTTCTTGGTGCATTCCTCGGTTGATGGACATTTTCATTGTTCCAAGTACTGACTATGGTAAATCTTGCTGGCGTACAGGTTTGCAAGCCTGTGACTTTTTGATTCTCATTTTCTCAGGTGATAGGCCAAGCAGTGGTTGTGTTTGATTGACTGGTAGCTCAATGTTTCCCTGATCAAAGCGCCTACATTGTGTTTTCATTAGTGGCTCTTTACATGCCCCCCCCTTACAACCGATGGTACGCATTTCTCCACACTCCCTTCACTATTTATTTTTTGCAGCATTTTTCCTAATGGCCATTCTGACTGCTCTGAGCTGATAGGTTTTGTAATATGGGTATGCATGTCATTAAAATTTTTAAAATTCATCATATTCCTACGCCTTTGTCTTTTCTCTTAAAAGAAAACAAACTTGAGTACAATATAGCTCTTGAAATTGTCTTCTTCGAAGGTTGCCCTCTTTTGAATTTTTTGGTCGATTTTTGACCGCAGAAATTTTCTGGAGGGCGGGTGCCATTTACAGAACTGCGAGTTGGTGAAAATTTAGTGACCTTTTGCAGTGGGTTCAAAGCTGCTGTTGTGGGAAACGGCCACAAGGAGGTAGCATTTCTCCATTCCCCAATCTGGGTACTAGGGCAGCAGAGCCTTTCTGGAAGTCATTGTCCTAGGTTGTAAATTAGAATGGAATTTGCCAGGAGAAATCCCCATAAGTTTATGTCTCATTACTTCTTCTTGGTTTTTAAATTTTTTTTTTAATCTGGGTAAAGTTTAGAACATTGTCTGTCCTAGGTGTACACAATCTGGTTCATTTGTACATTATGTATGTCTATGAATGTACGGATCCTCTTTCCATGTAAAATATTACAGTGTTCCGTCGACCTCCCTTGCTATATGTTCGGTCTTTTTGATACATGGATATAATATGTATTTGTATATGTATAGTAACACTAATCTTCATTTCTCAATTTCCCCCCTCCTTTCCTTTTAGATGAGCATAGTTTGTTTTCTAAGCCTGTGAGTGTCTTTCCCTTTGGAAATATGTTCATCTGTGTCAGTTATTAGATAATGCCATAAGTGATAATATAGGCTATAGGTCTTTGGCTTTCCGACCTACTTCATGTTTTGTGATTATCTCCAGGCTCATCTATGGTGCCTCAAAGAGCAGTGCTTCAAGGTTTTCCATGGCTAATATTCCATTCTGTACATGGACCACTTCTTCTTGGTGCATTCCTCTGTTGATGGACATGTCCGTTGCTTCCAAGTGTTGCCTATGGTAAATATTGCTGGAGTGCAGGATTGCCAGCCTGTGATTATTGATTTTCATTTTCTCAGGTGATAGACCCAGCAGTGGGTATGATTGATTGACTGCTATGGTAGCTCAACGTTTACCTTTTCAAGGCACCTCAATTGTCCTTTCATTAGTGACTCTTACCACGTCCCCCTTAGAATCGAGGGGATACATTTCTCCACAATCACGTCAGCATATATTGTTTGCAGGATTTTTGTTGATGGCCATTCTGACTGGTGTGAGCTGATAGGTTTTTGTAATTTGGGTTTACATGCCTGTCAAAATTCCTACAACTCATCATTTGTCCACGCCTTTTTCTTTTCTGTTAAAATAAAAAAGAAAAAAAAGTGTGAGTATAATATAACTCTTCAAATTTTCTTTTTGGAAGGTTGCACTCTAGAATTTTTTGGTCGATTTTCGACCTCAGTATTTTTTGGAGGGCAGGTGCCATTTACAGTACTGCCATTGGTGAATATTTAGTGACTTTTGGCAGTGGGTTTAAAGCTGCTGTTGTGGGAAACGGCCACAAGGATGCAGCATTTCTCCATTCCCAAATCTGGGTACTAGGGCAGCAGAGCCGTTCTGGAAGTCGTTTGCCTAGGTTGTAAATTTGGATGGAATGTGCCAGGAAAACCCCCCATAAGTTTATGTTTCATTACTCCTAGTTCGTTGTTTTAATTTTTTCAATTGGGGTAATGGTTAGAATGTTGCTTGTCCAAGGTGTACACACTCTGGTTCATCTACATATTCTATATACCTATTTATGTAGAGATCCTCTTCCCCTGTAAATTATTACAGAGTGTTCTGTAAACCTTCCTTGCTATAGGGTCGGTCTTTTTGATATATGTATATAATATGTATCTGTATACATATGGTAACGCTAATCTTCATTTATCCATCCCCCCCAACTTTCCTTTTAGATAAGCATAGTTTCTTTTTTTAAATAAGTCTGTGATTGACTTTCTTTGTGGAAATATGTTCATTTGTGTCCGTTATTAGATAACGCCTATAAGTGATATCATAGGATATAGGACTTTTGCTTTCCGACTTACCTCATGTTCTGTGATTATCTCCAAGATCATCTATGGTGCCTCAAAGAGCAGTGTTTCACTGTTTTCCATGGCTAGTATTCATTGTCTACATGGACCATCACTTCTTCTTTATCCTTTCATCTGTTGATGGACATTTTGGTTGCTTCACTGTCTTGTCTATTGTGAATAAGGCTGCAGTGCAGCTTTTGCAACCCGGGTCTTCTTCATTCTGGTCTTCTCAGGTGAGAGGCCCATTGGTGCGCCTGCTGGATTGAATGGTACCTCAGTTTTTCCTTTTCAACGCAGCTCCTTTCTGTTCTCATTATTAGCGTTTAACCCTTTTACATCTCACCAGCAGCTAGAGGATACACAGTTCTCTAAAACCTCTTCAGCATTTATTGTTTGTAGACTTTTTGCCAATGGTCAGTCGACTGGTGTGAGTTGAAAACTTTTTGTAGATTAGATTGTATGAGTCTAATACTTCCTGAGGTGGAACTTTTATCCATTTTCCTTTCTTTAAAAAGAGAGTGAGTAAAACTTACCTCTTTATACTATCTTGAAAATCCTGCGTGTTTTGAATTTTTTTTTTATCCATTCCCTACCTCAGCACACTTTTTTAGGGCAGGTGTCCTTTACAGCCCTGAGTCCTTGTGAATGGTAAGTGACCATTAGCTGTGGGTTAAAAGCTGCTCTTGCGGGAATCGGCCACAAGGCGGCAGCATTTCTCCTTTACCAAATCTGGTTACTAGGGCAACAGAGCCTTACTGGAAGTGGTGTTCTAGGTTGTAAATTAGAATGGAATGTGCGAGGAAAAAGCCCTTTAAGTTTATGTCTCATTACTTCTTGTTGGTATTTTTAACTTAATTTTTATTTTTTATCACAGCAAACTTGATTACAATGTTTTCTTTGTTCTAGGTGTGCAAGATGTGGTTCTTTCACACATATGCATATATCTATTCTTCTTCGGATCCTTTTCCCATGTCGGTTATGACACAATGTTGAGTAGTCTCCTCTTGGTATTGCGTAGGTCTTTGGTGATTATATATTTCACATGTGTTTGTATCTCTCTGTTAACCTCAATATGGTAATGTATCCAATCCTCACACCTTTCCATTTGGTGAACCATAAGTTTTTTTAATGAAGCTATGATAGTGTTTCTCTGTGGAAATATCTTTGTTTGTATCATTTTTTAGGTAACACCTATATGTGATATGATAGGATATGGGTATTTCGCTTTCTCACTTACTCCAAGTGGCGTGATTACTATTAGACTCATTTATGGTGCTGCAAATGGCATTGTTTCATTTTTTCACAAGCTCATATTCCATCTGTACATGTAGCAGTTCTTCTTTGTCCGCCCATCTGTCGGTGGACTTTTTGGTTACTTCCATATCTTGGCTATGGGAATACTATGCAATGCAGATTTGCGTACCTGTGTCCTTCCAATTCTGTCTTCTTAGTTTATAGGTGCAGGAATAGGTCTGCTGGATGCTATGGTAGCTCAATGTTTACCTTTTAAAGGCACCTCTATTCTGTTCTCTTTAGTGGCTCTTTCCAGGTTACGTCCCACATAAAGTTGAGGGTATGCATTTCTTCCCAGCACCTTCAGCATTTATTCTTTGTAGTTTTTGCTGATGGTTATTCTGAGTGGTGTGAGCTGATACCTCTTTGTGGTTGAATTTGCATGTGTCTCATAATGCGTTGAAATTGAGCTTTTAGACATGTCCTTTTTATTTTTCCAGCTGTGATTAGAGCTTATTTCTTCAAAGTGTTTTCTTAAAGTATGTGTCACCATTTGAAATATTTTGGCCATTATCTCCCTCAAGATATTTTGAGGGCAGGTTTCATTTACAGCCCTGCAGTACTTGTTCATATGAAGTGACCATTAGCTCAGGCTTCAAACCTGCTTTTGCAGGTAACGGCCAGAGAGCGGCAGCCTTTCTACGTTCCCCATGCTGGTACGAGGGAAACAGACCTACCGGCCAGTGGTGTTTTTCGGTTATAAACTAGAGTGCAATGTGCCCGGATAAACCCACAAATGTTGATGTCTCCTTGATTTTGTTTGTTTTTAAATTTAATTTATATTTATTATTAGAGTAATATTCCATTGTGTACGTGGACCACTTCTTCTTGGTGCATTCCTCGGTTGATGGACATTTTCATTGCTTCCAAGTACTGACTATGGTAAATCTTGCTGGCGTACAGGTTTGCCAGCCTGTGACTTTTTGATTCTCATTTTCTCAGGTGATAGGCCAAGCAGTGGTTGTGATTGATTGACTGGTAGCTCAATGTCTCCCTGTTCAAAGCGCCTACATTGTGTTTTCATTAGTGGCTCTTTACATGCCCCCCCCCTTACAACCGAGGGTACGCATTTCTCCACACTCCCTTCACCATTTATTTTTTGCAGCATTTTTCCTAATGGCCATTCTGACTGCTCTGAGCTGATAGGTTTTGTAATATGGGTATGCATGTCATTAAAATTTTTAAAATTCATCATATTCCTATGCCTTTGTCTTTTCTCTTAAAAGAAAAAACCGTGAGTACAATATAGCTCTTGAAATTGTCTTCTTCGAAGGTTGCCCTCTTTTGAATTTTTTGGTCGATTTTTGACCGCAGAAATTTTCTGGAGGGCGGGTGCCATTTACAGAACTGCAAGTTGGTGAAAATTTAGTGACCTTTTGCAGTGGGTTCAAAGCTGCTGTTGTGGGAAACGGCCTCAAGGAGGTAGCATTTCTCCATTCCCCAATCTGGGTACTAGGGCAGCAGAGCCTTTCTGGAAGTCATTGTCCTAGGTTGTAAATTTGAATGGAATTTGCCAGGAGAAATCCCCATAAGTTTATATCTCATTACTTCTTCTTGGTTTTTAAATTTTTTTTTTAATCTGGGTAAATTTAGAACATTGTCTGTCCTAGGTGTACACAATCTGGTTCATTTGTACATTATGCATGTCTATGAATGTACAGATCCTCTTCCCATGTAAAATATTACAGTGTTCCGTCGACCTCCCTTGCTATATGTTCGGTCTTTTTGATACATGGATATAATATGTATTTGTATATGTATAGTAACACTAATCTTCATTTCTCAATTTCCCCCCTCCTTTCCTTTTAGATGAGCATAGTTTGTTTTCTAAGCCTGTGAGTGTCTTTCTCTTTGGAAATATGTTCATCTGTGTCAGTTATTAGATAATGCCATAAGTGATAATATAGGCTATAGGTCTTTGGCTTTCCGACCTACTTCATGTTTTTTGATTATCTCCAGGCTCATCTATGGTGCCTCAAAGAGCAGTGCTTCAAGGTTTTCCATGGCTAATATTCCATTGTGTACATGGACCACTTCTTCTTGGTGCATTCCTCTGTTGATGGACATGTCCGTTGCTTCCAAGTGTTGCCTATGGTAAATATTGCTGGAGTGCAGGATTGCCAGCCTGTGATTATTGATTTTCATTTTCTCAGGTGATAGACCCAGCAGTGGGTATGATTGATTGACTGCTATGGTAGCTCAACGTTTACCTTTTCAAGGCACCTCAATTGTCCTTTCATTAGTGACTCTTACCACGTCCCCCTTAGAATCGAGGGGACGCATTTCTCCACAATCACGTCAGCATATATTGTTTGCAGGATTTTTGTTGATGGCCATTCTGACTGGTGTGAGCTGATAGGTTTTTGTAATTTGGGTTTACATGCCTGTCAAAATTCCTACAATTCATCATTTGTCCACGCCTTTTTCTTTTCTGTTAAAAGAAAAAAGAAAAAAACTGTGAGTATAATATACCTCTTCAAATTTTCTTTTTGGAAGGTTGCACTCTAGAATTTTTTGGTCGATTTTCGACCTCAGTATTTTTTGGAGGGCAGGTGCCATTTACAAAACTGCCATTGGTGAATATTTAGTGACCTTTGGCAGTGGGTTTAAAGCTGCTGTTGTGGGAAACGACCACAAGGATGCAGCATTTCTCCATTGCCAAATCTGGGTACTAGGGCAGCAGAGCCGTTCTGGAAGTCGTTTGCCTAGGTTGTAAATTTGGATGGAATGTGCCAGGAAAACCCCCCATAAGTTTATGTCTCATTACTCCTAGTTCGTTGTTTTAATTTTTTCATTTGGGGTAATGGTTAGAATGTTGCTTGTCCAAGGTGTACACACTCTGGTTCATCTACATATTCTATAAACCTATTTATGTAGAGATCCTCTTCCCCTGTAAATTATTACAGAGTGTTCCGTAAACCTTCCTTGCTATAGGGTCGGTCTTTTTGATATATGTATATAATATGTATTTGTATACATATGGTAACGCTAATCTTCATTTATCCATCCCCCCCACCTTTCCTTTTAGATAAGCATAGTTTTTTTTTTTTTTTAAATAAGTCTGTGATTGACTTTCTTTGTGGAAATATGTTCATTTGTGTCCGTTATTAGATAACGCCTATAAGTGATATCATAGGATATAGGACTTTTGCTTTCCGACTTACCTCATGTTCTGTGATTATCTCCAAGATCATCTATGGTGCCTCAAAGAGCAGTGTTTCACTGTTTTCCATGCCTAGTATTCATTGTCTACATGGACCACCACTTCTTCTTTATCCTTTCATCTGTTGATGGCCATTTTGGTTGCTTCACTGTCTTGTCTATTGTGAATAAGGCTGCAGTGCAGCTTTTGCAACCCGGGTCTTCTTCATTCTGGTCTTCTCAGGTGAGAGGCCCATTGGTGCGCCTGCTGGATTGAATGGTACCTCAGTTTTTCCTTTTCAACGCAGCTCCTTTCTGTTCTCATTATTAGCGTTTAACCCTTTTACATCTCACCAGCAGCTAGAGGATACACAGTTCTCTAAAACCTCTTCAGCATTTATTGTTTGTAGACTTTTTGCCAATGGTCAGTCGACTGGTGTGAGTTGAAAACTTTTTGTAGATTAGATTGCATGAGTCTAATACTTCCTGAGGTGGAACTTTTATCCATTTTCCTTTCTTTAAAAAGAGAGTGAGTAAAACTTACCTCTTTATACTATCTTGAAAATCCTGCGTGTTTTGAATTTTTTTTTTATCCATTCCCTACCTCAGCACACTTTTTTAGGGCAGGTGTCCTTTACAGCCCTGAGTCCTTGTGAATGGTAAGTGACCATTAGCTGTGGGTTAAAAGCTGCTCTTGTGGGAATCGGCCACAAGGCGGCAGCATTTCTCCTTTACCAAATCTGGTTACTAGGGCAACAGAGCCTTACTGGAAGTGGTGTTCTAGGTTGTAAATTAGAATGGAATGTGCGAGGAAAAAGCCCTTTAAGTTTATGTCTCATTACTTCTTGTTGGTATTTTTAACTTAATTTTTATTTTTTACCACAGCAAACTTGATTACAATGTTTTCTTTGTTCTAGGTGTGCAAGATGTGGTTCTTTCACACATATGCATATATCTATTCTTCTTCGGATCCTTTTCCCATGTCGGTTATGACACAATGTTGAGTAGTCTCCTCTTGGTATTGCGTAGGTCTTTGGTGATTATATATTTCACATGTGTTTGTATCTCTCTGTTAACCTCAATATGGTAATGTATCCAATCTCACACCTTTCCATTTGGTGAACCATAAGTTTTTTTAATGAAGCTATGATAGTGTTTCTCTGTGGAAATATCTTTGTTTGTATCATTTTTTAGGTAACACCTATATGTGATATGATAGGATATGGGTCTTTCGCTTTCTCACTTACTCCAAGTTGCGTGATTACTTCTAGACTCATCTATGGTGCTGCAAATGGCATTGTTTCATTTTTTCACAAGCTCATATTCCATCTGTACATGTAGCAGTCCTTCTTTGTCCGCCCATCTGTCGGTGGACTTTCTGGTTACTTCCATATCTTGGCTATGGGAATACTATGCAATGCAGATTTGCGTACCTGTGTCCTTCCAATTCTGTCTTCTTAGTTTATAGGTGCAGGAATAGGTCTGCTGGATCCTATGGTAGCTCAATGTTTACATTTTAAAGGCACCTCTATTCTGTTCTCTTTAGTGGCTCTTTCCAGGTTACGTCCCACATAAAGTTGAGGGTATGCATTTCTTCCCAGCACCTTCAGCATTTATTCTTTGTAGTTTTTGCTGATGGTTATTCTGAGTGGTGTGAGCTGATACCTCTTTATGGTTGAATTTGCATGTGTCTCATAATGCGTTGAAATTGAGCTTTTACACATGTCCTTTTTATTTTTCCAGCTGTGATTAGAGCTTATTTCTTCAAAGTGTTTTCTTAAAGTATGTGTCACCATTTGAAATATTTTGGCCATTATCTCCCTCAAGATATTTTGAGGGCAGGTTTCATTTACAGCCCTGCAGTACTTGTTCATATGAAGTGACCATTAGCTCAGGCTTTAAACCTGCTTTTGCAGGTAACGGCCAGAGAGCGGCAGCCTTTCTACGTTCCCCATGCTGGTACCAGGGAAACAGACCTACCGGCCAGTGGTGTTCTTCGGTTATAAACTAGAGTGCAATGTGCCCGGATAAACCCACAAATGTTGATGTCTCCTTGCTTTTGTTTGTTTTTAAATTTAATTTATATTTATTATTAGAGTAATATTCCATTGTGTACGTGGACCACTTCTTCTTGGTGCATTCCTCGGTTGATGGACATTTTCATTGCTTCCAAGTACTGACTATGGTAAATCTTGCTGGCGTACAGGTTTGCCAGCCTGTGACTTTTTGATTCACATTTTCTCAGGTGATAGGCCAAGCAGTGGTTGTGTTTGATTGACTGGTAGCTCAATGTTTCCCTGTTCAAAGCGCCTACATTGTGTTTTCATTAGTGGCTCTTTACATGCCCCCCCCTTACAACCGATGGTACGCATTTCTCCACACTCCCTTCACTATTTATTTTTTGCAGCATTTTTCCTAATGGCCATTCTGACTGCTCTGAGCTGATAGGTTTTGTAATATGGGTATGCATGTCATTAAAATTTTTAAAATTCATCATATTCCTACGCCTTTGTCTTTTCTCTTAAAAGAAAAAAAACGTGAGTACAATATAGCTCTTGAAATTGTCTTCTTCGAAGGTTGCCCTCTTTTGAATTTTTTGGTCGATTTTTGACCGCAGAAATTTTCTGGAGGGCGGGTGCCATTTACAGAACTGCGAGTTGGTGAAAATTTAGTGACCTTTTGCAGTGGGTTCAAAGCTGCTGTTGTGGGAAACGGCCACAAGGAGGTAGCATTTCTCCATTCCCCAATCTGGGTACTAGGGCAGCAGAGCCTTTCTGGAAGTCATTGTCCTAGGTTGTAAATTAGAATGGAATTTGCCAGGAGAAATCCCCATAAGTTTATGTCTCATTACTTCTTCTTGGTTTTTAAATTTTTTTTTTAATCTGGGTAAAGTTTAGAACATTGTCTGTCCTAGGTGTACACAATCTGGTTCATTTGTACATTATGTATGTCTATGAATGTACGGATCCTCTTCCCATGTAAAATATTACAGTGTTCCGTCGACCTCCCTTGCTATATGTTCGGTCTTTTTGATACATGGATATAATATGTATTTGTATATGTATAGTAACACTAATCTTCATTTCTCAATCTCCCCCCTCCTTTCCTTTTAGATGAGCATAGTTTGTTTTCTAAGCCTGTGAGTGTCTTTCCCTTTGGAAATATGTTCATCTGTGTCAGTTATTACATAATGCCATAAGTGATAATATAGGCTATAGGTCTTTGGCTTTCCGACCTACTTCATGTTTTGTGATTATCTCCAGGCTCATCTATGGTGCCTCAAAGAGCAGTGCTTCAAGGTTTTCCATGGCTAATATTCCATTGTGTACATGGACCACTTCTTCTTGGTGCATTCCTCTGTTGATGGACATGTCCGTTGCTTCCAAGTGTTGCCTATGGTAAATATTGCTGGAGTGCAGGATTGCCAGCCTGTGATTATTGATTTTCATTTTCTCAGGTGATAGACCCAGCAGTGGGTATGATTGATTGACTGCTATGGTAGCTCAACGTTTACCTTTTCAAGGCACCTCAATTGTCCTTTCATTAGTGACTCTTACCACGTCCCCCTTAGAATCGAGGGGACACATTTCTCCACAATCACGTCAGCATATATTGTTTGCAGGATTTTTGTTGATGGCCATTCTGACTGGTGTGAGCTGTTAGGTTTTTGTAATTTGGGTTTACATGCCTGTCAAAATTCCTACAATTCATCATTTGTCCACGCCTTTTTCTTTTCTGTTAAAAGAAAAAAGAAAAAAAGTGTGAGTATAATATAACTCTTCAAATTTTCTTTTTGGAAGGTTGCACTCTAGAATTTTTTGGTCGATTTTCGACCTCAGTATTTTTTGGAGGGCAGGTGCCATTTACAGAACTGCCATTGGTGAATATTTAGTGACTTTTGGCAGTGGGTTTAAAGCTGCTGTTGTGGGAAACGGCCACAAGGATGCAGCATTTCTCCATTCCCAAATCTGGGTACTAGGGCAGCAGAGCCGTTCTGGAAGTCGTTTGCCTAGGTTTTAAATTTGGATGGAATGTGCCAGGAAAACCCCCCATAAGTTTATGTTTCATTACTCCTAGTTCGTTGTTTTAATTTTTTCAATTGGGGTAATGGTTAGAATGTTGCTTGTCCAAGGTGTACACACTCTGGTTCATCTACATATTCTATATACCTATTTATGTAGAGATCCTCTTCCCCTGTAAATTATTACAGAGTGTTCTGTAAACCTTCCTTGCTATAGGGTCGGTCTTTTTGATATATGTATATAATATGTATCTGTATACATATGGTAACGCTAATCTTCATTTATCCATCCCCCCCAACTTTCCTTTTAGATAAGCATAGTTTCTTTTTTTAAATAAGTCTGTGATTGACTTTCTTTGTGGAAATATGTTCATTTGTGTCCGTTATTAGATAACGCCTATAAGTGATATCATAGGATATAGGACTTTTGCTTTCCGACTTACCTCATGTTCTGTGATTATCTCCAAGATCATCTATGGTGCCTCAAAGAGCAGTGTTTCACTGTTTTCCATGGCTAGTATTCATTGTCTACATGGACCATCACTTCTTCTTTATCCTTTCATCTGTTGATGGACATTTTGGTTGCTTCACTGTCTTGTCTATTGTGAATAAGGCTGCAGTGCAGCTTTTGCAACCCGGGTCTTCTTCATTCTGGTCTTCTCAGGTGAGAGGCCCATTGGTGCGCCTGCTGGATTGAATGGTACCTCAGTTTTTCCTTTTCAACGCAGCTCCTTTCTGTTCTCATTATTAGCGTTTAACCCTTTTACATCTCACCAGCAGCTAGAGGATACACAGTTCTCTAAAACCTCTTCAGCATTTATTGTTTGTAGACTTTTTGCCAATGGTCAGTCGACTGGTGTGAGTTGAAAACTTTTTGTAGATTAGATTGTATGAGTCTAATACTTCCTGAGGTGGAACTTTTATCCATTTTCCTTTCTTTAAAAAGAGAGTGAGTAAAACTTACCTCTTTATACTATCTTGAAAATCCTGCGTGTTTTGAATTTTTTTTTTATCCATTCCCTACCTCAGCACACTTTTTTAGGGCAGGTGTCCTTTACAGCCCTGAGTCCTTGTGAATGGTAAGTGACCATTAGCTGTGGGTTAAAAGCTGCTCTTGCGGGAATCGGCCACAAGGCGGCAGCATTTCTCCTTTACCAAATCTGGTTACTAGGGCAACAGAGCCTTACTGGAAGTGGTGTTCTAGGTTGTAAATTAGAATGGAATGTGCGAGGAAAAAGCCCTTTAAGTTTATGTCTCATTACTTCTTGTTGGTATTTTTAACTTAATTTTTATTTTTTACCACAGCAAACTTGATTACAATGTTTTCTTTGTTCTAGGTGTGCAAGATGTGGTTCTTTCACACATATGCATATATCTATTCTTCTTCGGATCCTTTTCCCATGTCGGTTATGACACAATGTTGAGTAGTCTCCTCTTGGTATTGCGTAGGTCTTTGGTGATTATATATTTCACATGTGTTTGTATCTCTCTGTTAACCTCAATATGGTAATGTATCCAATCCTCACACCTTTCCATTTGGTGAACCATAAGTTTTTTTAATGAAGCTATGATAGTGTTTCTCTGTGGAAATATCTTTGTTTGTATCATTTTTTAGGTAACACCTATATGTGATATGATAGGATATGGTCTTTCGCTTTCTCACTTACTCCAAGTGGCGTGATTACTATTAGACTCATTTATGGTGCTGCAAATGGCATTGTTTCATTTTTTCACAAGCTCATATTCCATCTGTACATGTAGCAGTTCTTCTTTGTCCGCCCATCTGTCGGTGGACTTTTTGGTTACTTCCATATCTTGGCTATGGGAATACTATGCAATGCAGATTTGCGTACCTGTGTCCTTCCAATTCTGTCTTCTTAGTTTATAGGTGCAGGAATAGGTCTGCTGGATCCTATGGTAGCTCAATGTTTACATTTTAAAGGCACCTCTATTCTGTTCTCTTTAGTGGCTCTTTCCAGGTTACGTCCCACATAAAGTTGAGGGTATGCATTTCTTCCCAGCACCTTCAGCATTTATTCTTTGTAGTTTTTGCTGATGGTTATTCTGAGTGGTGTGAGCTGATACCTCTTTGTGGTTGAATTTGCATGTGTCTCATAATGCGTTGAAATTGAGCTTTTAGACATGTCCTTTTTATTTTTCCAGCTGTGATTAGAGCTTATTTCTTCAAAGTGTTTTCTTAAAGTATGTGTCACCATTTGAAATATTTTGGCCATTATCTCCCTCAAGATATTTTGAGGGCAGGTTTCATTTACAGCCCCGCAGTACTTGTTCATATGAAGTGACCATTAGCTCAGGCTTTAAACCTGCTTTAGCAGGTAACGGCCAGAGAGCGGCAGCCTTTCTACGTTCCCCATGCTGGTACCAGGGAAACAGACCTACCTGCCAGTGGTGTTCTTCGGTTATAAACCAGAGTGCAATGTGCCCGGATAAACCCACAAATGTTGATGTCTCCTTGCTTTTGTTTGTTTTTAAATTTAATTTATATTTATTATTAGAGTAATATTCCATTGTGTACGTGGACCACTTCTTCTTGGTGCATTCCTCGGTTGATGGACATTTTCATTGCTTCCAAGTGCTGACTATGGTAAATCTTGCTGGCGTACAGGTTTGCCAGCCTGTGACTTTTTGATTCTCATTTTCTCAGGTGATAGGCCAAGCAGGGGTTGTGATTAATTGACTGGTAGCTCAATGTTTCCCTGTTCAAAGCGCCTACATTGTGTTTTCATTAGTGGCTCTTTACATGCCGCCCCCTTACAACCGAGGGTACGCATTTCTCCACACTCCCTTCACTATTTATTTTTAGCAGCATTTTTCCTAATGACCATTCTGACTGCTCTGAGCTGATAGGTTTTGTAATATGGGTATGCATGTCATTAAAATTTTTAAAATTCATCATATTCCTACGCCTTTGTCTTTTCTCTTAAAAGAAAAAAAACTTGAGTACAATATAGCTCTTGAAATTGTCTTCTTCGAAGGTTGCCCTCTTTTGAATTTTTTGGTCGATTTTTGACCGCAGAAATTTTTTGGAGGGCGGGTGCCATTTACAGAACTGCGAGTTGGTGAAAATTTAGTGACCTTTTGCAGTGGGTTCAAAGCTGCTGTTGTGGGAAACGGCCACAAGGAGGTAGCATTTCTCCATTCCCCAATCTGGGTACTAGGGCAGCAGAGCCTTTCTGGAAGTCATTGTCCTAGGTTGTAAATTAGAATGGAATTTGCCAGGAGAAATGCCCATAAGTTTATGTCTCATTACTTCTTCTTGGTTTTTAAATTTTTTTTTTTAATCTGGGTAAAGTTTAGAACATTGTCTGTCCTAGGTGTACACAATCTGGTTCTTTTGTACATTATGTATGTCTATGAATGTACGGATCCTCTTCCCATGTAAAATATTACAGTGTTCCGTCGACCTCCCTTGCTATATGTTCGGTCTTTTTGATACATGGATATAATATGTATTTGTATATGTATAGTAACACTAATCTTCATTTCTCAATTTCCCCCCTCCTTTCCTTTTAGATGAGCATAGTTTGTTTTCTAAGCCTGTGAGTGTCTTTCTCTATGGAAATATGTTCATCTGTGTCAGTTATTAGATAATGCCATAAGTGATAATATAGGCTATAAGTCTTTGGCTTTCCGACCTACTTCATGTTTTGTGATTATCTCCAGGCTCATCTATGGTGCCTCAAAGAGCAGTGCTTCAAGGTTTTCCATGGCTAATATTCCATTGTGTACATGGACCACTTCTTCTTGGTGCATTCCTCTGTTGATGGACATGTCCGTTGCTTCCAAGTGTTGCCTATGGTAAATATTGCTGGAGTGCAGGATTGCCAGCCTGTGATTATTGATTTTCATTTTCTCAGGTGATAGACCCAGCAGTGGGTATGATTGATTGACTGCTATGGTAGCTCAACGTTTACCTTTTCAAGGCACCTCAATTGTCCTTTCATTAGTGACTCTTACCACGTCCCCCTTAGAATCGAGGGGATGCATTTCTCCACAATCACGTCAGCATATATTGTTTGCAGGATTTTTGTTGATGGCCATTCTGACTGGTGTGAGCTGATAGGTTTTTGTAATTTGGGTTTACATGCCTGTCAAAATTCCTACAATTCATCATTTTTCCACGCCTTTTTCTTTTCTGTTAAAAGAAAAAAGAAAAAAAGTGTGAGTATAATATACCTCTTCAAATTTTCTTTTTGGAAGGTTGCACTCTAGAATTTTTTGGTCGATTTTCGACCTCAGTATTTTTTGGAGGGCAGGTGCCATTTACAGAACTGCCATTGGTGAATATTTAGTGACCTTTGGCAGTGGGTTTAAAGCTGCTGTTGTGGGAAACGGCCACAAGGATGCAGCATTTCTCCATTCCCAAATCTGGGTACTAGGGCAGCAGAGCCGTTCTGGAAGTCGTTTGCCTAGGTTGTAAATTTGGATGGAATGTGCCAGGAAAACCCCCCATAAGTTTATGTCTCATTACTCCTAGTTCGTTGTTTTAATTTTTTCAATTGGGGTAATGGTTAGAATGTTGCTTGTCCAAGGTGTACACACTCTGGTTCATCTACATATTCTATATACCTATTTATGTAGAGATCCTCTTCCCCTGTAAATTATTACAGAGTGTTCTGTAAACCTTCCTTGCTATAGGGTCGGTCTTTTTGATATATGTATATAATATGTATCTGTATACATATGGTAACGCTAATCTTCATTTATCCATCCCCCCCACCTTTCCTTTTAGATAAGCATAGTTTTTTTTTTTTAAATAAGTCTGTGATTGACTTTCTTTGTGGAAATATGTTCATTTGTGTCCTTTATTAGATAACGCCTATAAGTGATATCATAGGATATAGGACTTTTGCTTTCCGACTTACCTCATGTTCTGTGATTATCTCCAAGATCATCTATGGTGCCTCAAAGAGCAGTGTTTCACTGTTTTCCATGGCTAGTATTCATTGTCTACATGGACCACCACTTCTTCTTTATCCTTTCATCTGTTGATGGACATTTTGGTTGCTTCACTGTCTTGTCTATTGTGAATAAGGCTGCAGTGCAGCTTTTGCAACCCGGGTCTTCTTCATTCTGGTCTTCTCAGGTGAGAGGCCCATTGGTGCGCCTGCTGGATTGAATGGTACCTCAGTTTTTCCTTTTCAACGCAGCTCCTTTCTGTTCTCATTATTAGCGTTTAACCCTTTTACATCTCACCAGCAGCTAGAGGATACACAGTTCTCTAAAACCTCTTCAGCATTTATTGTTTGTAGACTTTTTGCCAATGGTCAGTCGACTGGTGTGAGTTGAAAACTTTTTGTAGATTAGATTGCATGAGTCTAATACTTCCTGAGGTGGAACTTTTATCCATTTTCCTTTCTTTAAAAAGAGAGTGAGTAAAACTTACCTCTTTATACTATCTTGAAAATCCTGCGTGTTTTGAATTTTTTTTTTATCCATTCCCTACCTCAGCACACTTTTTTAGGGCAGGTGTCCTTTATAGCCCTGAGTCCTTGTGAATGGTAAGTGACCATTAGCTGTGGGTTAAAAGCTGCTCTTGCGGGAATCGGCCACAAGGCGGCAGCATTTCTCCTTTACCAAATCTGGTTACTAGGGCAACAGAGCCTTACTGGAAGTGGTGTTCTAGGTTGTAAATTAGAATGGAATGTGCGAGGAAAAAGCCCTTTAAGTTTATGTCTCATTACTTCTTGTTGGTATTTTTAACTTAATTTTTATTTTTTATCACAGCAAACTTGATTACAATGTTTTCTTTGTTCTAGGTGTGCAAGATGTGGTTCTTTCACACATATGCATATATCTATTCTTCTTCGGATCCTTTTCCCATGTCGGTTATGACACAATGTTGAGTAGTCTCCTCTTGGTATTGCGTAGGTCTTTGGTGATTATATATTTCACATGTGTTTGTATCTCTCTGTTAACCTCAATATGGTAATGTATCCAATCCTCACACCTTTCCATTTGGTGAACCATAAGTTTTTTTAATGAAGCTATGATAGTGTTTCTCTGTGGAAATATCTTTGTTTGTATCATTTTTTAGGTAACACCTATATGTGATATGATAGGATATGGGTCTTTCGCTTTCTCACTTACTCCAAGTGGCGTGATTACTTCTAGACTCATCTATGGTGCTGCAAATGGCATTGTTTCATTTTTTCACAAGCTCATATTCCATCTGTACATGTAGCAGTTCTTCTTTGTCCGCCCATCTGTCGGTGGACTTTTTGGTTACTTCCATATCTTGGCTATGGGAATACTATGCAATGCAGATTTGCGTACCTGTGTCCTTCCAATTCTGTCTTCTTAGTTTATAGGTGCAGGAATAGGTCTGCTGGATGCTATGGTAGCTCAATGTTTACATTTTAAAGGCACCTCTATTCTGTTCTCTTTAGTGGCTCTTTCCAGGTTACGTCCCACATAAAGTTGAGGGTATGCATTTCTTCCCAGCACCTTCAGCATTTATTCTTTGTAGTTTTTGCTGATGGTTATTCTGAGTGGTGTGAGCTGATACCTCTTTGTGGTTGAATTTGCATGTGTCTCATAATGCGTTGAAATTGAGCTTTTAGACATGTCCTTTTTATTTTTCCAGCTGTGATTAGAGCTTATTTCTTCAAAGTGTTTTCTTAAAATATGTGTCACCATTTGAAATATTTTGGCCATTATCTCCCTCAAGATATTTTGAGGGCAGGTTTCATTTACAGCCCTGCAGTACTTGTTCATATGAAGTGACCATTAGCTCAGGCTTTAAACCTGCTTTTGCAGGTAACGGCCAGAGAACGGCAGCCTTTCTACGTTCCCCATGCTGGTACCAGGGAAACAGACCTACCGGCCAGTGGTGTTTTTCGGTTATAAACTAGAGTGCAATGTGCCCGGATAAACCCACAAATGTTGATGTCTCCTTGCTTTTGTTTGTTTTTAAATTTAATTTATATTTATTATTAGAGTAATATTCCATTGTGTACGTGGACCACTTCTTCTTGGTGCATTCCTCGGTTGATGGACATTTTCATTGCTTCCAAGTACTGACTATGGTAAATCTTGCTGGCGTACAGGTTTGCCAGCCTGTGACTTTTTGATTCTCATTTTCTCAGGTGATAGGCCAAGCAGTGGTTGTGATTGATTGACTGGTAGCTCAATGTTTCCCTGTTCAAAGCGCCTACATTGTGTTTTCATTAGTGGCTCTTTACATGCCCCCCCCCTTACAACCGAGGGTACGCATTTCTCCACACTCCCTTCACCATTTATTTTTTGCAGCATTTTTCCTAATGGCCATTCTGACTGCTCTGAGCTGATAGGTTTTGTAATATGGGTATGCATGTCATTAAAATTTTTAAAATTCATCATATTCCTACGCCTTTGTCTTTTCTCTTAAAAGAAAAAACCGTGAGTACAATATAGCTCTTGAAATTGTCTTCTTCGAAGGTTGCCCTCTTTTGAATTTTTTGGTCGATTTTTGACCGCAGAAATTTTCTGGAGGGCGGGTGCCATTTACAGAACTGCGAGTTGGTGAAAATTTAGTGACCTTTTGCAGTGGGTTCAAAGCTGCTGTTGTGGGAAACGGCCTCAAGGAGGTAGCATTTCTCCATTCCCCAATCTGGGTACTAGGGCAGCAGAGCCTTTCTGGAAGTCATTGTCCTAGGTTGTAAATTAGAATGGAATTTGCCAGGAGAAATCCCCATAAGTTTATATCTCATTACTTCTTCTTGGTTTTTAAATTTTTTTTTTAATCTGGGTAAATTTAGAACATTGTCTGTCCTAGGTGTACACAATCTGGTTCATTTATACATTATGCATGTCTATGAATGTACAGATCCTCTTCCCATGTAAAATATTACAGTGTTCCGTCGACCTCCCTTGCTATATGTTCGGTCTTTTTGATACATGGATATAATATGTATTTGTATATGTATAGTAACACTAATCTTCATTTCTCAATTTCCCCCCTCCTTTCCTTTTAGATGAGCATAGTTTGTTTTCTAAGCCTGTGAGTGTCTTTCTCTTTGGAAATATGTTCATCTGTGTCAGTTATTAGATAATGCCATAAGTGATAATATAGGCTATAGGTCTTTGGCTTTCCGACCTACTTCATGTTTTTTGATTATCTCCAGGCTCATCTATGGTGCCTCAAAGAGCAGTGCTTCAAGGTTTTCCATGGCTAATATTCCATTGTGTACATGGACCACTTCTTCTTGGTGCATTCCTCTGTTGATGGACATGTCCGTTGCTTCCAAGTGTTGCCTATGGTAAATATTGCTGGAGTGCAGGATTGCCAGCCTGTGATTATTGATTTTCATTTTCTCAGGTGATAGACCCAGCAGTGGGTATGATTGATTGACTGCTATGGTAGCTCAACGTTTACCTTTTCAAGGCACCTCAATTGTCCTTTCATTAGTGACTCTTACCACGTCCCCCTTAGAATCGAGGGGACGCATTTCTCCACAATCACGTCAGCATATATTGTTTGCAGGATTTTTGTTGATGGCCATTCTGACTGGTGTGAGCTGATAGGTTTTTGTAATTTGGGTTTACATGCCTGTCAAAATTCCTACAATTCATCATTTGTCCACGCCTTTTTCTTTTCTGTTAAAAGAAAAAAGAAAAAAACTGTGAGTATAATATACCTCTTCAAATTTTCTTTTTAGAAGGTTGCACTCTAGAATTTTTTGGTCGATTTTCGACCTCAGTATTTTTTGGAGGGCAGGTGCCATTTACAGAACTGCCATTGGTGAATATTTAGTGACCTTTGGCAGTGGGTTTAAAGCTGCTGTTGTGGGAAACGGCCACAAGGATGCAGCATTTCTCCATTCCCAAATCTGGGTACTAGGGCAGCAGAGCCGTTCTGGAAGTTGTTTGCCTAGGTTGTAAATTTGGATGGAATGTGCCAGGAAAACCCCCCATAAGTTTATGTCTCATTACTCCTAGTTCGTTGTTTTAATTTTTTCAATTGGGGTAATGGTTAGAATGTTGCTTGTCCAAGGTGTACACACTCTGGTCCATCTACATATTCTATATACCTATTTATGTAGAGATCCTCTTCCCCTGTAAATTATTACAGAGTGTTCCGTAAACCTTCCTTGCTATAGGGTCGGTCTTTTTGATATATGTATATAATATGTATTTGTATACATATGGTAACGCTAATCTTCATTTATCCATCCCCCCCACCTTTCCTTTTAGATAAGCATAGTTTTTTTTTTTTTTTTTAAATAAGTCTGTGATTGACTTTCTTTGTGGAAATATGTTCATTTGTGTCCGTTATTAGATAACGCCTATAAGTGATATCATAGGATATAGGACTTTTGCTTTCCGACTTACCTCATGTTCTGTGATTATCTCCAAGATCATCTATGGTGCCTCAAAGAGCAGTGTTTCACTGTTTTCCATGCCTAGTATTCATTGTCTACTTGGACCTCCACTTCTTCTTTATCCTTTCATCTGTTGATGGACATTTTGGTTGCTTCACTGTCTTGTCTATTGTGAATAAGGCTGCAGTGCAGCTTTTGCAACCCGGGTCTTCTTCATTCTGGTCTTCTCAGGTGAGAGGCCCATTGGTGCGCCTGCTGGATTGAATGGTACCTCAGTTTTTCCTTTTCAACGCAGCTCCTTTCTGTTCTCATTATTAGCGTTTAACCCTTTTACATCTCACCAGCAGCTAGAGGATACACAGTTCTCTAAAACCTCTTCAGCATTTATTGTTTGTAGACTTTTTGCCAATGGTCAGTCGACTGGTGTGAGTTGAAAACTTTTTGTAGATTAGATTGCATGAGTCTAATACTTCCTGAGGTGGAACTTTTATCCATTTTCCTTTCTTTAAAAAGAGAGTGAGTAAAACTTACCTCTTTATACTATCTTGAAAATCCTGCGTGTTTTGAATTTTTTTTTTATCCATTCCCTACCTCAGCACACTTTTTTAGGGCAGGTGTCCTTTACAGCCCTGAGTCCTTGTGAATGGTAAGTGACCATTAGCTGTGGGTTAAAAGCTGCTCTTGTGGGAATCGGCCACAAGGCGGCAGCATTTCTCCTTTACCAAATCTGGTTACTAGGGCAACAGAGCCTTACTGGAAGTGGTGTTCTAGGTTGTAAATTAGAATGGAATGTGCGAGGAAAAAGCCCTTTAAGTTTATGTCTCATTACATCTTGTTGGTATTTTTAACTTAATTTTTATTTTTTACCACAGCAAACTTGATTACAATGTTTTCTTTGTTCTAGGTGTGCAAGATGTGGTTCTTTCACACATATGCATATATCTATTCTTCTTCGGATCCTTTTCCCATGTCGGTTATGACACAATGTTGAGTAGTCTCCTCTTGGTATTGCGTAGGTCTTTGGTGATTATATATTTCACATGAGTTTGTATCTCTCTGTTAACCTCAATATGGTAATGTATCCAATCTCACACCTTTCCATTTGGTGAACCATAAGTTTTTTTAATGAAGCTATGATAGTGTTTCTCTGTGGAAATATCTTTGTTTGTATCATTTTTTAGGTAACACCTATATGTGATATGATAGGATATGGGTCTTTCGCTTTCTCACTTACTCCAAGTTGCGTGATTACTTCTAGACTCATCTATGGTGCTGCAAATGGCATTGTTTCATTTTTTCACAAGCTCATATTCCATCTGTACATGTAGCAGTCCTTCTTTGTCCGCCCATCTGTCGGTGGACTTTCTGGTTACTTCCATATCTTGGCTATGGGAATACTATGCAATGCAGATTTGCGTACCTGTGTCCTTCCAATTCTGTCTTCTTAGTTTATAGGTGCAGGAATAGGTCTGCTGGATCCTATGGTAGCTCAATGTTTACATTTTAAAGGCACCTCTATTCTGTTCTCTTTAGTGGCTCTTTCCAGGTTACGTCCCACATAAAGTTGAGGGTATGCATTTCTTCCCAGCACCTTCAGCATTTATTCTTTGTAGTTTTTGCTGATGGTTATTCTGAGTGGTGTGAGCTGATACCTCTTTGTGGTTGAATTTGCATGTGTCTCATAATGCGTTGAAATTGAGCTTTTAGACATGTCCTTTTTATTTTTCCAGCTGTGATTAGAGCTTATTTCTTCAAAGTGTTTTCTTAAAGTATGTGTCACCATATGAAATATTTTGGCCATTATCTCCCTCAAGATATTTTGAGGGCAGGTTTCATTTACAGCCCCGCAGTACTTGTTCATATGAAGTGACCATTAGCTCAGGCTTTAAACCTGCTTTTGCAGGTAACGGCCAGAGAGCGGCAGCCTTTCTACGTTCCCCATGCTGGTACCAGGGAAACAGACCTACCGGCCAGTGGTGTTCTTCGGTTATAAACTAGAGTGCAATGTGCCCGGATAAACCCACAAATGTTGATGTCTCCTTGCTTTTGTTTGTTTTTAAATTTAGTTTATATTTATTATTAGAGTAATATTCCATTGTGTACGTGGACCACTTCTTCTTGGTGCATTCCTCGGTTGATGGACATTTTCATTGCTTCCAAGTACTGACTATGGTAAATCTTGCTGGCGTACAGGTTTGCCAGCCTGTGACTTTTTGATTCTCATTTTCTCAGGTGATAGGCCAAGCAGTGGTTGTGATTGATTGACTGGTAGCTCAATGTTTCCCTGTTCAAAGCGCCTACATTGTGTTTTCATTAGTGGCTCTTTACATGCCCCCCCCTTACAACCGAGGGTACGCATTTCTCCACACTCCCTTCACCATTTATTTTTTGCAGCATTTTTCCTAATGGCCATTCTGACTGCTCTGTGCTGATAGGTTTTGTAATATGGGTATGCATGTCATTAAAATTTTTAAAATTCATCATATTCCTACGCCTTTGTCTTTTCTCTTAAAAGAAAAAACCGTGAGTACAATATACCTCTTGAAATTGTCTTCTTCGAAGGTTGCCCTCTTTTGAATTTTTTGGTCGATTTTTGACCGCAGAAATTTTCTGGAGGGCGGGTGCCATTTACAGAACTGCAAGTTGGTGAAAATTTAGTGACCTTTTGCAGTGGGTTCAAAGCTGCTGTTGTGGGAAACGGCCTCAAGGAGGTAGCATTTCTCCATTCCCCAATCTGGGTACTAGGGCAGCAGAGCCTTTCTGGAAGTCATTGTCCTAGGTTGTAAATTAGAATGGAATTTGCCAGGAGAAATCCCCATAAGTTTATATCTCATTACTTCTTCTTGGTTTTTAAATTTTTTTTTTTTAATCTGGGTAAATTTAGAACATTGTCTGTCCTAGGTGTACACATTCTGGTTCATTTGTACATTATGCATGTCTATGAATGTACAGATCCTCTTCCCATGTAAAATATTACAGTGTTCCGTCGACCTCCCTTGCTATATGTTCGGTCTTTTTGATACATGGATATAATATGTATTTGTATATGTATAGTAACACTAATCTTCATTTCTCAATTTCCCCCCTCCTTTCCTTTTAGATGAGCATAGTTTGTTTTCTAAGCCTGTGAGTGTCTTTCTCTTTGGAAATATGTTCATCTGTGTCAGTTATTAGATAATGCCATAAGTGATAATATAGGCTATAGGTCTTTGGCTTTCCGACCTACTTCATGTTTTTTGATTATCTCCAGGCTCATCTATGGTGCCTCAAAGAGCAGTGCTTCAAGGTTTTCCATGGCTAATATTCCATTGTGTACATGGACCACTTCTTCTTGGTGCATTCCTCTGTTGATGGACATGTCCGTTGCTTCCAAGTGTTGCCTATGGTAAATATTGCTGGAGTGCAGGATTGCCAGCCTGTGATTATTGATTTTCATTTTCTCAGGTGATAGACCCAGCAGTGGGTATGATTGATTGACTGCTATGGTAGCTCAACGTTTACCTTTTCAAGGCACCTCAATTGTCCTTTCATTAGTGACTCTTACCACGTCCCACTTAGAATCGAGGGGACGCATTTCTCCACAATCACGTCAGCATATATTGTTTGCAGGATTTTTGTTGATGGCCATTCTGACTGGTGTGAGCTGATAGGTTTTTGTAATTTGGGTTTACATGCCTGTCAAAATTCCTACAATTCATCATTTGTCCACGCCTTTTTCTTTTCTGTTAAAAGAAAAAAGAAAAAAACTGTGAGTATAATATACCTCTTCAAATTTTCTTTTTAGAAGGTTGCACTCTAGAATTTTTTGGTCGATTTTCGACCTCAGTATTTTTTGGAGGGCAGGTGCCATTTACAGAACTGCCATTGGTGAATATTTAGTGACCTTTGGCAGTGGGTTTAAAGCTGCTGTTGTGGGAAACGGCCACAAGGATGCAGCATTTCTCCATTCCCAAATCTGGGTACTAGGGCAGCAGAGCCGTTCTGGAAGTCGTTTGCCTAGGTTGTAAATTTGGATGGAATGTGCCAGGAAAACCCCCCATAAGTTTATGTCTCATTACTCCTAGTTCGTTGTTTTAATTTTTTCAATTGGGGTAATGGTTAGAATGTTGCTTGTCCAAGGTGTACACACTCTGGTCCATCTACATATTCTATATACCTATTTATGTAGAGATCCTCTTCCCCTGTAAATTATTACAGAGTGTTCCGTAAACCTTCCTTGCTATAGGGTCGGTCTTTTTGATATATGTATATAATATGTATTTGTATACATATGGTAACGCTAATCTTCATTTATCCATCCCCCCCACCTTTCCTTTTAGATAAGCATAGTTTTTTTTTTTTTTAAATAAGTCTGTGATTGACTTTCTTTGTGGAAATATGTTCATTTGTGTCCGTTATTAGATAACGCCTATAAGTGATATCATAGGATACAGGACTTTTGCTTTCCGACTTACCTCATGTTCTGTGATTATCTCCAAGATCATCTATGGTGCCTCAAAGAGCAGTGTTTCACTGTTTTCCATGCCTAGTATTCATTGTCTACTTGGACCTCCACTTCTTCTTTATCCTTTCATCTGTTGATGGACATTTTGGTTGCTTCACTGTCTTGTCTATTGTGAATAAGGCTGCAGTGCAGCTTTTGCAACCCGGGTCTTCTTCATTCTGGTCTTCTCAGGTGAGAGGCCCATTGGTGCGCCTGCTGGATTGAATGGTACCTCAGTTTTTCCTTTTCAACGCAGCTCCTTTCTGTTCTCATTATTAGCGTTTAACCCTTTTACATCTCACCAGCAGCTAGAGGATACACAGTTCTCTAAAACCTCTTCAGCATTTATTGTTTGTAGACTTTTTGCCAATGGTCAGTCGACTGGTGTGAGTTGAAAACTTTTTGTAGATTAGATTGCATGAGTCTAATACTTCCTGAGGTGGAACTTTTATCCATTTTCCTTTCTTTAAAAAGAGAGTGAGTAAAACTTACCTCTTTATACTATCTTGAAAATCCTGCGTGTTTTGAATTTTTTTTTATCCATTCCCTACCTCAGCACACTTTTTTAGGGCAGGTGTCCTTTACAGCCCTGAGTCCTTGTGAATGGTAAGTGACCATTAGCTGTGGGTTAAAAGCTGCTCTTGCGGGAATCGGCCACAAGGCGGCAGCATTTCTCCTTTACCAAATCTGGTTACTAGGGCAACAGAGCCTTACTGGAAGTGGTGTTCTAGGTTGTAAATTAGAATGGAATGTGCGAGGAAAAAGCCCTTTATGTTTATGTCTCATTACTTCTTGTTGGTATTTTTAACTTAATTTTTATTTTTTATCACAGCAAACTTGATTACAATGTTTTCTTTGTTCTAGGTGTGCAAGATGTGGTTCTTTCACACATATGCATATATCTATTCTTCTTCGGATCCTTTTCCCATGTCGGTTATGACACAATGTTGAGTAGTCTCCTCTTGGTATTGCGTAGGTCTTTGGTGATTATATATTTCACATGTGTTTGTAACTCTCTGTTAACCTCAATATGGTATGGAATCCAATCCTCACACCTTTCCATTTGGTGAACCATAAGTTTTTTTAATGAAGCTATGATAGTGTTTCTCTGTGGAAATATCTTTGTTTGTATCATTTTTTAGGTAACACCTATATGTGATATGATAGGATATGGGTCTTTCGCTTTCTCACTTACTCCAAGTGGTGTGATTACTTCTAGACTCATCTATGGTGCTGCAAATGGCATTGTTTCATTTTTTCACAAGCTCATATTCCATCTGTACATGTAGCAGTTCTTCTTTGTCCGCCCATCTGTCGGTGGACTTTTTGGTTACTTCCATATCTTGGCTATGGGAATACTATGCAATGCAGATTTGCGTACCTGTGTCCTTCCAATTCTGTCTTCTTAGTTTATAGGTGCAGGAATAGGTCTGCTGGATCCTATGGTAGCTCAATGTTTACATTTTAAAGGCACCTCTATTCTGTTCTCTTTAGTGGCTCTTTCCAGGTTACGTCCCACATAAAGTTGAGGGTATGCATTTCTTCCCAGCACCTTCAGCATTTATTCTTTGTAGTTTTTGCTGATGGTTATTCTGAGTGGTGTGAGCTGATACCTCTTTATGGTTGAATTTGCATGTGTCTCATAATGCGTTGAAATTGAGCTTTTACACATGTCCTTTTTATTTTTCCAGCTGTGATTAGAGCTTATTTCTTCAAAGTGTTTTCTTAAAGTATGTGTCACCATTTGAAATATTTTGGCCATTATCTCCCTCAAGATATTTTGAGGGCAGGTTTCATTTACAGCCCTGCAGTACTTGTTCATATGAAGTGACCATTAGCTCAGGCTTTAAACCTGCTTTTGCAGGTAACTGCCAGAGAGCGGCAGCCTTTCTACGTTCCCCATGCTGGTACCAGGGAAACAGACCTACCGGCCAGTGGTGTTCTTCGGTTATAAACCAGAGTGCAATGTGCCCGGATAAACCCACAAATGTTGATGTCTCCTTGCTTTTGTTTGTTTTTAAATTTAATTTATATTTATTATTAGAGTAATATTCCATTGTGTACGTGGACCACTTCTTCTTGGTGCATTCCTCGGTTGATGGACATTTTCATTGCTTAGAAGTGCTGACTATGGTAAATCTTGCTGGCGTACAGGTTTGCCAGCCTGTGACTTTTTGATTCTCATTTTCTCAGGTGATAGGCCAAGCAGGGGTTGTGATTGATTGACTGGTAGCTCAATGTTTCCCTGTTCAAAGCGCCTACATTGTGTTTTCATTAGTGGCTCTTTACATGCCCCCCCCTTACAACCGAGGGTACGCATTTCTCCACACTCCCTTCACTATTTATTTTTAGCAGCATTTTTCCTAATGACCGTTCTGACTGCTCTGAGCTGATAGGTTTTGTAATATGGGTATGCATGTCATTAAAATTTTTAAAATTCATCATATTCCTACGCCTTTGTCTTTTCTCTTAAAAGAAAAAAAACGTGAGTACAATATAGCTCTTGAAATTGTCTTCTTCGAAGGTTGCCCTCTTTTGAATTTTTTGGTCGATTTTTGAAAGCAGAAATTTTCTGGAGGGCGGGTGCCATTTACAGAACTGCGAGTTGGTGAAAATTTAGTGACCTTTTGCAGTGGGTTCAAAGCTGCTGTTGTGGGAAACGGCCACAAGGAGGTAGCATTTCTCCATTCCCCAATCTGGGTACTAGGGCAGCAGAGCCTTTCTGGAAGTCATTGTCCTAGGTTGTAAATTAGAATGGAATTTGCCAGGAGAAATCCCCATAAGTTTATGTCTCATTACTTCTTCTTGGTTTTTAAATTTTTTTTTTAATCTGGGTAAAGTTTAGAACATTGTCTGTCCTAGGTGTACACAATCTGGTTCATTTGTACATTATGTATGTCTATGAATGTACGGATCCTCTTCCCATGTAAAATATTACAGTGTTCCGTCGACCTCCCTTGCTATATGTTCGGTCTTTTTGATACATGGATATAATATGTATTTGTATATGTATAGTAACACTAATCTTCATTTCTCAATTTCCCCCCTCCTTTCCTTTTAGATGAGCATAGTTTGTTTTCTAAGCCTGTGAGTGTCTTTCTCTATGGAAATATGTTCATCTGTGTCAGTTATTAGATAATGCCATAAGTGATAATATAGGCTATAGGTCTTTGGCTTTCCGACCTACTTCATGTTTTTTGATTATCTCCAGGCTCATCTATGGTGCCTCAAAGAGCAGTGCTTCAAGGTTTTCCATGGCTAATATTCCATTGTGTACATGGACCACTTCTTCTTGGTGCATTCCTCTGTTGATGGACATGTCCGTTGCTTCCAAGTGTTGCCTATGGTAAATATTGCTGGAGTGCAGGATTGCCAGCCTGTGATTATTGATTTTCATTTTCTCAGGTGATAGACCCAGCAGTGGGTATGATTGATTGACTGCTATGGTAGCTCAACGTTTACCTTTTCAAGGCACCTCAATTGTCCTTTCATTAGTGACTCTTACCACGTCCCCCTTAGAATCGAGGGGACGCATTTCTCCACAATCACGTCAGCATATATTGTTTGCAGGATTTTTGTTGATGGCCATTCTGACTGGTGTGAGCTGATAGGTTTTTGTAATTTGGGTTTACATGCCTGTCAAAATTCCTACAATTCATCATTTGTCCACGCCTTTTTCTTTTCTGTTAAAAGAAAAAAGAAAAAAACTGTGAGTATAATATACCTCTTCAAATTTTCTTTTTACAAGGTTGCACTCTAGAATTTTTTGGTCGATTTTCGACCTCAGTATTTTTTGGAGGGCAGGTGCCATTTACAGAACTGCCATTGGTGAATATTTAGTGACCTTTGGCAGTGGGTTTAAAGCTGCTGTTGTGGGAAACGGCCACAAGGATGCAGCATTTCTCCATTCCCAAATCTGGGTACTAGGGCAGCAGAGCCGTTCTGGAAGTCGTTTGCCTAGGTTGTAAATTTGGATGGAATGTGCCAGGAAAACCACCCATAAGTTTATGTCTCATTACTCCTAGTTCGTTGTTTTAATTTTTTCAATTGGGGTAATGGTTAGAATGTTGCTTGTCCAAGGTGTACACACTCTGGTCCATCTACATATTCTATATACCTATTTATGTAGAGATCCTCTTCCCCTGTAAATTATTACAGAGTGTTCCGTAAACCTTCCTTGCTATAGGGTCGGTCTTTTTGATATATGTATATAATATGTATTTGTATACATATGGTAACGCTAATCTTCATTTATCCATCCCCCCCACCTTTCCTTTTAGATAAGCATAGTTTTTTTTTTTTAAATAAGTCTGTGATTGACTTTCTTTGTGGAAATATGTTCATTTGTGTCCGTTATTAGATAACGCCTATAAGTGATATCATAGGATATAGGACTTTTGCTTTCCGACTTACCTCATGTTCTGTGATTATCTCCAAGATCATCTATGGTGCCTCAAAGAGCAGTGTTTCACTGTTTTCCATGCCTAGTATTCATTGTCTACATGGACCACCACTTCTTCTTTATCCTTTCATCTGTTGATGGACATTTTGGTTGCTTCACTGTCTTGTCTATTGTGAATAAGGCTGCAGTGCAGCTTTTGCAACCCGGGTCTTCTTCATTCTGGTCTTCTCAGGTGAGAGGCCCATTGGTGCGCCTGCTGGATTGAATGGTACCTCAGTTTTTCCTTTTCAACGCAGCTCCTTTCTGTTCTCATTATTAGCGTTTAACCCTTTTACATCTCACCAGCAGCTAGAGGATACACAGTTCTCTAAAACCTCTTCAGCATTTATTGTTTGTAGACTTTTTGCCAATGGTCAGTCGACTGGTGTGAGTTGAAAACTTTTTGTAGATTAGATTGCATGAGTCTAATACTTCCTGAGGTGGAACTTTTATCCATTTTCCTTTCTTTAAAAAGAGAGTGAGTAAAACTTACCTCTTTATACTATCTTGAAAATCCTGCGTGTTTTGAATTTTTTTTTTATCCATTCCCTACCTCAGCACACTTTTTTAGGGCAGGTGTCCTTTACAGCCCTGAGTCCTTGTGAATGGTAAGTGACCATTAGCTGTGGGTTAAAAGCTGCTCTTGTGGGAATCGGCCACAAGGCGGCAGCATTTCTCCTTTACCAAATCTGGTTACTAGGGCAACAGAGCCTTACTGGAAGTGGTGTTCTAGGTTGTAAATTAGAATGGAATGTGCGAGGAAAAAGCCCTTTAAGTTTATGTCTCATTACTTCTTGTTGGTATTTTTAACTTAATTTTTATTTTTTACCACAGCAAACTTGATTACAATGTTTTCTTTGTCCTAGGTGTGCAAGATGTGGTTCTTTCACACATATGCATATATCTATTCTTCTTCGGATCCTTTTCCCATGTCGGTTATGACACAATGTTGAGTAGTCTCCTCTTGGTATTGCGTAGGTCTTTGGTGATTATATATTTCACATGTGTTTGTATCTCTCTGTTAACCTCAATATGGTAATGTATCCAATCTCACACCTTTCCATTTGGTGAACCATAAGTTTTTTTAATGAAGCTATGATAGTGTTTCTCTGTGGAAATATCTTTGTTTGTATCATTTTTTAGGTAACACCTATATGTGATATGATAGGATATGGGTCTTTCGCTTTCTCACTTACTCCAAGTGGCGTGATTACTTCTAGACTCATCTATGGTGCTGCAAATGGCATTGTTTCATTTTTTCACAAGCTCATATTCCATCTGTACATGTAGCAGTCCTTCTTTGTCCGCCCATCTGTCGGTGGACTTTCTGGTTACTTCCATATCTTGGCTATGGGAATACTATGCAATGCAGATTTGCGTACCTGTGTCCTTCCAATTCTGTCTTCTTAGTTTATAGGTGCAGGAATAGGTCTGCTGGATCCTATGGTAGCTCAATGTTTACATTTTAAAGGCACCTCTATTCTGTTCTCTTTAGTGGCTCTTTCCAGGTTACGTCCCACATAAAGTTGAGGGTATGCATTTCTTCCCAGCACCTTCAGCATTTATTCTTTGTAGTTTTTGCTGATGGTTATTCTGAGTGGTGTGAGCTGATACCTCCTTGTGGTTGAATTTGCATGTGTCTCATAATGCGTTGAAATTGAGCTTTTAGACATGTCCTTTTTATTTTTCCAGCTGTGATTAGAGCTTATTTCTTCAAAGTGTTTTCTTAAAGTATGTGTCACCATTTGAAATATTTTGGCCATTATCTCCCTCAAGATATTTTGAGGGCAGGTTTCATTTACAGCCCCGCAGTACTTGTTCATATGAAGTGACCATTAGCTCAGGCTTTAAACCTGCTTTAGCAGGTAACGGCCAGAGAGCGGCAGCCTTTCTACGTTCCCCATGCTGGTACCAGGGAAACAGACCTACCGGCCAGTGGTGTTCTTCGGTTATAAACCAGAGTGCAATGTGCCCGGATAAACCCACAAATGTTGATGTCTCCTTGCTTTTGTTTGTTTTTAAATTTAATTTATATTTATTATTAGAGTAATATTCCATTGTGTACGTGGACCACTTCTTCTTGGTGCATTCCTCGGTTGATGGACATTTTCATTGCTTAGAAGTGCTGACTATGGTAAATCTTGCTGGCGTACAGGTTTGCCAGCCTGTGACTTTTTGATTCTCATTTTCTCAGGTGATAGGCCAAGCAGGGGTTGTGATTGATTGACTGGTAGCTCAATGTTTCCCTGTTCAAAGCGCCTACATTGTGTTTTCATTAGTGGCTCTTTACATGCCCCCCCCTTACAACCGAGGGTACGCATTTCTCCACACTCCCTTCACTATTTATTTTTAGCAGCATTTTTCCTAATGACCGTTCTGACTGCTCTGAGCTGATAGGTTTTGTAATATGGGTATGCATGTCATTAAAATTTTTAAAATTCATCATATTCCTACGCCTTTGTCTTTTCTCTTAAAAGAAAAAAAACGTGAGTACAATATAGCTCTTGAAATTGTCTTCTTCGAAGGTTGCCCTCTTTTGAATTTTTTGGTCGATTTTTGAAAGCAGAAATTTTCTGGAGGGCGGGTGCCATTTACAGAACTGCGAGTTGGTGAAAATTTAGTGACCTTTTGCAGTGGGTTCAAAGCTGCTGTTGTGGGAAACGGCCACAAGGAGGTAGCATTTCTCCATTCCCCAATCTGGGTACTAGGGCAGCAGAGCCTTTCTGGAAGTCATTGTCCTAGGTTGTAAATTAGAATGGAATTTGCCAGGAGAAATCCCCATAAGTTTATGTCTCATTACTTCTTCTTGGTTTTTAAATTTTTTTTTTAATCTGGGTAAAGTTTAGAACATTGTCTGTCCTAGGTGTACACAATCTGGTTCATTTGTACATTATGTATGTCTATGAATGTACGGATCCTCTTCCCATGTAAAATATTACAGTGTTCCGTCGACCTCCCTTGCTATATGTTCGGTCTTTTTGATACATGGATATAATATGTATTTGTATATGTATAGTAACACTAATCTTCATTTCTCAATTTCCCCCCTCCTTTCCTTTTAGATGAGCATAGTTTGTTTTCTAAGCCTGTGAGTGTCTTTCTCTATGGAAATATGTTCATCTGTGTCAGTTATTAGATAATGCCATAAGTGATAATATAGGCTATAGGTCTTTGGCTTTCCGACCTACTTCATGTTTTTTGATTATCTCCAGGCTCATCTATGGTGCCTCAAAGAGCAGTGCTTCAAGGTTTTCCATGGCTAATATTCCATTGTGTACATGGACCACTTCTTCTTGGTGCATTCCTCTGTTGATGGACATGTCCGTTGCTTCCAAGTGTTGCCTATGGTAAATATTGCTGGAGTGCAGGATTGCCAGCCTGTGATTATTGATTTTCATTTTCTCAGGTGATAGACCCAGCAGTGGGTATGATTGATTGACTGCTATGGTAGCTCAACGTTTACCTTTTCAAGGCACCTCAATTGTCCTTTCATTAGTGACTCTTACCACGTCCCCCTTAGAATCGAGGGGACGCATTTCTCCACAATCACGTCAGCATATATTGTTTGCAGGATTTTTGTTGATGGCCATTCTGACTGGTGTGAGCTGATAGGTTTTTGTAATTTGGGTTTACATGCCTGTCAAAATTCCTACAATTCATCATTTGTCCACGCCTTTTTCTTTTCTGTTAAAAGAAAAAAGAAAAAAACTGTGAGTATAATATACCTCTTCAAATTTTCTTTTTACAAGGTTGCACTCTAGAATTTTTTGGTCGATTTTCGACCTCAGTATTTTTTGGAGGGCAGGTGCCATTTACAGAACTGCCATTGGTGAATATTTAGTGACCTTTGGCAGTGGGTTTAAAGCTGCTGTTGTGGGAAACGGCCACAAGGATGCAGCATTTCTCCATTCCCAAATCTGGGTACTAGGGCAGCAGAGCCGTTCTGGAAGTCGTTTGCCTAGGTTGTAAATTTGGATGGAATGTGCCAGGAAAACCACCCATAAGTTTATGTCTCATTACTCCTAGTTCGTTGTTTTAATTTTTTCAATTGGGGTAATGGTTAGAATGTTGCTTGTCCAAGGTGTACACACTCTGGTCCATCTACATATTCTATATACCTATTTATGTAGAGATCCTCTTCCCCTGTAAATTATTACAGAGTGTTCCGTAAACCTTCCTTGCTATAGGGTCGGTCTTTTTGATATATGTATATAATATGTATTTGTATACATATGGTAACGCTAATCTTCATTTATCCATCCCCCCCACCTTTCCTTTTAGATAAGCATAGTTTTTTTTTTTTTTTTTTAAATAAGTCTGTGATTGACTTTCTTTGTGGAAATATGTTCATTTGTGTCCGTTATTAGATAACGCCTATAAGTGATATCATAGGATATAGGACTTTTGCTTTCCTACTTACCTCATGTTCTGTGATTATCTCCAAGATCATCTATGGTGCCTCAAAGAGCAGTGTTTCACTGTTTTCCATGCCTAGTATTCATTGTCTACTTGGACCTCCACTTCTTCTTTATCCTTTCATCTGTTGATGGACATTTTGGTTGCTTCACTGTCTTGTCTATTGTGAATAAGGCTGCAGTGCAGCTTTTGCAACCCGGGTCTTCTTCATTCTGGTCTTCTCAGGTGAGAGGCCCATTGGTGCGCCTGCTGGATTGAATGGTACCTCAGTTTTTCCTTTTCAACGCAGCTCCTTTCTGTTCTCATTATTAGCGTTTAACCCTTTTACATCTCACCAGCAGCTAGAGGATACACAGTTCTCTAAAACCTCTTCAGCATTTATTGTTTGTAGACTTTTTGCCAATGGTCAGTCGACTGGTGTGAGTTGAAAACTTTTTGTAGATTAGATTGCATGAGTCTAATACTTCCTGAGGTGGAACTTTTATCCATTTTCCTTTCTTTAAAAAGAGAGTGAGTAAAACTTACCTCTTTATACTATCTTGAAAATCCTGCGTGTTTTGAATTTTTTTTTTATCCATTCCCTACCTCAGCACACTTTTTTAGGGCAGGTGTCCTTTACAGCCCTGAGTCCTTGTGAATGGTAAGTGACCATTAGCTGTGGGTTAAAAGCTGCTCTTGTGGGAATCGGCCACAAGGCGGCAGCATTTCTCCTTTACCAAATCTGGTTACTAGGGCAACAGAGCCTTACTGGAAGTGGTGTTCTAGGTTGTAAATTAGAATGGAATGTGCGAGGAAAAAGCCCTTTAAGTTTATGTCTCATTACTTCTTGTTGGTATTTTTAACTTAATTTTTATTTTTTACCACAGCAAACTTGATTACAATGTTTTCTTTGTTCTAGGTGTGCAAGATGTGGTTCTTTCACACATATGCATATATCTATTCTTCTTCGGATCCTTTTCCCATGTCGGTTATGACACAATGTTGAGTAGTCTCCTCTTGGTATTGCGTAGGTCTTTGGTGATTATATATTTCACATGTGTTTGTATCTCTCTGTTAACCTCAATATGGTAATGTATCCAATCTCACACCTTTCCATTTGGTGAACCATAAGTTTTTTTAATGAAGCTATGATAGTGTTTCTCTGTGGAAATATCTTTGTTTGTATCATTTTTTAGGTAACACCTATATGTGATATGATAGGATATGGGTCTTTCGCTTTCTCACTTACTCCAAGTGGCGTGATTACTTCTAGACTCATCTATGGTGCTGCAAATGGCATTGTTTCATTTTTTCACAAGCTCATATTCCATCTGTACATGTAGGAGTCCTTCTTTGTCCGCCCATCTGTCGGTGGACTTTCTGGTTACTTCCATATCTTGGCTATGGGAATACTATGCAATGCAGATTTGCGTACCTGTGTCCTTCCAATTCTGTCTTCTTAGTTTATAGGTCCAGGAATAGGTCTGCTGGATCCTATGGTAGCTCAATGTTTACATTTTAAAGGCACCTCTATTCTGTTCTCTTTAGTGGCTCTTTCCAGGTTACGTCCCACATAAAGTTGAGGGTATGCATTTCTTCCCAGCACCTTCAGCATTTATTCTTTGTAGTTTTTGCTGATGGTTATTCTGAGTGGTGTGAGCTGATACCTCTTTGTGGTTGAATTTGCATGTGTCTCATAATGCGTTGAAATTGAGCTTTTAGACATGTCCTTTTTATTTTTCCAGCTGTGATTAGAGCTTATTTCTTCAAAGTGTTTTCTTAAAGTATGTGTCACCATATGAAATATTTTGGCCATTATCTCCCTCAAGATATTTTGAGGGCAGGTTTCATTTACAGCCCCGCAGTACTTGTTCATATGAAGTGACCATTAGCTCAGGCTTTAAACCTGCTTTTGCAGGTAACGGCCAGAGAGCGGCAGCCTTTCTACGTTCCCCATGCTGGTACCAGGGAAACAGACCTACCGGCCAGTGGTGTTCTTCGGTTATAAACTAGAGTGCAATGTGCCCGGATAAACCCACAAAAGTTGATGTCTCCTTGCTTTTGTTTGTTTTTAAATTTAATTTATATTTATTATTAGAGTAATATTCCATTGTGTACGTGGACCACTTCTTCTTGGTGCATTCCTCGGTTGATGGACATTTTCATTGCTTCCAAGTACTGACTATGGTAAATCTTGCTGGCGTACAGGTTTGCCAGCCTGTGACTTTTTGATTCACATTTTCTCAGGTGATAGGCCAAGCAGTGGTTGTGATTGATTGACTGGTAGCTCAATGTTTCCCTGTTCAAAGCGCCTACATTGTGTTTTCATTAGTGGCTCTTTACATGCCCCCCCCTTACAACCGAGGGTACGCATTTCTCCACACTCCCTTCACCATTTATTTTTTGCAGCATTTTTCCTAATGGCCATTCTGACTGCTCTGTGCTGATAGGTTTTGTAATATGGGTATGCATGTCATTAAAATTTTTAAAATTCATCATATTCCTACGCCTTTGTCTTTTCTCTTAAAAGAAAAAACCGTGAGTACAATATACCTCTTGAAATTGTCTTCTTCGAAGGTTGCCCTCTTTTGAATTTTTTGGTCGATTTTTGACCGCAGAAATTTTCTGGAGGGCGGGTGCCATTTACAGAACTGCAAGTTGGTGAAAATTTAGTGACCTTTTGCAGTGGGTTCAAAGCTGCTGTTGTGGGAAACGGCCTCAAGGAGGTAGCATTTCTCCATTCCCCAATCTGGGTACTAGGGCAGCAGAGCCTTTCTGGAAGTCATTGTCCTAGGTTGTAAATTATAATGGAATTTGCCAGGAGAAATCCCCATAAGTTTATATCTCATTACTTCTTCTTGGTTTTTAAATTTTTTTTTTTAATCTGGGTAAATTTAGAACATTGTCTGTCCTAGGTGTACACATTCTGGTTCATTTGTACATTATGCATGTCTATGAATGTACAGATCCTCTTCCCATGTAAAATATTACAGTGTTCCGTCGACCTCCCTTGCTATATGTTCGGTCTTTTTGATACATGGATATAATATGTATTTGTATATGTATAGTAACACTAATCTTCATTTCTCAATTTCCCCCCTCCTTTCCTTTTAGATGAGCATAGTTTGTTTTCTAAGCCTGTGAGTGTCTTTCTCTTTGGAAATATGTTCATCTGTGTCAGTTATTAGATAATGCCATAAGTGATAATATAGGCTATAGGTCTTTGGCTTTCCGACCTACTTCATGTTTTTTGATTATCTCCAGGCTCATCTATGGTGCCTCAAAGAGCAGTGCTTCAAGGTTTTCCATGGCTAATATTCCATTGTGTACATGGACCACTTCTTCTTGGTGCATTCCTCTGTTGATGGACATGTCCGTTGCTTCCAAGTGTTGCCTATGGTAAATATTGCTGGAGTGCAGGATTGCCAGCCTGTGATTATTGATTTTCATTTTCTCAGGTGATAGACCCAGCAGTGGGTATGATTGATTGACTGCTATGGTAGCTCAACGTTTACCTTTTCAAGGCACCTCAATTGTCCTTTCATTAGTGACTCTTACCACGTCCCACTTAGAATCGAGGGGACGCATTTCTCCACAATCACGTCAGCATATATTGTTTGCAGGATTTTTGTTGATGGCCATTCTGACTGGTGTGAGCTGATAGGTTTTTGTAATTTGGGTTTACATGCCTGTCAAAATTCCTACAATTCATCATTTGTCCACGCCTTTTTCTTTTCTGTTAAAAGAAAAAAGAAAAAAAGTGTGAGTATAATATACCTCTTCAAATTTTCTTTTTGGAAGGTTGCACTCTAGAATTTTTTGGTCGATTTTCGACCTCAGTATTTTTTGGAGGGCAGGTGCCATTTACAGAACTGCCATTGGTGAATATTTAGTGACCTTTGGCAGTGGGTTTAAAGCTGCTGTTGTGGGAAACGGCCACAAGGATGCAGCATTTCTCCATTCCCAAATCTGGGTACTAGGGCAGCAGAGCCGTTCTGGAAGTCGTTTGCCTAGGTTGTAAATTTGGATGGAATGTGCCAGGAAAACCCCCCATAAGTTTATGTCTCATTACTCCTAGTTCGTTGTTTTAATTTTTTCAATTGGGGTAATGGTTAGAATGTTGCTTGTCCAAGGTGTACACACTCTGGTCCATCTACATATTCTATATACCTATTTATGTAGAGATCCTCTTCCCCTGTAAATTATTACAGAGTGTTCCGTAAACCTTCCTTGCTATAGGGTCGGTCTTTTTGATATATGTATATAATATGTATTTGTATACATATGGTAACGCTAATCTTCATTTATCCATCCCCCCCACCTTTCCTTTTAGATAAGCATAGTTTTTTTTTTTTTTTAAATAAGTCTGTGATTGACTTTCTTTGTGGAAATATGTTCATTTGTGTCCGTTATTAGATAACGCCTATAAGTGATATCATAGGATATAGGACTTTTGCTTTCCGACTTACCTCATGTTCTGTGATTATCTCCAAGATCATCTATGGTGCCTCAAAGAGCAGTGTTTCACTGTTTTCCATGCCTAGTATTCATTGTCTACTTGGACCTCCACTTCTTCTTTATCCTTTCATCTGTTGATGGACATTTTGGTTGCTTCACTGTCTTGTCTATTGTGAATAAGGCTGCAGTGCAGCTTTTGCAACCCGGGTCTTCTTCATTCTGGTCTTCTCAGGTGAGAGGCCCATTGGTGCGCCTGCTGGATTGAATGGTACCTCAGTTTTTCCTTTTCAACGCAGCTCCTTTCTGTTCTCATTATTAGCGTTTAACCCTTTTACATCTCACCAGCAGCTAGAGGATACACAGTTCTCTAAAACCTCTTCAGCATTTATTGTTTGTAGACTTTTTGCCAATGGTCAGTCGACTGGTGTGAGTTGAAAACTTTTTGTAGATTAGATTGCATGAGTCTAATACTTCCTGAGGTGGAACTTTTATCCATTTTCCTTTCTTTAAAAAGAGAGTGAGTAAAACTTACCTCTTTATACTATCTTGAAAATCCTGCGTGTTTTGAATTTTTTTTTATCCATTCCCTACCTCAGCACACTTTTTTAGGGCAGGTGTCCTTTACAGCCCTGAGTCCTTGTGAATGGTAAGTGACCATTAGCTGTGGGTTAAAAGCTGCTCTTGCGGGAATCGGCCACAAGGCGGCAGCATTTCTCCTTTACCAAATCTGGTTACTAGGGCAACAGAGCCTTACTGGAAGTGGTGTTCTAGGTTGTAAATTAGAATGGAATGTGCGAGGAAAAAGCCCTTTATGTTTATGTCTCATTACTTCTTGTTGGTATTTTTAACTTAATTTTTATTTTTTATCACAGCAAACTTGATTACAATGTTTTCTTTGTTCTAGGTGTGCAAGATGTGGTTCTTTCACACATATGCATATATCTATTCTTCTTCGGATCCTTTTCCCATGTCGGTTATGACACAATGTTGAGTAGTCTCCTCTTGGTATTGCGTAGGTCTTTGGTGATTATATATTTCACATGTGTTTGTAACTCTCTGTTAACCTCAATATGGTATGGAATCCAATCCTCACACCTTTCCATTTGGTGAACCATAAGTTTTTTTAATGAAGCTATGATAGTGTTTCTCTGTGGAAATATCTTTGTTTGTATCATTTTTTAGGTAACACCTATATGTGATATGATAGGATATGGGTCTTTCGCTTTCTCACTTACTCCAAGTGGTGTGATTACTTCTAGACTCATCTATGGTGCTGCAAATGGCATTGTTTCATTTTTTCACAAGCTCATATTCCATCTGTACATGTAGCAGTTCTTCTTTGTCCGCCCATCTGTCGGTGGACTTTTTGGTTACTTCCATATCTTGGCTATGGGAATACTATGCAATGCAGATTTGCGTACCTGTGTCCTTCCAATTCTGTCTTCTTAGTTTATAGGTGCAGGAATAGGTCTGCTGGATCCTATGGTAGCTCAATGTTTACATTTTAAAGGCACCTCTATTCTGTTCTCTTTAGTGGCTCTTTCCAGGTTACGTCCCACATAAAGTTGAGGGTATGCATTTCTTCCCAGCACCTTCAGCATTTATTCTTTGTAGTTTTTGCTGATGGTTATTCTGAGTGGTGTGAGCTGATACCTCTTTATGGTTGAATTTGCATGTGTCTCATAATGCGTTGAAATTGAGCTTTTACACATGTCCTTTTTATTTTTCCAGCTGTGATTAGAGCTTATTTCTTCAAAGTGTTTTCTTAAAGTATGTGTCACCATTTGAAATATTTTGGCCATTATCTCCCTCAAGATATTTTGAGGGCAGGTTTCATTTACAGCCCTGCAGTACTTGTTCATATGAAGTGACCATTAGCTCAGGCTTTAAACCTGCTTTTGCAGGTAACGGCCAGAGAGCGGCAGCCTTTCTACGTTCCCCATGCTGGTACCAGGGAAACAGACCTACCGGCCAGTGGTGTTCTTCGGTTATAAACTAGAGTGCAATGTGCCCGGATAAACCCACAAATGTTGATGTCTCCTTGCTTTTGTTTGTTTTTAAATTTAATTTATATTTATTATTAGAGTAATATTCCATTGTGTACGTGGACCACTTCTTCTTGGTGCATTCCTCGGTTGATGGACATTTTCATTGCTTCCAAGTACTGACTATGGTAAATCTTGCTGGCGTACAGGTTTGCCAGCCTGTGACTTTTTGATTCACATTTTCTCAGGTGATAGGCCAAGCAGTGGTTGTGTTTGATTGACTGGTAGCTCAATGTTTCCCTGTTCAAAGCGCCTACATTGTGTTTTCATTAGTGGCTCTTTACATGCCCCCCCCTTACAACCGATGGTACGCATTTCTCCACACTCCCTTCACTATTTATTTTTTGCAGCATTTTTCCTAATGGCCATTCTGACTGCTCTGAGCTGATAGGTTTTGTAATATGGGTATGCATGTCATTAAAATTTTTAAAATTCATCATATTCCTACGCCTTTGTCTTTTCTCTTAAAAGAAAAAAAACGTGAGTACAATATAGCTCTTGAAATTGTCTTCTTCGAAGGTTGCCCTCTTTTGAATTTTTTGGTCGATTTTTGACCGCAGAAATTTTCTGGAGGGCGGGTGCCATTTACAGAACTGCGAGTTGGTGAAAATTTAGTGACCTTTTGCAGTGGGTTCAAAGCTGCTGTTGTGGGAAACGGCCACAAGGAGGTAGCATTTCTCCATTCCCCAATCTGGGTACTAGGGCAGCAGAGCCTTTCTGGAAGTCATTGTCCTAGGTTGTAAATTAGAATGGAATTTGCCAGGAGAAATCCCCATAAGTTTATGTCTCATTACTTCTTCTTGGTTTTTAAATTTTTTTTTTAATCTGGGTAAAATTTAGAACATTGTCTGTCCTAGGTGTACACAATCTGGTTCATTTGTACATTATGTATGTCTATGAATGTACGGATCCTCTTCCCATGTAAAATATTACAGTGTTCCGTCGACCTCCCTTGCTATATGTTCGGTCTTTTTGATACATGGATATAATATGTATTTGTATATGTATAGTAACACTAATCTTCATTTCTCAATCTCCCCCCTCCTTTCCTTTTAGATGAGCATAGTTTGTTTTCTAAGCCTGTGAGTGTCTTTCCCTTTGGAAATATGTTCATCTGTGTCAGTTATTACATAATGCCATAAGTGATAATATAGGCTATAGGTCTTTGGCTTTCCGACCTACTTCATGTTTTGTGATTATCTCCAGGCTCATCTATGGTGCCTCAAAGAGCAGTGCTTCAAGGTTTTCCATGGCTAATATTCCATTGTGTACATGGACCACTTCTTCTTGGTGCATTCCTCTGTTGATGGACATGTCCGTTGCTTCCAAGTGTTGCCTATGGTAAATATTGCTGGAGTGCAGGATTGCCAGCCTGTGATTATTGATTTTCATTTTCTCAGGTGATAGACCCAGCAGTGGGTATGATTGATTGACTGCTATGGTAGCTCAACGTTTACCTTTTCAAGGCACCTCAATTGTCCTTTCATTAGTGACTCTTACCACGTCCCCCTTAGAATCGAGGGGACACATTTCTCCACAATCACGTCAGCATATATTGTTTGCAGGATTTTTGTTGATGGCCATTCTGACTGGTGTGAGCTGTTAGGTTTTTGTAATTTGGGTTTACATGCCTGTCAAAATTCCTACAATTCATCATTTGTCCACGCCTTTTTCTTTTCTGTTAAAAGAAAAAAGAAAAAAAGTGTGAGTATAATATAACTCTTCAAATTTTCTTTTTGGAAGGTTGCACTCTAGAATTTTTTGGTCGATTTTCGACCTCAGTATTTTTTGGAGGGCAGGTGCCATTTACAGAACTGCCATTGGTGAATATTTAGTGACTTTTGGCAGTGGGTTTAAAGCTGCTGTTGTGGGAAACGGCCACAAGGATGCAGCATTTCTCCATTCCCAAATCTGGGTACTAGGGCAGCAGAGCCGTTCTGGAAGTCGTTTGCCTAGGTTGTAAATTTGGATGGAATGTGCCAGGAAAACCCCCCATAAGTTTATGTTTCATTACTCCTAGTTCGTTGTTTTAATTTTTTCAATTGGGGTAATGGTTAGAATGTTGCTTGTCCAAGGTGTACACACTCTGGTTCATCTACATATTCTATATACCTATTTATGTAGAGATCCTCTTCCCCTGTAAATTATTACAGAGTGTTCTGTAAACCTTCCTTGCTATAGGGTCGGTCTTTTTGATATATGTATATAATATGTATCTGTATACATATGGTAACGCTAATCTTCATTTATCCATCCCCCCCAACTTTCCTTTTAGATAAGCATAGTTTCTTTTTTTAAATAAGTCTGTGATTGACTTTCTTTGTGGAAATATGTTCATTTGTGTCCGTTATTAGATAACGCCTATAAGTGATATCATAGGATATAGGACTTTTGCTTTCCGACTTACCTCATGTTCTGTGATTATCTCCAAGATCATCTATGGTGCCTCAAAGAGCAGTGTTTCACTGTTTTCCATGGCTAGTATTCATTGTCTACATGGACCATCACTTCTTCTTTATCCTTTCATCTGTTGATGGACATTTTGGTTGCTTCACTGTCTTGTCTATTGTGAATAAGGCTGCAGTGCAGCTTTTGCAACCCGGGTCTTCTTCATTCTGGTCTTCTCAGGTGAGAGGCCCATTGGTGCGCCTGCTGGATTGAATGGTACCTCAGTTTTTCCTTTTCAACGCAGCTCCTTTCTGTTCTCATTATTAGCGTTTAACCCTTTTACATCTCACCAGCAGCTAGAGGATACACAGTTCTCTAAAACCTCTTCAGCATTTATTGTTTGTAGACTTTTTGCCAATGGTCAGTCGACTGGTGTGAGTTGAAAACTTTTTGTAGATTAGATTGCATGAGTCTAATACTTCCTGAGGTGGAACTTTTATCCATTTTCCTTTCTTTAAAAAGAGAGTGAGTAAAACTTACCTCTTTATACTATCTTGAAAATCCTGCGTGTTTTGAATTTTTTTTTTATCCATTCCCTACCTCAGCACACTTTTTTAGGGCAGGTGTCCTTTACAGCCCTGAGTCCTTGTGAATGGTAAGTGACCATTAGCTGTGGGTTAAAAGCTGCTCTTGTGGGAATCGGCCACAAGGCGGCAGCATTTCTCCTTTACCAAATCTGGTTACTAGGGCAACAGAGCCTTACTGGAAGTGGTGTTCTAGGTTGTAAATTAGAATGGAATGTGCGAGGAAAAAGCCCTTTAAGTTTATGTCTCATTACTTCTTGTTGGTATTTTTAACTTAATTTTTATTTTTTACCACAGCAAACTTGATTACAATGTTTTCTTTGTCCTAGGTGTGCAAGATGTGGTTCTTTCACACATATGCATATATCTATTCTTCTTCGGATCCTTTTCCCATGTCGGTTATGACACAATGTTGAGTAGTCTCCTCTTGGTATTGCGTAGGTCTTTGGTGATTATATATTTCACATGTGTTTGTATCTCTCTGTTAACCTCAATATGGTAATGTATCCAATCTCACACCTTTCCATTTGGTGAACCATAAGTTTTTTTAATGAAGCTATGATAGTGTTTCTCTGTGGAAATATCTTTGTTTGTATCATTTTTTAGGTAACACCTATATGTGATATGATAGGATATGGGTCTTTCGCTTTCTCACTTACTCCAAGTGGCGTGATTACTTCTAGACTCATCTATGGTGCTGCAAATGGCATTGTTTCATTTTTTCACAAGCTCATATTCCATCTGTACATGTAGCAGTCCTTCTTTGTCCGCCCATCTGTCGGTGGACTTTCTGGTTACTTCCATATCTTGGCTATGGGAATACTATGCAATGCAGATTTGCGTACCTGTGTCCTTCCAATTCTGTCTTCTTAGTTTATAGGTCCAGGAATAGGTCTGCTGGATCCTATGGTAGCTCAATGTTTACATTTTAAAGGCACCTCTATTCTGTTCTCTTTAGTGGCTCTTTCCAGGTTACGTCCCACATAAAGTTGAGGGTATGCATTTCTTCCCAGCACCTTCAGCATTTATTCTTTGTAGTTTTTGCTGATGGTTATTCTGAGTGGTGTGAGCTGATACCTCCTTGTGGTTGAATTTGCATGTGTCTCATAATGCGTTGAAATTGAGCTTTTAGACATGTCCTTTTTATTTTTCCAGCTGTGATTAGAGCTTATTTCTTCAAAGTGTTTTCTTAAAGTATGTGTCACCATTTGAAATATTTTGGCCATTATCTCCCTCAAGATATTTTGAGGGCAGGTTTCATTTACAGCCCCGCAGTACTTGTTCATATGAAGTGACCATTAGCTCAGGCTTTAAACCTGCTTTAGCAGGTAACGGCCAGAGAGCGGCAGCCTTTCTACGTTCCCCATGCTGGTACCAGGGAAACAGACCTACCGGCCAGTGGTGTTCTTCGGTTATAAACCAGAGTGCAATGTGCCCGGATAAACCCACAAATGTTGATGTCTCCTTGCTTTTGTTTGTTTTTAAATTTAATTTATATTTATTATTAGAGTAATATTCCATTGTGTACGTGGACCACTTCTTCTTGGTGCATTCCTCGGTTGATGGACATTTTCATTGCTTAGAAGTGCTGACTATGGTAAATCTTGCTGGCGTACAGGTTTGCCAGCCTGTGACTTTTTGATTCTCATTTTCTCAGGTGATAGGCCAAGCAGGGGTTGTGATTGATTGACTGGTAGCTCAATGTTTCCCTGTTCAAAGCGCCTACATTGTGTTTTCATTAGTGGCTCTTTACATGCCGCCCCCTTACAACCGAGGGTACGCATTTCTCCACACTCCCTTCACTATTTATTTTTAGCAGCATTTTTCCTAATGACCATTCTGACTGCTCTGAGCTGATAGGTTTTGTAATATGGGTATGCATGTCATTAAAATTTTTAAAATTCATCATATTCCTACGCCTTTGTCTTTTCTCTTAAAAGAAAAAAAACGTGAGTACAATATAGCTCTTGAAATTGTCTTCTTCGAAGGTTGCCCTCTTTTGAATTTTTTGGTCGATTTTTGACCGCAGAAATTTTCTGGAGGGCGGGTGCCATTTACAGAACTGCGAGTTGGTGAAAATTTAGTGACCTTTTGCAGTGGGTTCAAAGCTGCTGTTGTGGGAAACGGCCACAAGGAGGTAGCATTTCTCCATTCCCCAATCTGGGTACTAGGGCAGCAGAGCCTTTCTGGAAGTCATTGTCCTAGGTTGTAAATTAGAATGGAATTTGCCAGGAGAAATCCCCATAAGTTTATGTCTCATTACTTCTTCTTGGTTTTTAAATTTTTTTTTTAATCTGGGTAAAGTTTAGAACATTGTCTGTCCTAGGTGTACACAATCTGGTTCATTTGTACATTATGTATGTCTATGAATGTACGGATCCTCTTCCCATGTAAAATATTACAGTGTTCCGTCGACCTCCCTTGCTATATGTTCGGTCTTTTTGATACATGGATATAATATGTATTTGTATATGTATAGTAACACTAATCTTCATTTCTCAATTTCCCCCCTCCTTTCCTTTTAGATGAGCATAGTTTGTTTTCTAAGCCTGTGAGTGTCTTTCTCTATGGAAATATGTTCATCTGTGTCAGTTATTAGATAATGCCATAAGTGATAATATAGGCTATAGGTCTTTGGCTTTCCGACCTACTTCATGTTTTTTGATTATCTCCAGGCTCATCTATGGTGCCTCAAAGAGCAGTGCTTCAAGGTTTTCCATGGCTAATATTCCATTGTGTACATGGACCACTTCTTCTTGGTGCATTCCTCTGTTGATGGACATGTCCGTTGCTTCCAAGTGTTGCCTATGGTAAATATTGCTGGAGTGCAGGATTGCCAGCCTGTGATTATTGATTTTCATTTTCTCAGGTGATAGACCCAGCAGTGGGTATGATTGATTGACTGCTATGGTAGCTCAACGTTTACCTTTTCAAGGCACCTCAATTGTCCTTTCATTAGTGACTCTTACCACGTCCCCCTTAGAATCGAGGGGACGCATTTCTCCACAATCACGTCAGCATATATTGTTTGCAGGATTTTTGTTGATGGCCATTCTGACTGGTGTGAGCTGATAGGTTTTTGTAATTTGGGTTTACATGCCTGTCAAAATTCCTACAATTCATCATTTGTCCACGCCTTTTTCTTTTCTGTTAAAAGAAAAAAGAAAAAAACTGTGAGTATAATATACCTCTTCAAATTTTCTTTTTAGAAGGTTGCACTCTAGAATTTTTTGGTCGATTTTCGACCTCAGTATTTTTTGGAGGGCAGGTGCCATTTACAGAACTGCCATTGGTGAATATTTAGTGACCTTTGGCAGTGGGTTTAAAGCTGCTGTTGTGGGAAACGGCCACAAGGATGCAGCATTTCTCCATTCCCAAATCTGGGTACTAGGGCAGCAGAGCCGTTCTGGAAGTCGTTTGCCTAGGTTGTAAATTTGGATGGAATGTGCCAGGAAAACCACCCATAAGTTTATGTCTCATTACTCCTAGTTCGTTGTTTTAATTTTTTCAATTGGGGTAATGGTTAGAATGTTGCTTGTCCAAGGTGTACACACTCTGGTCCATCTACATATTCTATATACCTATTTATGTAGAGATCCTCTTCCCCTGTAAATTATTACAGAGTGTTCCGTAAACCTTCCTTGCTATAGGGTCGGTCTTTTTGATATATGTATATAATATGTATTTGTATACATATGGTAACGCTAATCTTCATTTATCCATCCCCCCCACCTTTCCTTTTAGATAAGCATAGTTTTTTTTTTTTTTTTAAATAAGTCTGTGATTGACTTTCTTTGTGGAAATATGTTCATTTGTGTCCGTTATTAGATAACGCCTATAAGTGATATCATAGGATATAGGACTTTTGCTTTCCGACTTACCTCATGTTCTGTGATTATCTCCAAGATCATCTATGGTGCCTCAAAGAGCAGTGTTTCACTGTTTTCCATGCCTAGTATTCATTGTCTACTTGGACCTCCACTTCTTCTTTATCCTTTCATCTGTTGATGGACATTTTGGTTGCTTCACTGTCTTGTCTATTGTGAATAAGGCTGCAGTGCAGCTTTTGCAACCCGGGTCTTCTTCATTCTGGTCTTCTCAGGTGAGAGGCCCATTGGTGCGCCTGCTGGATTGAATGGTACCTCAGTTTTTCCTTTTCAACGCAGCTCCTTTCTGTTCTCATTATTAGCGTTTAACCCTTTTACATCTCACCAGCAGCTAGAGGATACACAGTTCTCTAAAACCTCTTCAGCATTTATTGTTTGTAGACTTTTTGCCAATGGTCAGTCGACTGGTGTGAGTTGAAAACTTTTTGTAGATTAGATTGCATGAGTCTAATACTTCCTGAGGTGGAACTTTTATCCATTTTCCTTTCTTTAAAAAGAGAGTGAGTAAAACTTACCTCTTTATACTATCTTGAAAATCCTGCGTGTTTTGAATTTTTTTTTTATCCATTCCCTACCTCAGCACACTTTTTTAGGGCAGGTGTCCTTTACAGCCCTGAGTCCTTGTGAATGGTAAGTGACCATTAGCTGTGGGTTAAAAGCTGCTCTTGTGGGAATCGGCCACAAGGCGGCAGCATTTCTCCTTTACCAAATCTGGTTACTAGGGCAACAGAGCCTTACTGGAAGTGGTGTTCTAGGTTGTAAATTAGAATGGAATGTGCGAGGAAAAAGCCCTTTAAGTTTATGTCTCATTACTTCTTGTTGGTATTTTTAACTTAATTTTTATTTTTTACCACAGCAAACTTGATTACAATGTTTTCTTTGTTCTAGGTGTGCAAGATGTGGTTCTTTCACACATATGCATATATCTATTCTTCTTCGGATCCTTTTCCCATGTCGGTTATGACACAATGTTGAGTAGTCTCCTCTTGGTATTGCGTAGGTCTTTGGTGATTATATATTTCACATGTGTTTGTATCTCTCTGTTAACCTCAATATGGTAATGTATCCAATCTCACACCTTTCCATTTGGTGAACCATAAGTTTTTTTAATGAAGCTATGATAGTGTTTCTCTGTGGAAATATCTTTGTTTGTATCATTTTTTAGGTAACACCTATATGTGATATGATAGGATATGGGTCTTTCGCTTTCTCACTTACTCCAAGTTGCGTGATTACTTCTAGACTCATCTATGGTGCTGCAAATGGCATTGTTTCATTTTTTCACAAGCTCATATTCCATCTGTACATGTAGCAGTCCTTCTTTGTCCGCCCATCTGTCGGTGGACTTTCTGGTTACTTCCATATCTTGGCTATGGGAATACTATGCAATGCAGATTTGCGTACCTGTGTCCTTCCAATTCTGTCTTCTTAGTTTATAGGTCCAGGAATAGGTCTGCTGGATCCTATGGTAGCTCAATGTTTACATTTTAAAGGCACCTCTATTCTGTTCTCTTTAGTGGCTCTTTCCAGGTTACGTCCCACATAAAGTTGAGGGTATGCATTTCTTCCCAGCACCTTCAGCATTTATTCTTTGTAGTTTTTGCTGATGGTTATTCTGAGTGGTGTGAGCTGATACCTCTTTGTGGTTGAATTTGCATGTGTCTCATAATGCGTTGAAATTGAGCTTTTAGACATGTCCTTTTTATTTTTCCAGCTGTGATTAGAGCTTATTTCTTCAAAGTGTTTTCTTAAAGTATGTGTCACCATATGAAATATTTTGGCCATTATCTCCCTCAAGATATTTTGAGGGCAGGTTTCATTTACAGCCCCGCAGTACTTGTTCATATGAAGTGACCATTAGCTCAGGCTTTAAACCTGCTTTTGCAGGTAACGGCCAGAGAGCGGCAGCCTTTCTACGTTCCCCATGCTGGTACCAGGGAAACAGACCTACCGGCCAGTGGTGTTCTTCGGTTATAAACTAGAGTGCAATGTGCCCGGATAAACCCACAAATGTTGATGTCTCCTTGCTTTTGTTTGTTTTTAAATTTAATTTATATTTATTATTAGAGTAATATTCCATTGTGTACGTGGACCACTTCTTCTTGGTGCATTCCTCGGTTGATGGACATTTTCATTGCTTCCAAGTACTGACTATGGTAAATCTTGCTGGCGTACAGGTTTGCCAGCCTGTGACTTTTTGATTCTCATTTTCTCAGGTGATAGGCCAAGCAGTGGTTGTGATTGATTGACTGGTAGCTCAATGTTTCCCTGTTCAAAGCGCCTACATTGTGTTTTCATTAGTGGCTCTTTACATGCCCCCCCCTTACAACCGAGGGTACGCATTTCTCCACACTCCCTTCACCATTTATTTTTTGCAGCATTTTTCCTAATGGCCATTCTGACTGCTCTGTGCTGATAGGTTTTGTAATATGGGTATGCATGTCATTAAAATTTTTAAAATTCATCATATTCCTACGCCTTTGTCTTTTCTCTTAAAAGAAAAAACCGTGAGTACAATATACCTCTTGAAATTGTCTTCTTCGAAGGTTGCCCTCTTTTGAATTTTTTGGTCGATTTTTGACCGCAGAAATTTTCTGGAGGGCGGGTGCCATTTACAGAACTGCAAGTTGGTGAAAATTTAGTGACCTTTTGCAGTGGGTTCAAAGCTGCTGTTGTGGGAAACGGCCTCAAGGAGGTAGCATTTCTCCATTCCCCAATCTGGGTACTAGGGCAGCAGAGCCTTTCTGGAAGTCATTGTCCTAGGTTGTAAATTAGAATGGAATTTGCCAGGAGAAATCCCCATAAGTTTATATCTCATTACTTCTTCTTGGTTTTTAAATTTTTTTTTTTTAATCTGGGTAAATTTAGAACATTGTCTGTCCTAGGTGTACACATTCTGGTTCATTTGTACATTATGCATGTCTATGAATGTACAGATCCTCTTCCCATGTAAAATATTACAGTGTTCCGTCGACCTCCCTTGCTATATGTTCGGTCTTTTTGATACATGGATATAATATGTATTTGTATATGTATAGTAACACTAATCTTCATTTCTCAATTTCCCCCCTCCTTTCCTTTTAGATGAGCATAGTTTGTTTTCTAAGCCTGTGAGTGTCTTTCTCTTTGGAAATATGTTCATCTGTGTCAGTTATTAGATAATGCCATAAGTGATAATATAGGCTATAGGTCTTTGGCTTTCCGACCTACTTCATGTTTTTTGATTATCTCCAGGCTCATCTATGGTGCCTCAAAGAGCAGTGCTTCAAGGTTTTCCATGGCTAATATTCCATTGTGTACATGGACCACTTCTTCTTGGTGCATTCCTCTGTTGATGGACATGTCCGTTGCTTCCAAGTGTTGCCTATGGTAAATATTGCTGGAGTGCAGGATTGCCAGCCTGTGATTATTGATTTTCATTTTCTCAGGTGATAGACCCAGCAGTGGGTATGATTGATTGACTGCTATGGTAGCTCAACGTTTACCTTTTCAAGGCACCTCAATTGTCCTTTCATTAGTGACTCTTACCACGTCCCCCTTAGAATCGAGGGGACGCATTTCTCCACAATCACGTCAGCATATATTGTTTGCAGGATTTTTGTTGATGGCCATTCTGACTGGTGTGAGCTGATAGGTTTTTGTAATTTGGGTTTACATGCCTGTCAAAATTCCTACAATTCATCATTTGTCCACGCCTTTTTCTTTTCTGTTAAAAGAAAAAAGAAAAAAAGTGTGAGTATAACATACCTCTTCAAATTTTCTTTTTGGAAGGTTGCACTCTAGAATTTTTTGGTCGATTTTCGACCTCAGTATTTTTTGGAGGGCAGGTGCCATTTACAGAACTGCCATTGGTGAATATTTAGTGACCTTTGGCAGTGGGTTTAAAGCTGCTGTTGTGGGAAACGGCCACAAGGATGCAGCATTTCTCCATTCCCAAATCTGGGTACTAGGGCAGCAGAGCCGTTCTGGAAGTCGTTTGCCTAGGTTGTAAATTTGGATGGAATGTGCCAGGAAAACCCCCCATAAGTTTATGTCTCATTACTCCTAGTTCGTTGTTTTAATTTTTTCAATTGGGGTAATGGTTAGAATGTTGCTTGTCCAAGGTGTACACACTCTGGTCCATCTACATATTCTATATACCTATTTATGTAGAGATCCTCTTCCCCTGTAAATTATTACAGAGTGTTCCGTAAACCTTCCTTGCTATAGGGTCGGTCTTTTTGATATATGTATATAATATGTATTTGTATACATATGGTAACGCTAATCTTCATTTATCCATCCCCCCCACCTTTCCTTTTAGATAAGCATAGTTTTTTTTTTTTTTAAATAAGTCTGTGATTGACTTTCTTTGTGGAAATATGTTCATTTGTGTCCGTTATTAGATAACGCCTATAAGTGATATCATAGGATATAGGACTTTTGCTTTCCGACTTACCTCATGTTCTGTGATTATCTCCAAGATCATCTATGGTGCCTCAAAGAGCAGTGTTTCACTGTTTTCCATGCCTAGTATTCATTGTGTACTTGGACCTCCACTTCTTCTTTATCCTTTCATCTGTTGATGGACATTTTGGTTGCTTCACTGTCTTGTCTATTGTGAATAAGGCTGCAGTGCAGCTTTTGCAACCCGGGTCTTCTTCATTCTGGTCTTCTCAGGTGAGAGGCCCATTGGTGCGCCTGCTGGATTGAATGGTACCTCAGTTTTTCCTTTTCAACGCAGCTCCTTTCTGTTCTCATTATTAGCGTTTAACCCTTTTACATCTCACCAGCAGCTAGAGGATACACAGTTCTCTAAAACCTCTTCAGCATTTATTGTTTGTAGACTTTTTGCCAATGGTCAGTCGACTGGTGTGAGTTGAAAACTTTTTGTAGATTAGATTGCATGAGTCTAATACTTCCTGAGGTGGAACTTTTATCCATTTTCCTTTCTTTAAAAAGAGAGTGAGTAAAACTTACCTCTTTATACTATCTTGAAAATCCTGCGTGTTTTGAATTTTTTTTTATCCATTCCCTACCTCAGCACACTTTTTTAGGGCAGGTGTCCTTTACAGCCCTGAGTCCTTGTGAATGGTAAGTGACCATTAGCTGTGGGTTAAAAGCTGCTCTTGCGGGAATCGGCCACAAGGCGGCAGCATTTCTCCTTTACCAAATCTGGTTACTAGGGCAACAGAGCCTTACTGGAAGTGGTGTTCTAGGTTGTAAATTAGAATGGAATGTGCGAGGAAAAAGCCCTTTATGTTTATGTCTCATTACTTCTTGTTGGTATTTTTAACTTAATTTTTATTTTTTATCACAGCAAACTTGATTACAATGTTTTCTTTGTTCTAGGTGTGCAAGATGTGGTTCTTTCACACATATGCATATATCTATTCTTCTTCGGATCCTTTTCCCATGTCGGTTATGACACAATGTTGAGTAGTCTCCTCTTGGTATTGCATAGGTCTTTGGTGATTATATATTTCACATGTGTTTGTAACTCTCTGTTAACCTCAATATGGTATGGAATCCAATCCTCACACCTTTCCATTTGGTGAACCATAAGTTTTTTTAATGAAGCTATGATAGTGTTTCTCTGTGGAAATATCTTTGTTTGTATCATTTTTTAGGTAACACCTATATGTGATATGATAGGATATGGGTCTTTCGCTTTCTCACTTACTCCAAGTGGTGTGATTACTTCTAGACTCATCTATGGTGCTGCAAATGGCATTGTTTCATTTTTTCACAAGCTCATATTCCATCTGTACATGTAGCAGTTCTTCTTTGTCCGCCCATCTGTCGGTGGACTTTTTGGTTACTTCCATATCTTGGCTATGGGAATACTATGCAATGCAGATTTGCGTACCTGTGTCCTTCCAATTCTGTCTTCTTAGTTTATAGGTGCAGGAATAGGTCTGCTGGATCCTATGGTAGCTCAATGTTTACATTTTAAAGGCACCTCTATTCTGTTCTCTTTAGTGGCTCTTTCCAGGTTACGTCCCACATAAAGTTGAGGGTATGCATTTCTTCCCAGCACCTTCAGCATTTATTCTTTGTAGTTTTTGCTGATGGTTATTCTGAGTGGTGTGAGCTGATACCTCTTTATGGTTGAATTTGCATGTGTCTCATAATGCGTTGAAATTGAGCTTTTACACATGTCCTTTTTATTTTTCCAGCTGTGATTAGAGCTTATTTCTTCAAAGTGTTTTCTTAAAGTATGTGTCACCATTTGAAATATTTTGGCCATTATCTCCCTCAAGATATTTTGAGGGCAGGTTTCATTTACAGCCCTGCAGTACTTGTTCATATGAAGTGACCATTAGCTCAGGCTTTAAACCTGCTTTTGCAGGTAACGGCCAGAGAGCGGCAGCCTTTCTACGTTCCCCATGCTGGTACCAGGGAAACAGACCTACCGGCCAGTGGTGTTCTTCGGTTATAAACTAGAGTGCAATGTGCCCGGATAAACCCACAAATGTTGATGTCTCCTTGCTTTTGTTTGTTTTTAAATTTAATTTATATTTATTATTAGAGTAATATTCCATTGTGTACGTGGACCACTTCTTCTTGGTGCATTCCTCGGTTGATGGACATTTTCATTGCTTCCAAGTACTGACTATGGTAAATCTTGCTGGCGTACAGGTTTGCCAGCCTGTGACTTTTTGATTCACATTTTCTCAGGTGATAGGCCAAGCAGTGGTTGTGTTTGATTGACTGGTAGCTCAATGTTTCCCTGTTCAAAGCGCCTACATTGTGTTTTCATTAGTGGCTCTTTACATGCCCCCCCCCTTACAACCGAGGGTACGCATTTCTCCACACTCCCTTCACTATTTATTTTTTGCAGCATTTTTCCTAATGGCCATTCTGACTGCTCTGAGCTGATAGGTTTTGTAATATGGGTATGCATGTCATTAAAATTTTTAAAATTCATCATATTCCTACGCCTTTGTCTTTTCTCTTAAAAGAAAAAAAACGTGAGTACAATATAGCTCTTGAAATTGTCTTCTTCGAAGGTTGCCCTCTTTTGAATTTTTTGGTCGATTTTTGACCGCAGAAATTTTCTGGAGGGCGTGTTCCATTTACAGAACTGCGAGTTGGTGAAAATTTAGTGACCTTTTGCAGTGGGTTCAAAGCTGCTGTTGTGGGAAACGGCCACAAGGAGGTAGCATTTCTCCATTCCCCAATCTGGGTACTAGGGCAGCAGAGCCTTTCTGGAAGTCATTGTCCTAGGTTGTAAATTAGAATGGAATTTGCCAGGAGAAATGCCCATAAGTTTATGTCTCATTACTTCTTCTTGGTTTTTAAATTTTTTTTTTTTAATCTGGGTAAAGTTTAGAACATTGTCTGTCCTAGGTGTACACAATCTGGTTCTTTTGTACATTATGTATGTCTATGAATGTACGGATCCTCTTCCCATGTAAAATATTACAGTGTTCCGTCGACCTCCCTTGCTATATGTTCGGTCTTTTTGATACATGGATATAATATGTATTTGTATATGTATAGTAACACTAATCTTCATTTCTCAATTTCCCCCCTCCTTTCCTTTTAGATGAGCATAGTTTGTTTTCTAAGCCTGTGAGTGTCTTTCTCTATGGAAATATGTTCATCTGTGTCAGTTATTAGATAATGCCATAAGTGATAATATAGGCTATAGGTCTTTGGCTTTCCGACCTACTTCATGTTTTGTGATTATCTCCAGGCTCATCTATGGTGCCTCAAAGAGCAGTGCTTCAAGGTTTTCCATGGCTAATATTCCATTGTGTACATGGACCACTTCTTCTTGGTGCATTCCTCTGTTGATGGACATGTCCGTTGCTTCCAAGTGTTGCCTATGGTAAATATTGCTGGAGTGCAGGATTGCCAGCCTGTGATTATTGATTTTCATTTTCTCAGGTGATAGACCCAGCAGTGGGTATGATTGATTGACTGCTATGGTAGCTCAACGTTTACCTTTTCAAGGCACTTCAATTGTCCTTTCATTAGTGACTCTTACCACGTCCCCCTTAGAATCGAGGGGATGCATTTCTCCACAATCACGTCAGCATATATTGTTTGCAGGATTTTTGTTCATGGCCATTCTGACTGGTGTGAGCTGATAGGTTTTTGTAATTTGGGTTTACATGCCTGTCAAAATTCCTACAATTCTTCATTTTTCCACGCCTTTTTCTTTTCTGTTAAAAGAAAAAAGAAAAAAAGTGTGAGTATAATATACCTCTTCAAATTTTCTTTTTGGAAGGTTGCACTCTAGAATTTTTTGGTCGATTTTCGACCTCAGTATTTTTTGGAGGGCAGGTGCCATTTACAGAACTGCCATTGGTGAATATTTAGTGACCTTTGGCAGTGGGTTTAAAGCTGCTGTTGTGGGAAACGGCCACAAGGATGCAGCATTTCTCCATTCCCAAATCTGGGTACTAGGGCAGCAGAGCCGTTCTGGAAGTCGTTTGCCTAGGTTGTAAATTTGGATGGAATGTGCCAGGAAAACCCCTCATAAGTTTATGTCTCATTACTCCTAGTTCGTTGTTTTAATTTTTTCAATTGGGGTAATGGTTAGAATGTTGCTTGTCCAAGGTGTACACACTCTGGTTCATCTACATATTCTATATACCTATTTATGTAGAGATCCTCTTCCCCTGTAAATTATTACAGAGTGTTCTGTAAACCTTCCTTGCTATAGGGTCGGTCTTTTTGATATATGTATATAATATGTATCTGTATACATATGGTAACGCTAATCTTCATTTATCCATCCCCCCCACCTTTCCTTTTAGATAAGCATAGTTTTTTTTTTAAATAAGTCTGTGATTGACTTTCTTTGTGGAAATATGTTCATTTGTGTCCGTTATTAGATAACGCCTATAAGTGATATCATAGGATATAGGACTTTTGCTTTCCGACTTACCTCATGTTCTGTGATTATCTCCAAGATCATCTATGGTGCCTCAAAGAGCAGTGTTTCACTGTTTTCCATGCCTAGTATACATTGTCTACATGGACCACCACTTCTTCTTTATCCTTTCATCTGTTGATGGACATTTTGGTTGCTTCACTGTCTTGTCTATTGTGAATAAGGCTGCAGTGCAGCTTTTGCAACCCGGGTCTTCTTCATTCTGGTCTTCTCAGGTGAGAGGCCCATTGGTGCGCCTGCTGGATTGAATGGTACCTCAGTTTTTCCTTTTCAACGCAGCTCCTTTCTGTTCTCATTATTAGCGTTTAACCCTTTTACATCTCACCAGCAGCTAGAGGATACACAGTTCTCTAAAACCTCTTCAGCATTTATTGTTTGTAGACTTTTTGCCAATGGTCAGTCGACTGGTGTGAGTTGAAAACTTTTTGTAGATTAGATTGCATGAGTCTAATACTTCCTGAGGTGGAACTTTTATCCATTTTCCTTTCTTTAAAAAGAGAGTGAGTAAAACTTACCTCTTTATACTATCTTGAAAATCCTGCGTGTTTTGAATTTTTTTTTTATCCATTCCCTACCTCAGCACACTTTTTTAGGGCAGGTGTCCTTTACAGCCCTGAGTCCTTGTGAATGGTAAGTGACCATTAGCTGTGGGTTAAAAGCTGCTCTTGTGGGAATCGGCCACAAGGCGGCAGCATTTCTCCTTTACCAAATCTGGTTACTAGGGCAACAGAGCCTTACTGGAAGTGGTGTTCTAGGTTGTAAATTAGAATGGAATGTGCGAGGAAAAAGCCCTTTAAGTTTATGTCTCATTACTTCTTGTTGGTATTTTTAACTTAATTTTTATTTTTTACCACAGCAAACTTGATTACAATGTTTTCTTTGTCCTAGGTGTGCAAGATGTGGTTCTTTCACACATATGCATATATCTATTCTTCTTCGGATCCTTTTCCCATGTCGGTTATGACACAATGTTGAGTAGTCTCCTCTTGGTATTGCGTAGGTCTTTGGTGATTATATATTTCACATGTGTTTGTATCTCTCTGTTAACCTCAATATGGTAATGTATCCAATCTCACACCTTTCCATTTGGTGAACCATAAGTTTTTTTAATGAAGCTATGATAGTGTTTCTCTGTGGAAATATCTTTGTTTGTATCATTTTTTAGGTAACACCTATATGTGATATGATAGGATATGGGTCTTTCGCTTTCTCACTTACTCCAAGTGGCGTGATTACTTCTAGACTCATCTATGGTGCTGCAAATGGCATTGTTTCATTTTTTCACAAGCTCATATTCCATCTGTACATGTAGCAGTCCTTCTTTGTCCGCCCATCTGTCGGTGGACTTTCTGGTTACTTCCATATCTTGGCTATGGGAATACTATGAAATGCAGATTTGCGTACCTGTGTCCTTCCAATTCTGTCTTCTTAGTTTATAGGTCCAGGAATAGGTCTGCTGGATCCTATGGTAGCTCAATGTTTACATTTTAAAGGCACCTCTATTCTGTTCTCTTTAGTGGCTCTTTCCAGGTTACGTCCCACATAAAGTTGAGGGTATGCATTTCTTCCCAGCACCTTCAGCATTTATTCTTTGTAGTTTTTGCTGATGGTTATTCTGAGTGGTGTGAGCTGATACCTCCTTGTGGTTGAATTTGCATGTGTCTCATAATGCGTTGAAATTGAGCTTTTAGACATGTCCTTTTTATTTTTCCAGCTGTGATTAGAGCTTATTTCTTCAAAGTGTTTTCTTAAAGTATGTGTCACCATTTGAAATATTTTGGCCATTATCTCCCTCAAGATATTTTGAGGGCAGGTTTCATTTACAGCCCCGCAGTACTTGTTCATATGAAGTGACCATTAGCTCAGGCTTTAAACCTGCTTTAGCAGGTAACGGCCAGAGAGCGGCAGCCTTTCTACGTTCCCCATGCTGGTACCAGGGAAACAGACCTACCGGCCAGTGGTGTTCTTCGGTTATAAACCAGAGTGCAATGTGCCCGGATAAACCCACAAATGTTGATGTCTCCTTGCTTTTGTTTGTTTTTAAATTTAATTTATATTTATTATTAGAGTAATATTCCATTGTGTACGTGGACCACTTCTTCTTGGTGCATTCCTCGGTTGATGGACATTTTCATTGCTTAGAAGTGCTGACTATGGTAAATCTTGCTGGCGTACAGGTTTGCCAGCCTGTGACTTTTTGATTCTCATTTTCTCAGGTGATAGGCCAAGCAGGGGTTGTGATTGATTGACTGGTAGCTCAATGTTTCCCTGTTCAAAGCGCCTACATTGTGTTTTCATTAGTGGCTCTTTACATGCCGCCCCCTTACAACCGAGGGTACGCATTTCTCCACACTCCCTTCACTATTTATTTTTAGCAGCATTTTTCCTAATGACCATTCTGACTGCTCTGAGCTGATAGGTTTTGTAATATGGGTATGCATGTCATTAAAATTTTTAAAATTCTTCATATTCCTACGCCTTTGTCTTTTCTCTTAAAAGAAAAAAAACGTGAGTACAATATAGCTCTTGAAATTGTCTTCTTCGAAGGTTGCCCTCTTTTGAATTTTTTGGTCGATTTTTGACCGCAGAAATTTTCTGGAGGGCGGGTGCCATTTACAGAACTGCGAGTTGGTGAAATTTAGTGACCTTTTGCAGTGGGTTCAAAGCTGCTGTTGTGGGAAACGGCCACAAGGAGGTAGCATTTCTCCATTCCCCAATCTGGGTACTAGGGCAGCAGAGCCTTTCTGGAAGTCATTGTCCTAGGTTGTAAATTAGAATGGAATTTGCCAGGAGAAATCCCCATAAGTTTATGTCTCATTACTTCTTCTTGGTTTTTAAATTTTTTTTTTAATCTGGGTAAAGTTTAGAACATTGTCTGTCCTAGGTGTACACAATCTGGTTCATTTGTACATTATGTATGTCTATGAATGTACGGATCCTCTTCCCATGTAAAATATTACAGTGTTCCGTCGACCTCCCTTGCTATATGTTCGGTCTTTTTGATACATGGATATAATATGTATTTGTATATGTATAGTAACACTAATCTTCATTTCTCAATTTCCCCCCTCCTTTCCTTTTAGATGAGCATAGTTTGTTTTCTAAGCCTGTGAGTGTCTTTCTCTATGGAAATATGTTCATCTGTGTCAGTTATTAGATAATGCCATAAGTGATAATATAGGCTATAGGTCTTTGGCTTTCCGACCTACTTCATGTTTTTTGATTATCTCCAGGCTCATCTATGGTGCCTCAAAGAGCAGTGCTTCAAGGTTTTCCATGGCTAATATTCCATTGTGTACATGGACCACTTCTTCTTGGTGCATTCCTCTGTTGATGGACATGTCCGTTGCTTCCAAGTGTTGCCTATGGTAAATATTGCTGGAGTGCAGGATTGCCAGCCTGTGATTATTGATTTTCATTTTCTCAGGTGATAGACCCAGCAGTGGGTATGATTGATTGACTGCTATGGTAGCTCAACGTTTACCTTTTCAAGGCACCTCAATTGTCCTTTCATTAGTGACTCTTACCACGTCCCCCTTAGAATCGAGGGGACGCATTTCTCCACAATCACGTCAGCATATATTGTTTGCAGGATTTTTGTTGATGGCCATTCTGACTGGTGTGAGCTGATAGGTTTTTGTAATTTGGGTTTACATGCCTGTCAAAATTCCTACAATTCATCATTTGTACACGCCTTTTTCTTTTCTGTTAAAAGAAAAAAGAAAAAAACTGTGAGTATAATATACCTCTTCAAATTTTCTTTTTAGAAGGTTGCACTCTAGAATTTTTTGGTCGATTTTCGACCTCAGTATTTTTTGGAGGGCAGGTGCCATTTACAGAACTGCCATTGGTGAATATTTAGTGACCTTTGGCAGTGGGTTTAAAGCTGCTGTTGTGGGAAACGGCCACAAGGATGCAGCATTTCTCCATTCCCAAATCTGGGTACTAGGGCAGCAGAGCCGTTCTGGAAGTCGTTTGCCTAGGTTGTAAATTTGGATGGAATGTGCCAGGAAAACCCCCCATAAGTTTATGTCTCATTACTCCTAGTTCGTTGTTTTAATTTTTTCAATTGGGGTAATGGTTAGAATGTTGCTTGTCCAAGGTGTACACACTCTGGTCCATCTACATATTCTATATACCTATTTATGTAGAGATCCTCTTCCCCTGTAAATTATTACAGAGTGTTCCGTAAACCTTCCTTGCTATAGGGTCGGTCTTTTTGATATATGTATATAATATGTATTTGTATACATATGGTAACGCTAATCTTCATTTATCCATCCCCCCCACCTTTCCTTTTAGATAAGCATAGTTTTTTTTTTTTTTTAAATAAGTCTGTGATTGACTTTCTTTGTGGAAATATGTTCATTTGTGTCCGTTATTAGATAACGCCTATAAGTGATATCATAGGATATAGGACTTTTGCTTTCCGACTTACCTCATGTTCTGTGATTATCTCCAAGATCATCTATGGTGCCTCAAAGAGCAGTGTTTCACTGTTTTCCATGCCTAGTATTCATTGTGTACTTGGACCTCCACTTCTTCTTTATCCTTTCATCTGTTGATGGACATTTTGGTTGCTTCACTGTCTTGTCTATTGTGAATAAGGCTGCAGTGCAGCTTTTGCAACCCGGGTCTTCTTCATTCTGGTCTTCTCAGGTGAGAGGCCCATTGGTGCGCCTGCTGGATTGAATGGTACCTCAGTTTTTCCTTTTCAACGCAGCTCCTTTCTGTTCTCATTATTAGCGTTTAACCCTTTTACATCTCACCAGCAGCTAGAGGATACACAGTTCTCTAAAACCTCTTCAGCATTTATTGTTTGTAGACTTTTTGCCAATGGTCAGTCGACTGGTGTGAGTTGAAAACTTTTTGTAGATTAGATTGCATGAGTCTAATACTTCCTGAGGTGGAACTTTTATCCATTTTCCTTTCTTTAAAAAGAGAGTGAGTAAAACTTACCTCTTTATACTATCTTGAAAATCCTGCGTGTTTTGAATTTTTTTTTATCCATTCCCTACCTCAGCACACTTTTTTAGGGCAGGTGTCCTTTACAGCCCTGAGTCCTTGTGAATGGTAAGTGACCATTAGCTGTGGGTTAAAAGCTGCTCTTGCGGGAATCGGCCACAAGGCGGCAGCATTTCTCCTTTACCAAATCTGGTTACTAGGGCAACAGAGCCTTACTGGAAGTGGTGTTCTAGGTTGTAAATTAGAATGGAATGTGCGAGGAAAAAGCCCTTTATGTTTATGTCTCATTACTTCTTGTTGGTATTTTTAACTTAATTTTTATTTTTTATCACAGCAAACTTGATTACAATGTTTTCTTTGTTCTAGGTGTGCAAGATGTGGTTCTTTCACACATATGCATATATCTATTCTTCTTCGGATCCTTTTCCCATGTCGGTTATGACACAATGTTGAGTAGTCTCCTCTTGGTATTGCGTAGGTCTTTGGTGATTATATATTTCACATGTGTTTGTAACTCTCTGTTAACCTCAATATGGTATGGAATCCAATCCTCACACCTTTCCATTTGGTGAACCATAAGTTTTTTTAATGAAGCTATGATAGTGTTTCTCTGTGGAAATATCTTTGTTTGTATCATTTTTTAGGTAACACCTATATGTGATATGATAGGATATGGGTCTTTCGCTTTCTCACTTACTCCAAGTGGTGTGATTACTTCTCGACTCATCTATGGTGCTGCAAATGGCATTGTTTCATTTTTTCACAAGCTCATATTCCATCTGTACATGTAGCAGTTCTTCTTTGTCCGCCCATCTGTCGGTGGACTTTTTGGTTACTTCCATATCTTGGCTATGGGAATACTATGCAATGCAGATTTGCGTACCTGTGTCCTTCCAATTCTGTCTTCTTAGTTTATAGGTGCAGGAATAGGTCTGCTGGATCCTATGGTAGCTCAATGTTTACATTTTAAAGGCACCTCTATTCTGTTCTCTTTAGTGGCTCTTTCCAGGTTACGTCCCACATAAAGTTGAGGGTATGCATTTCTTCCCAGCACCTTCAGCATTTATTCTTTGTAGTTTTTGCTGATGGTTATTCTGAGTGGTGTGAGCTGATACCTCTTTGTGGTTGAATTTGCATGTGTCTCATAATGCGTTGAAATTGAGCTTTTACACATGTCCTTTTTATTTTTCCAGCTGTGATTAGAGCTTATTTCTTCAAAGTGTTTTCTTAAAGTATGTGTCACCATTTGAAATATTTTGGCCATTATCTCCCTCAAGATATTTTGAGGGCAGGTTTCATTTACAGCCCTGCAGTACTTGTTCATATGAAGTGACCATTAGCTCAGGCTTTAAACCTGCTTTTGCAGGTAACGGCCAGAGAGCGGCAGCCTTTCTACGTTCCCCATGCTGGTACCAGGGAAACAGACCTACCGGCCAGTGGTGTTCTTCGGTTATAAACTAGAGTGCAATGTGCCCGGATAAACCCACAAATGTTGATGTCTCCTTGCTTTTGTTTGTTTTTAAATTTAATTTATATTTATTATTAGAGTAATATTCCATTGTGTACGTGGACCACTTCTTCTTGGTGCATTCCTCGGTTGATGGACATTTTCATTGCTTCCAAGTACTGACTATGGTAAATCTTGCTGGCGTACAGGTTTGCCAGCCTGTGACTTTTTGATTCACATTTTCTCAGGTGATAGGCCAAGCAGTGGTTGTGTTTGATTGACTGGTAGCTCAATGTTTCCCTGTTCAAAGCGCCTACATTGTGTTTTCATTAGTGGCTCTTTACATGCCCCCCCCTTACAACCGATGGTACGCATTTCTCCACACTCCCTTCACTATTTATTTTTTGCAGCATTTTTCCTAATGGCCATTCTGACTGCTCTGAGCTGATAGGTTTTGTAATATGGGTATGCATGTCATTAAAATTTTTAAAATTCATCATATTCCTACGCCTTTGTCTTTTCTCTTAAAAGAAAAAAAACGTGAGTACAATATAGCTCTTGAAATTGTCTTCTTCGAAGGTTGCCCTCTTTTGAATTTTTTGGTCGATTTTTGACCGCAGAAATTTTCTGGAGGGCGGGTGCCATTTACAGAACTGCGAGTTGGTGAAAATTTAGTGACCTTTTGCAGTGGGTTCAAAGCTGCTGTTGTGGGAAACGGCCACAAGGAGGTAGCATTTCTCCATTCCCCAATCTGGGTACTAGGGCAGCAGAGCCTTTCTGGAAGTCATTGTCCTAGGTTGTAAATTAGAATGGAATTTGCCAGGAGAAATCCCCATAAGTTTATGTCTCATTACTTCTTCTTGGTTTTTAAATTTTTTTTTTAATCTGGGTAAAATTTAGAACATTGTCTGTCCTAGGTGTACACAATCTGGTTCATTTGTACATTATGTATGTCTATGAATGTACGGATCCTCTTCCCATGTAAAATATTACAGTGTTCCGTCGACCTCCCTTGCTATATGTTCGGTCTTTTTGATACATGGATATAATATGTATTTGTATATGTATAGTAACACTAATCTTCATTTCTCAATCTCCCCCCTCCTTTCCTTTTAGATGAGCATAGTTTGTTTTCTAAGCCTGTGAGTGTCTTTCCCTTTGGAAATATGTTCATCTGTGTCAGTTATTACATAATGCCATAAGTGATAATATAGGCTATAGGTCTTTGGCTTTCCGACCTACTTCATGTTTTGTGATTATCTCCAGGCTCATCTATGGTGCCTCAAAGAGCAGTGCTTCAAGGTTTTCCATGGCTAATATTCCATTGTGTACATGGACCACTTCTTCTTGGTGCATTCCTCTGTTGATGGACATGTCCGTTGCTTCCAAGTGTTGCCTATGGTAAATATTGCTGGAGTGCAGGATTGCCAGCCTGTGATTATTGATTTTCATTTTCTCAGGTGATAGACCCAGCAGTGGGTATGATTGATTGACTGCTATGGTAGCTCAACGTTTACCTTTTCAAGGCACCTCAATTGTCCTTTCATTAGTGACTCTTACCACGTCCCCCTTAGAATCGAGGGGACACATTTCTCCACAATCACGTCAGCATATATTGTTTGCAGGATTTTTGTTGATGGCCATTCTGACTGGTGTGAGCTGTTAGGTTTTTGTAATTTGGGTTTACATGCCTGTCAAAATTCCTACAATTCATCATTTGTCCACGCCTTTTTCTTTTCTGTTAAAAGAAAAAAGAAAAAAAGTGTGAGTATAATATAACTCTTCAAATTTTCTTTTTGGAAGGTTGCACTCTAGAATTTTTTGGTCGATTTTCGACCTCAGTATTTTTTGGAGGGCAGGTGCCATTTACAGAACTGCCATTGGTGAATATTTAGTGACTTTTGGCAGTGGGTTTAAAGCTGCTGTTGTGGGAAACGGCCACAAGGATGCAGCATTTCTCCATTCCCAAATCTGGGTACTAGGGCAGCAGAGCCGTTCTGGAAGTCGTTTGCCTAGGTTGTAAATTTGGATGGAATGTGCCAGGAAAACCCCCCATAAGTTTATGTTTCATTACTCCTAGTTCGTTGTTTTAATTTTTTCAATTGGGGTAATGGTTAGAATGTTGCTTGTCCAAGGTGTACACACTCTGGTTCATCTACATATTCTATATACCTATTTATGTAGAGATCCTCTTCCCCTGTAAATTATTACAGAGTGTTCTGTAAACCTTCCTTGCTATAGGGTCGGTCTTTTTGATATATGTATATAATATGTATCTGTATACATATGGTAACGCTAATCTTCATTTATCCATCCCCCCCAACTTTCCTTTTAGATAAGCATAGTTTCTTTTTTTAAATAAGTCTGTGATTGACTTTCTTTGTGGAAATATGTTCATTTGTGTCCGTTATTAGATAACGCCTATAAGTGATATCATAGGATATAGGACTTTTGCTTTCCGACTTACCTCATGTTCTGTGATTATCTCCAAGATCATCTATGGTGCCTCAAAGAGCAGTGTTTCACTGTTTTCCATGGCTAGTATTCATTGTCTACATGGACCATCACTTCTTCTTTATCCTTTCATCTGTTGATGGACATTTTGGTTGCTTCACTGTCTTGTCTATTGTGAATAAGGCTGCAGTGCAGCTTTTGCAACCCGGGTCTTCTTCATTCTGGTCTTCTCAGGTGAGAGGCCCATTGGTGCGCCTGCTGGATTGAATGGTACCTCAGTTTTTCCTTTTCAACGCAGCTCCTTTCTGTTCTCATTATTAGCGTTTAACCCTTTTACATCTCACCAGCAGCTAGAGGATACACAGTTCTCTAAAACCTCTTCAGCATTTATTGTTTGTAGACTTTTTGCCAATGGTCAGTCGACTGGTGTGAGTTGAAAACTTTTTGTAGATTAGATTGCATGAGTCTAATACTTCCTGAGGTGGAACTTTTATCCATTTTCCTTTCTTTAAAAAGAGAGTGAGTAAAACTTACCTCTTTATACTATCTTGAAAATCCTGCGTGTTTTGAATTTTTTTTTTATCCATTCCCTACCTCAGCACACTTTTTTAGGGCAGGTGTCCTTTACAGCCCTGAGTCCTTGTGAATGGTAAGTGACCATTAGCTGTGGGTTAAAAGCTGCTCTTGTGGGAATCGGCCACAAGGCGGCAGCATTTCTCCTTTACCAAATCTGGTTACTAGGGCAACAGAGCCTTACTGGAAGTGGTGTTCTAGGTTGTAAATTAGAATGGAATGTGCGAGGAAAAAGCCCTTTAAGTTTATGTCTCATTACTTCTTGTTGGTATTTTTAACTTAATTTTTATTTTTTACCACAGCAAACTTGATTACAATGTTTTCTTTGTCCTAGGTGTGCAAGATGTGGTTCTTTCACACATATGCATATATCTATTCTTCTTCGGATCCTTTTCCCATGTCGGTTATGACACAATGTTGAGTAGTCTCCTCTTGGTATTGCGTAGGTCTTTGGTGATTATATATTTCACATGTGTTTGTATCTCTCTGTTAACCTCAATATGGTAATGTATCCAATCTCACACCTTTCCATTTGGTGAACCATAAGTTTTTTTAATGAAGCTATGATAGTGTTTCTCTGTGGAAATATCTTTGTTTGTATCATTTTTTAGGTAACACCTATATGTGATATGATAGGATATGGGTCTTTCGCTTTCTCACTTACTCCAAGTGGCGTGATTACTTCTAGACTCATCTATGGTGCTGCAAATGGCATTGTTTCATTTTTTCACAAGCTCATATTCCATCTGTACATGTAGCAGTCCTTCTTTGTCCGCCCATCTGTCGGTGGACTTTCTGGTTACTTCCATATCTTGGCTATGGGAATACTATGCAATGCAGATTTGCGTACCTGTGTCCTTCCAATTCTGTCTTCTTAGTTTATAGGTCCAGGAATAGGTCTGCTGGATCCTATGGTAGCTCAATGTTTACATTTTAAAGGCACCTCTATTCTGTTCTCTTTAGTGGCTCTTTCCAGGTTACGTCCCACATAAAGTTGAGGGTATGCATTTCTTCCCAGCACCTTCAGCATTTATTCTTTGTAGTTTTTGCTGATGGTTATTCTGAGTGGTGTGAGCTGATACCTCCTTGTGGTTGAATTTGCATGTGTCTCATAATGCGTTGAAATTGAGCTTTTAGACATGTCCTTTTTATTTTTCCAGCTGTGATTAGAGCTTATTTCTTCAAAGTGTTTTCTTAAAGTATGTGTCACCATTTGAAATATTTTGGCCATTATCTCCCTCAAGATATTTTGAGGGCAGGTTTCATTTACAGCCCCGCAGTACTTGTTCATATGAAGTGACCATTAGCTCAGGCTTTAAACCTGCTTTAGCAGGTAACGGCCAGAGAGCGGCAGCCTTTCTACGTTCCCCATGCTGGTACCAGGGAAACAGACCTACCGGCCAGTGGTGTTCTTCGGTTATAAACCAGAGTGCAATGTGCCCGGATAAACCCACAAATGTTGATGTCTCCTTGCTTTTGTTTGTTTTTAAATTTAATTTATATTTATTATTAGAGTAATATTCCATTGTGTACGTGGACCACTTCTTCTTGGTGCATTCCTCGGTTGATGGACATTTTCATTGCTTAGAAGTGCTGACTATGGTAAATCTTGCTGGCGTACAGGTTTGCCAGCCTGTGACTTTTTGATTCTCATTTTCTCAGGTGATAGGCCAAGCAGGGGTTGTGATTGATTGACTGGTAGCTCAATGTTTCCCTGTTCAAAGCGCCTACATTGTGTTTTCATTAGTGGCTCTTTACATGCCGCCCCCTTACAACCGAGGGTACGCATTTCTCCACACTCCCTTCACTATTTATTTTTAGCAGCATTTTTCCTAATGACCATTCTGACTGCTCTGAGCTGATAGGTTTTGTAATATGGGTATGCATGTCATTAAAATTTTTAAAATTCATCATATTCCTACGCCTTTGTCTTTTCTCTTAAAAGAAAAAAAACGTGAGTACAATATAGCTCTTGAAATTGTCTTCTTCGAAGGTTGCCCTCTTTTGAATTTTTTGGTCGATTTTTGACCGCAGAAATTTTCTGGAGGGCGGGTGCCATTTACAGAACTGCGAGTTGGTGAAAATTTAGTGACCTTTTGCAGTGGGTTCAAAGCTGCTGTTGTGGGAAACGGCCACAAGGAGGTAGCATTTCTCCATTCCCCAATCTGGGTACTAGGGCAGCAGAGCCTTTCTGGAAGTCATTGTCCTAGGTTGTAAATTAGAATGGAATTTGCCAGGAGAAATCCCCATAAGTTTATGTCTCATTACTTCTTCTTGGTTTTTAAATTTTTTTTTTAATCTGGGTAAAGTTTAGAACATTGTCTGTCCTAGGTGTACACAATCTGGTTCATTTGTACATTATGTATGTCTATGAATGTACGGATCCTCTTCCCATGTAAAATATTACAGTGTTCCGTCGACCTCCCTTGCTATATGTTCGGTCTTTTTGATACATGGATATAATATGTATTTGTATATGTATAGTAACACTAATCTTCATTTCTCAATTTCCCCCCTCCTTTCCTTTTAGATGAGCATAGTTTGTTTTCTAAGCCTGTGAGTGTCTTTCTCTATGGAAATATGTTCATCTGTGTCAGTTATTAGATAATGCCATAAGTGATAATATAGGCTATAGGTCTTTGGCTTTCCGACCTACTTCATGTTTTTTGATTATCTCCAGGCTCATCTATGGTGCCTCAAAGAGCAGTGCTTCAAGGTTTTCCATGGCTAATATTCCATTGTGTACATGGACCACTTCTTCTTGGTGCATTCCTCTGTTGATGGACATGTCCGTTGCTTCCAAGTGTTGCCTATGGTAAATATTGCTGGAGTGCAGGATTGCCAGCCTGTGATTATTGATTTTCATTTTCTCAGGTGATAGACCCAGCAGTGGGTATGATTGATTGACTGCTATGGTAGCTCAACGTTTACCTTTTCAAGGCACCTCAATTGTCCTTTCATTAGTGACTCTTACCACGTCCCCCTTAGAATCGAGGGGACGCATTTCTCCACAATCACGTCAGCATATATTGTTTGCAGGATTTTTGTTGATGGCCATTCTGACTGGTGTGAGCTGATAGGTTTTTGTAATTTGGGTTTACATGCCTGTCAAAATTCCTACAATTCATCATTTGTCCACGCCTTTTTCTTTTCTGTTAAAAGAAAAAAGAAAAAAACTGTGAGTATAATATACCTCTTCAAATTTTCTTTTTAGAAGGTTGCACTCTAGAATTTTTTGGTCGATTTTCGACCTCAGTATTTTTTGGAGGGCAGGTGCCATTTACAGAACTGCCATTGGTGAATATTTAGTGACCTTTGGCAGTGGGTTTAAAGCTGCTGTTGTGGGAAACGGCCACAAGGATGCAGCATTTCTCCATTCCCAAATCTGGGTACTAGGGCAGCAGAGCCGTTCTGGAAGTCGTTTGCCTAGGTTGTAAATTTGGATGGAATGTGCCAGGAAAACCACCCATAAGTTTATGTCTCATTACTCCTAGTTCGTTGTTTTAATTTTTTCAATTGGGGTAATGGTTAGAATGTTGCTTGTCCAAGGTGTACACACTCTGGTCCATCTACATATTCTATATACCTATTTATGTAGAGATCCTCTTCCCCTGTAAATTATTACAGAGTGTTCCGTAAACCTTCCTTGCTATAGGGTCGGTCTTTTTGATATATGTATATAATATGTATTTGTATACATATGGTAACGCTAATCTTCATTTATCCATCCCCCCCACCTTTCCTTTTAGATAAGCATAGTTTTTTTTTTTTTTTTTAAATAAGTCTGTGATTGACTTTCTTTGTGGAAATATGTTCATTTGTGTCCGTTATTAGATAACGCCTATAAGTGATATCATAGGATATAGGACTTTTGCTTTCCGACTTACCTCATGTTCTGTGATTATCTCCAAGATCATCTATGGTGCCTCAAAGAGCAGTGTTTCACTGTTTTCCATGCCTAGTATTCATTGTCTACTTGGACCTCCACTTCTTCTTTATCCTTTCATCTGTTGATGGACATTTTGGTTGCTTCACTGTCTTGTCTATTGTGAATAAGGCTGCAGTGCAGCTTTTGCAACCCGGGTCTTCTTCATTCTGGTCTTCTCAGGTGAGAGGCCCATTGGTGCGCCTGCTGGATTGAATGGTACCTCAGTTTTTCCTTTTCAACGCAGCTCCTTTCTGTTCTCATTATTAGCGTTTAACCCTTTTACATCTCACCAGCAGCTAGAGGATACACAGTTCTCTAAAACCTCTTCAGCATTTATTGTTTGTAGACTTTTTGCCAATGGTCAGTCGACTGGTGTGAGTTGAAAACTTTTTGTAGATTAGATTGCATGAGTCTAATACTTCCTGAGGTGGAACTTTTATCCATTTTCCTTTCTTTAAAAAGAGAGTGAGTAAAACTTACCTCTTTATACTATCTTGAAAATCCTGCGTGTTTTGAATTTTTTTTTTATCCATTCCCTACCTCAGCACACTTTTTTAGGGCAGGTGTCCTTTACAGCCCTGAGTCCTTGTGAATGGTAAGTGACCATTAGCTGTGGGTTAAAAGCTGCTCTTGTGGGAATCGGCCACAAGGCGGCAGCATTTCTCCTTTACCAAATCTGGTTACTAGGGCAACAGAGCCTTACTGGAAGTGGTGTTCTAGGTTGTAAATTAGAATGGAATGTGCGAGGAAAAAGCCCTTTAAGTTTATGTCTCATTACTTCTTGTTGGTATTTTTAACTTAATTTTTATTTTTTACCACAGCAAACTTGATTACAATGTTTACTTTGTTCTAGGTGTGCAAGATGTGGTTCTTTCACACATATGCATATATCTATTCTTCTTCGGATCCTTTTCCCATGTCGGTTATGACACAATGTTGAGTAGTCTCCTCTTGGTATTGCGTAGGTCTTTGGTGATTATATATTTCACATGTGTTTGTATCTCTCTGTTAACCTCAATATGGTAATGTATCCAATCTCACACCTTTCCATTTGGTGAACCATAAGTTTTTTTAATGAAGCTATGATAGTGTTTCTCTGTGGAAATATCTTTGTTTGTATCATTTTTTAGGTAACACCTATATGTGATATGATAGGATATGGGTCTTTCGCTTTCTCACTTACTCCAAGTTGCGTGATTACTTCTAGACTCATCTATGGTGCTGCAAATGGCATTGTTTCATTTTTTCACAAGCTCATATTCCATCTGTACATGTAGCAGTCCTTCTTTGTCCGCCCATCTGTCGGTGGACTTTCTGGTTACTTCCATATCTTGGCTATGGGAATACTATGCAATGCAGATTTGCGTACCTGTGTCCTTCCAATTCTGTCTTCTTAGTTTATAGGTCCAGGAATAGGTCTGCTGGATCCTATGGTAGCTCAATGTTTACATTTTAAAGGCACCTCTATTCTGTTCTCTTTAGTGGCTCTTTCCAGGTTACGTCCCACATAAAGTTGAGGGTATGCATTTCTTCCCAGCACCTTCAGCATTTATTCTTTGTAGTTTTTGCTGATGGTTATTCTGAGTGGTGTGAGCTGATACCTCTTTGTGGTTGAATTTGCATGTGTCTCATAATGCGTTGAAATTGAGCTTTTAGACATGTCCTTTTTATTTTTCCAGCTGTGATTAGAGCTTATTTCTTCAAAGTGTTTTCTTAAAGTATGTGTCACCATATGAAATATTTTGGCCATTATCTCCCTCAAGATATTTTGAGGGCAGGTTTCATTTACAGCCCCGCAGTACTTGTTCATATGAAGTGACCATTAGCTCAGGCTTTAAACCTGCTTTTGCAGGTAACGGCCAGAGAGCGGCAGCCTTTCTACGTTCCCCATGCTGGTACCAGGGAAACAGACCTACCGGCCAGTGGTGTTCTTCGGTTATAAACTAGAGTGCAATGTGCCCGGATAAACCCACAAATGTTGATGTCTCCTTGCTTTTGTTTGTTTTTAAATTTAATTTATATTTATTATTAGAGTAATATTCCATTGTGTACGTGGACCACTTCTTCTTGGTGCATTCCTCGGTTGATGGACATTTTCATTGCTTCCAAGTACTGACTATGGTAAATCTTGCTGGCGTACAGGTTTGCCAGCCTGTGACTTTTTGATTCTCATTTTCTCAGGTGATAGGCCAAGCAGTGGTTGTGATTGATTGACTGGTAGCTCAATGTTTCCCTGTTCAAAGCGCCTACATTGTGTTTTCATTAGTGGCTCTTTACATGCCCCCCCCTTACAACCGAGGGTACGCATTTCTCCACACTCCCTTCACCATTTATTTTTTGCAGCATTTTTCCTAATGGCCATTCTGACTGCTCTGTGCTGATAGGTGTTGTAATATGGGTATGCATGTCATTAAAATTTTTAAAATTCATCATATTCCTACGCCTTTGTCTTTTCTCTTAAAAGAAAAAACCGTGAGTACAATATACCTCTTGAAATTGTCTTCTTCGAAGGTTGCCCTCTTTTGAATTTTTTGGTCGATTTTTGACCGCAGAAATTTTCTGGAGGGCGGGTGCCATTTACAGAACTGCAAGTTGGTGAAAATTTAGTGACCTTTTGCAGTGGGTTCAAAGCTGCTGTTGTGGGAAACGGCCTCAAGGAGGTAGCATTTCTCCATTCCCCAATCTGGGTACTAGGGCAGCAGAGCCTTTCTGGAAGTCATTGTCCTAGGTTGTAAATTAGAATGGAATTTGCCAGGAGAAATCCCCATAAGTTTATATCTCATTACTTCTTCTTGGTTTTTAAATTTTTTTTTTTAATCTGGGTAAATTTAGAACATTGTCTGTCCTAGGTGTACACATTCTGGTTCATTTGTACATTATGCATGTCTATGAATGTACAGATCCTCTTCCCATGTAAAATATTACAGTGTTCCGTCGACCTCCCTTGCTATATGTTCGGTCTTTTTGATACATGGATATAATATGTATTTGTATATGTATAGTAACACTAATCTTCATTTCTCAATTTCCCCCCTCCTTTCCTTTTAGATGAGCATAGTTTGTTTTCTAAGCCTGTGAGTGTCTTTCTCTTTGGAAATATGTTCATCTGTGTCAGTTATTAGATAATGCCATAAGTGATAATATAGGCTATAGGTCTTTGGCTTTCCGACCTACTTCATGTTTTTTGATTATCTCCAGGCTCATCTATGGTGCCTCAAAGAGCAGTGCTTCAAGGTTTTCCATGGCTAATATTCCATTGTGTACATGGACCACTTCTTCTTGGTGCATTCCTCTGTTGATGGACATGTCCGTTGCTTCCAAGTGTTGCCTATGGTAAATATTGCTGGAGTGCAGGATTGCCAGCCTGTGATTATTGATTTTCATTTTCTCAGGTGATAGACCCAGCAGTGGGTATGATTGATTGACTGCTATGGTAGCTCAACGTTTACCTTTTCAAGGCACCTCAATTGTCCTTTCATTAGTGACTCTTACCACGTCCCCCTTAGAATCGAGGGGACGCATTTCTCCACAATCACGTCAGCATATATTGTTTGCAGGATTTTTGTTGATGGCCATTCTGACTGGTGTGAGCTGATAGGTTTTTGTAATTTGGGTTTACATGCCTGTCAAAATTCCTACAATTCATCATTTGTCCACGCCTTTTTCTTTTCTGTTAAAAGAAAAAAGAAAAAAAGTGTGAGTATAATATACCTCTTCAAATTTTCTTTTTGGAAGGTTGCACTCTAGAATTTTTTGGTCGATTTTCGACCTCAGTATTTTTTGGAGGGCAGGTGCCATTTACAGAACTGCCATTGGTGAATATTTAGTGACCTTTGGCAGTGGGTTTAAAGCTGCTGTTGTGGGAAACGGCCACAAGGATGCAGCATTTCTCCATTCCCAAATCTGGGTACTAGGGCAGCAGAGCCGTTCTGGAAGTCGTTTGCCTAGGTTGTAAATTTGGATGGAATGTGCCAGGAAAACCCCCCATAAGTTTATGTCTCATTACTCCTAGTTCGTTGTTTTAATTTTTTCAATTGGGGTAATGGTTAGAATGTTGCTTGTCCAAGGTGTACACACTCTGGTCCATCTACATATTCTATATACCTATTTATGTAGAGATCCTCTTCCCCTGTAAATTATTACAGAGTGTTCCGTAAACCTTCCTTGCTATAGGGTCGGTCTTTTTGATATATGTATATAATATGTATTTGTATACATATGGTAACGCTAATCTTCATTTATCCATCCCCCCCACCTTTCCTTTTAGATAAGCATAGTTTTTTTTTTTTTTTTAAATAAGTCTGTGATTGACTTTCTTTGTGGAAATATGTTCATTTGTGTCCGTTATTAGATAACGCCTATAAGTGATATCATAGGATATAGGACTTTTGCTTTCCGACTTACCTCATGTTCTGTGATTATCTCCAAGATCATCTATGGTGCCTCAAAGAGCAGTGTTTCACTGTTTTCCATGCCTAGTATTCATTGTGTACTTGGACCTCCACTTCTTCTTTATCCTTTCATCTGTTGATGGACATTTTGGTTGCTTCACTGTCTTGTCTATTGTGAATAAGGCTGCAGTGCAGCTTTTGCAACCCGGGTCTTCTTCATTCTGGTCTTCTCAGGTGAGAGGCCCATTGGTGCGCCTGCTGGATTGAATGGTACCTCAGTTTTTCCTTTTCAACGCAGCTCCTTTCTGTTCTCATTATTAGCGTTTAACCCTTTTACATCTCACCAGCAGCTAGAGGATACACAGTTCTCTAAAACCTCTTCAGCATTTATTGTTTGTAGACTTTTTGCCAATGGTCAGTCGACTGGTGTGAGTTGAAAACTTTTTGTAGATTAGATTGCATGAGTCTAATACTTCCTGAGGTGGAACTTTTATCCATTTTCCTTTCTTTAAAAAGAGAGTGAGTAAAACTTACCTCTTTATACTATCTTGAAAATCCTGCGTGTTTTGAATTTTTTTTTATCCATTCCCTACCTCAGCACACTTTTTTAGGGCAGGTGTCCTTTACAGCCCTGAGTCCTTGTGAATGGTAAGTGACCATTAGCTGTGGGTTAAAAGCTGCTCTTGCGGGAATCGGCCACAAGGCGGCAGCATTTCTCCTTTACCAAATCTGGTTACTAGGGCAACAGAGCCTTACTGGAAGTGGTGTTCTAGGTTGTAAATTAGAATGGAATGTGCGAGGAAAAAGCCCTTTATGTTTATGTCTCATTACTTCTTGTTGGTATTTTTAACTTAATTTTTATTTTTTATCACAGCAAACTTGATTACAATGTTTTCTTTGTTCTAGGTGTGCAAGATGTGGTTCTTTCACACATATGCATATATCTATTCTTCTTCGGATCCTTTTCCCATGTCGGTTATGACACAATGTTGAGTAGTCTCCTCTTGGTATTGCGTAGGTCTTTGGTGATTATATATTTCACATGTGTTTGTAACTCTCTGTTAACCTCAATATGGTATGGAATCCAATCCTCACACCTTTCCATTTGGTGAACCATAAGTTTTTTTAATGAAGCTATGATAGTGTTTCTCTGTGGAAATATCTTTGTTTGTATCATTTTTTAGGTAACACCTATATGTGATATGATAGGATATGGGTCTTTCGCTTTCTCACTTACTCCAAGTGGTGTGATTACTTCTAGACTCATCTATGGTGCTGCAAATGGCATTGTTTCATTTTTTCACAAGCTCATATTCCATCTGTACATGTAGCAGTTCTTCTTTGTCCGCCCATCTGTCGGTGGACTTTTTGGTTACTTCCATATCTTGGCTATGGGAATACTATGCAATGCAGATTTGCGTACCTGTGTCCTTCCAATTCTGTCTTCTTAGTTTATAGGTGCAGGAATAGGTCTGCTGGATCCTATGGTAGCTCAATGTTTACATTTTAAAGGCACCTCTATTCTGTTCTCTTTAGTGGCTCTTTCCAGGTTACGTCCCACATAAAGTTGAGGGTATGCATTTCTTCCCAGCACCTTCAGCATTTATTCTTTGTAGTTTTTGCTGATGGTTATTCTGAGTGGTGTGAGCTGATACCTCTTTATGGTTGAATTTGCATGTGTCTCATAATGCGTTGAAATTGAGCTTTTACACATGTCCTTTTTATTTTTCCAGCTGTGATTAGAGCTTATTTCTTCAAAGTGTTTTCTTAAAGTATGTGTCACCATTTGAAATATTTTGGCCATTATCTCCCTCAAGATATTTTGAGGGCAGGTTTCATTTACAGCCCTGCAGTACTTGTTCATATGAAGTGACCATTAGCTCAGGCTTTAAACCTGCTTTTGCAGGTAACGGCCAGAGAGCGGCAGCCTTTCTACGTTCCCCATGCTGGTACCAGGGAAACAGACCTACCGGCCAGTGGTGTTCTTCGGTTATAAACTAGAGTGCAATGTGCCCGGATAAACCCACAAATGTTGATGTCTCCTTGCTTTTGTTTGTTTTTAAATTTAATTTATATTTATTATTAGAGTAATATTCCATTGTGTACGTGGACCACTTCTTCTTGGTGCATTCCTCGGTTGATGGACATTTTCATTGCTTCCAAGTACTGACTATGGTAAATCTTGCTGGCGTACAGGTTTGCCAGCCTGTGACTTTTTGATTCACATTTTCTCAGGTGATAGGCCAAGCAGTGGTTGTGTTTGATTGACTGGTAGCTCAATGTTTCCCTGTTCAAAGCGCCTACATTGTGTTTTCATTAGTGGCTCTTTACATGCCCCCCCCCTTACAACCGAGGGTACGCATTTCTCCACACTCCCTTCACTATTTATTTTTTGCAGCATTTTTCCTAATGGCCATTCTGACTGCTCTGAGCTGATAGGTTTTGTAATATGGGTATGCATGTCATTAAAATTTTTAAAATTCATCATATTCCTACGCCTTTGTCTTTTCTCTTAAAAGAAAAAAAACGTGAGTACAATATAGCTCTTGAAATTGTCTTCTTCGAAGGTTGCCCTCTTTTGAATTTTTTGGTCGATTTTTGACCGCAGAAATTTTCTGGAGGGCGTGTTCCATTTACAGAACTGCGAGTTGGTGAAAATTTAGTGACCTTTTGCAGTGGGTTCAAAGCTGCTGTTGTGGGAAACGGCCACAAGGAGGTAGCATTTCTCCATTCCCCAATCTGGGTACTAGGGCAGCAGAGCCTTTCTGGAAGTCATTGTCCTAGGTTGTAAATTAGAATGGAATTTGCCAGGAGAAATGCCCATAAGTTTATGTCTCATTACTTCTTCTTGGTTTTTAAATTTTTTTTTTTAATCTGGGTAAAGTTTAGAACATTGTCTGTCCTAGGTGTACACAATCTGGTTCTTTTGTACATTATGTATGTCTATGAATGTACGGATCCTCTTCCCATGTAAAATATTACAGTGTTCCGTCGACCTCCCTTGCTATATGTTCGGTCTTTTTGATACATGGATATAATATGTATTTGTATATGTATAGTAACACTAATCTTCATTTCTCAATTTCCCCCCTCCTTTCCTTTTAGATGAGCATAGTTTGTTTTCTAAGCCTGTGAGTGTCTTTCTCTATGGAAATATGTTCATCTGTGTCAGTTATTAGATAATGCCATAAGTGATAATATAGGCTATAGGTCTTTGGCTTTCCGACCTACTTCATGTTTTGTGATTATCTCCAGGCTCATCTATGGTGCCTCAAAGAGCAGTGCTTCAAGGTTTTCCATGGCTAATATTCCATTGTGTACATGGACCACTTCTTCTTGGTGCATTCCTCTGTTGATGGACATGTCCGTTGCTTCCAAGTGTTGCCTATGGTAAATATTGCTGGAGTGCAGGATTGCCAGCCTGTGATTATTGATTTTCATTTTCTCAGGTGATAGACCCAGCAGTGGGTATGATTGATTGACTGCTATGGTAGCTCAACGTTTACCTTTTCAAGGCACCTCAATTGTCCTTTCATTAGTGACTCTTACCACGTCCCCCTTAGAATCGAGGGGATGCATTTCTCCACAATCACGTCAGCATATATTGTTTGCAGGATTTTTGTTGATGGCCATTCTGACTGGTGTGAGCTGATAGGTTTTTATAATTTGGGTTTACATGCCTGTCAAAATTCCTACAATTCTTCATTTTTCCACGCCTTTTTCTTTTCTGTTAAAAGAAAAAAGAAAAAAAGTGTGAGTATAATATACCTCTTCAAATTTTCTTTTTGGAAGGTTGCACTCTAGAATTTTTTGGTCGATTTTCGACCTCAGTATTTTTTGGAGGGCAGGTGCCATTTACAGAACTGCCATTGGTGAATATTTAGTGACCTTTGGCAGTGGGTTTAAAGCTGCTGTTGTGGGAAACGGCCACAAGGATGCAGCATTTCTCCATTCCCAAATCTGGGTACTAGGGCAGCAGAGCCGTTCTGGAAGTCGTTTGCCTAGGTTGTAAATTTGGATGGAATGTGCCAGGAAAACCCCTCATAAGTTTATGTCTCATTACTCCTAGTTCGTTGTTTTAATTTTTTCAATTGGGGTAATGGTTAGAATGTTGCTTGTCCAAGGTGTACACACTCTGGTTCATCTACATATTCTATATACCTATTTATGTAGAGATCCTCTTCCCCTGTAAATTATTACAGAGTGTTCTGTAAACCTTCCTTGCTATAGGGTCGGTCTTTTTGATATATGTATATAATATGTATCTGTATACATATGGTAACGCTAATCTTCATTTATCCATCCCCCCCACCTTTCCTTTTAGATAAGCATAGTTTTTTTTTTAAATAAGTCTGTGATTGACTTTCTTTGTGGAAATATGTTCATTTGTGTCCGTTATTAGATAACGCCTATAAGTGATATCATAGGATATAGGACTTTTCCTTTCCGACTTACCTCATGTTCTGTGATTATCTCCAAGATCATCTATGGTGCCTCAAAGAGCAGTGTTTCACTGTTTTCCATGCCTAGTATTCATTGTCTACATGGACCACCACTTCTTCTTTATCCTTTCATCTGTTGATGGACATTTTGGTTGCTTCACTGTCTTGTCTATTGTGAATAAGGCTGCAGTGCAGCTTTTGCAACCCGGGTCTTCTTCATTCTGGTCTTCTCAGGTGAGAGGCCCATTGGTGCGCCTGCTGGATTGAATGGTACCTCAGTTTTTCCTTTTCAACGCAGCTCCTTTCTGTTCTCATTATTAGCGTTTAACCCTTTTACATCTCACCAGCAGCTAGAGGATACACAGTTCTCTAAAACCTCTTCAGCATTTATTGTTTGTAGACTTTTTGCCAATGGTCAGTCGACTGGTGTGAGTTGAAAACTTTTTGTAGATTAGATTGCATGAGTCTAATACTTCCTGAGGTGGAACTTTTATCCATTTTCCTTTCTTTAAAAAGAGAGTGAGTAAAACTTACCTCTTTATACTATCTTGAAAATCCTGCGTGTTTTGAATTTTTTTTTTATCCATTCCCTACCTCAGCACACTTTTTTAGGGCAGGTGTCCTTTACAGCCCTGAGTCCTTGTGAATGGTAAGTGACCATTAGCTGTGGGTTAAAAGCTGCTCTTGTGGGAATCGGCCACAAGGCGGCAGCATTTCTCCTTTACCAAATCTGGTTACTAGGGCAACAGAGCCTTACTGGAAGTGGTGTTCTAGGTTGTAAATTAGAATGGAATGTGCGAGGAAAAAGCCCTTTAAGTTTATGTCTCATTACTTCTTGTTGGTATTTTTAACTTAATTTTTATTTTTTACCACAGCAAACTTGATTACAATGTTTTCTTTGTCCTAGGTGTGCAAGATGTGGTTCTTTCACACATATGCATATATCTATTCTTCTTCGGATCCTTTTCCCATGTCGGTTATGACACAATGTTGAGTAGTCTCCTCTTGGTATTGCGTAGGTCTTTGGTGATTATATATTTCACATGTGTTTGTATCTCTCTGTTAACCTCAATATGGTAATGTATCCAATCTCACACCTTTCCATTTGGTGAACCATAAGTTTTTTTAATGAAGCTATGATAGTGTTTCTCTGTGGAAATATCTTTGTTTGTATCATTTTTTAGGTAACACCTATATGTGATATGATAGGATATGGGTCTTTCGCTTTCTCACTTACTCCAAGTGGCGTGATTACTTCTAGACTCATCTATGGTGCTGCAAATGGCATTGTTTCATTTTTTCACAAGCTCATATTCCATCTGTACATGTAGCAGTCCTTCTTTGTCCGCCCATCTGTCGGTGGACTTTCTGGTTACTTCCATATCTTGGCTATGGGAATACTATGAAATGCAGATTTGCGTACCTGTGTCCTTCCAATTCTGTCTTCTTAGTTTATAGGTCCAGGAATAGGTCTGCTGGATCCTATGGTAGCTCAATGTTTACATTTTAAAGGCACCTCTATTCTGTTCTCTTTAGTGGCTCTTTCCAGGTTACGTCCCACATAAAGTTGAGGGTATGCATTTCTTCCCAGCACCTTCAGCATTTATTCTTTGTAGTTTTTGCTGATGGTTATTCTGAGTGGTGTGAGCTGATACCTCCTTGTGGTTGAATTTGCATGTGTCTCATAATGCGTTGAAATTGAGCTTTTAGACATGTCCTTTTTATTTTTCCAGCTGTGATTAGAGCTTATTTCTTCAAAGTGTTTTCTTAAAGTATGTGTCACCATTTGAAATATTTTGGCCATTATCTCCCTCAAGATATTTTGAGGGCAGGTTTCATTTACAGCCCCGCAGTACTTGTTCATATGAAGTGACCATTAGCTCAGGCTTTAAACCTGCTTTAGCAGGTAACGGCCAGAGAGCGGCAGCCTTTCTACGTTCCCCATGCTGGTACCAGGGAAACAGACCTACCGGCCAGTGGTGTTCTTCGGTTATAAACCAGAGTGCAATGTGCCCGGATAAACCCACAAATGTTGATGTCTCCTTGCTTTTGTTTGTTTTTAAATTTAATTTATATTTATTATTAGAGTAATATTCCATTGTGTACGTGGACCACTTCTTCTTGGTGCATTCCTCGGTTGATGGACATTTTCATTGCTTAGAAGTGCTGACTATGGTAAATCTTGCTGGCGTACAGGTTTGCCAGCCTGTGACTTTTTGATTCTCATTTTCTCAGGTGATAGGCCAAGCAGGGGTTGTGATTGATTGACTGGTAGCTCAATGTTTCCCTGTTCAAAGCGCCTACATTGTGTTTTCATTAGTGGCTCTTTACATGCCGCCCCCTTACAACCGAGGGTACGCATTTCTCCACACTCCCTTCACTATTTATTTTTAGCAGCATTTTTCCTAATGACCATTCTGACTGCTCTGAGCTGATAGGTTTTGTAATATGGGTATGCATGTCATTAAAATTTTTAAAATTCTTCATATTCCTACGCCTTTGTCTTTTCTCTTAAAAGAAAAAAAACGTGAGTACAATATAGCTCTTGAAATTGTCTTCTTCGAAGGTTGCCCTCTTTTGAATTTTTTGGTCGATTTTTGACCGCAGAAATTTTCTGGAGGGCGGGTGCCATTTACAGAACTGCGAGTTGGTGAAATTTAGTGACCTTTTGCAGTGGGTTCAAAGCTGCTGTTGTGGGAAACGGCCACAAGGAGGTAGCATTTCTCCATTCCCCAATCTGGGTACTAGGGCAGCAGAGCCTTTCTGGAAGTCATTGTCCTAGGTTGTAAATTAGAATGGAATTTGCCAGGAGAAATCCCCATAAGTTTATGTCTCATTACTTCTTCTTGGTTTTTAAATTTTTTTTTTAATCTGGGTAAAGTTTAGAACATTGTCTGTCCTAGGTGTACACAATCTGGTTCATTTGTACATTATGTATGTCTATGAATGTACGGATCCTCTTCCCATGTAAAATATTACAGTGTTCCGTCGACCTCCCTTGCTATATGTTCGGTCTTTTTGATACATGGATATAATATGTATTTGTATATGTATAGTAACACTAATCTTCATTTCTCAATTTCCCCCCTCCTTTCCTTTTAGATGAGCATAGTTTGTTTTCTAAGCCTGTGAGTGTCTTTCTCTATGGAAATATGTTCATCTGTGTCAGTTATTAGATAATGCCATAAGTGATAATATAGGCTATAGGTCTTTGGCTTTCCGACCTACTTCATGTTTTTTGATTATCTCCAGGCTCATCTATGGTGCCTCAAAGAGCAGTGCTTCAAGGTTTTCCATGGCTAATATTCCATTGTGTACATGGACCACTTCTTCTTGGTGCATTCCTCTGTTGATGGACATGTCCGTTGCTTCCAAGTGTTGCCTATGGTAAATATTGCTGGAGTGCAGGATTGCCAGCCTGTGATTATTGATTTTCATTTTCTCAGGTGATAGACCCAGCAGTGGGTATGATTGATTGACTGCTATGGTAGCTCAACGTTTACCTTTTCAAGGCACCTCAATTGTCCTTTCATTAGTGACTCTTACCACGTCCCCCTTAGAATCGAGGGGACGCATTTCTCCACAATCACGTCAGCATATATTGTTTGCAGGATTTTTGTTGATGGCCATTCTGACTGGTGTGAGCTGATAGGTTTTTGTAATTTGGGTTTACATGCCTGTCAAAATTCCTACAATTCATCATTTGTACACGCCTTTTTCTTTTCTGTTAAAAGAAAAAAGAAAAAAACTGTGAGTATAATATACCTCTTCAAATTTTCTTTTTAGAAGGTTGCACTCTAGAATTTTTTGGTCGATTTTCGACCTCAGTATTTTTTGGAGGGCAGGTGCCATTTACAGAACTGCCATTGGTGAATATTTAGTGACCTTTGGCAGTGGGTTTAAAGCTGCTGTTGTGGGAAACGGCCACAAGGATGCAGCATTTCTCCATTCCCAAATCTGGGTACTAGGGCAGCAGAGCCGTTCTGGAAGTCGTTTGCCTAGGTTGTAAATTTGGATGGAATGTGCCAGGAAAACCCCCCATAAGTTTATGTCTCATTACTCCTAGTTCGTTGTTTTAATTTTTTCAATTGGGGTAATGGTTAGAATGTTGCTTGTCCAAGGTGTACACACTCTGGTCCATCTACATATTCTATATACCTATTTATGTAGAGATCCTCTTCCCCTGTAAATTATTACAGAGTGTTCCGTAAACCTTCCTTGCTATAGGGTCGGTCTTTTTGATATATGTATATAATATGTATTTGTATACATATGGTAACGCTAATCTTCATTTATCCATCCCCCCCACCTTTCCTTTTAGATAAGCATAGTTTTTTTTTTTTTTTAAATAAGTCTGTGATTGACTTTCTTTGTGGAAATATGTTCATTTGTGTCCGTTATTAGATAACGCCTATAAGTGATATCATAGGATATAGGACTTTTGCTTTCCGACTTACCTCATGTTCTGTGATTATCTCCAAGATCATCTATGGTGCCTCAAAGAGCAGTGTTTCACTGTTTTCCATGCCTAGTATTCATTGTGTACTTGGACCTCCACTTCTTCTTTATCCTTTCATCTGTTGATGGACATTTTGGTTGCTTCACTGTCTTGTCTATTGTGAATAAGGCTGCAGTGCAGCTTTTGCAACCCGGGTCTTCTTCATTCTGGTCTTCTCAGGTGAGAGGCCCATTGGTGCGCCTGCTGGATTGAATGGTACCTCAGTTTTTCCTTTTCAACGCAGCTCCTTTCTGTTCTCATTATTAGCGTTTAACCCTTTTACATCTCACCAGCAGCTAGAGGATACACAGTTCTCTAAAACCTCTTCAGCATTTATTGTTTGTAGACTTTTTGCCAATGGTCAGTCGACTGGTGTGAGTTGAAAACTTTTTGTAGATTAGATTGCATGAGTCTAATACTTCCTGAGGTGGAACTTTTATCCATTTTCCTTTCTTTAAAAAGAGAGTGAGTAAAACTTACCTCTTTATACTATCTTGAAAATCCTGCGTGTTTTGAATTTTTTTTTATCCATTCCCTACCTCAGCACACTTTTTTAGGGCAGGTGTCCTTTACAGCCCTGAGTCCTTGTGAATGGTAAGTGACCATTAGCTGTGGGTTAAAAGCTGCTCTTGCGGGAATCGGCCACAAGGCGGCAGCATTTCTCCTTTACCAAATCTGGTTACTAGGGCAACAGAGCCTTACTGGAAGTGGTGTTCTAGGTTGTAAATTAGAATGGAATGTGCGAGGAAAAAGCCCTTTATGTTTATGTCTCATTACTTCTTGTTGGTATTTTTAACTTAATTTTTATTTTTTATCACAGCAAACTTGATTACAATGTTTTCTTTGTTCTAGGTGTGCAAGATGTGGTTCTTTCACACATATGCATATATCTATTCTTCTTCGGATCCTTTTCCCATGTCGGTTATGACACAATGTTGAGTAGTCTCCTCTTGGTATTGCGTAGGTCTTTGGTGATTATATATTTCACATGTGTTTGTAACTCTCTGTTAACCTCAATATGGTATGGAATCCAATCCTCACACCTTTCCATTTGGTGAACCATAAGTTTTTTTAATGAAGCTATGATAGTGTTTCTCTGTGGAAATATCTTTGTTTGTATCATTTTTTAGGTAACACCTATATGTGATATGATAGGATATGGGTCTTTCGCTTTCTCACTTACTCCAAGTGGTGTGATTACTTCTCGACTCATCTATGGTGCTGCAAATGGCATTGTTTCATTTTTTCACAAGCTCATATTCCATCTGTACATGTAGCAGTTCTTCTTTGTCCGCCCATCTGTCGGTGGACTTTTTGGTTACTTCCATATCTTGGCTATGGGAATACTATGCAATGCAGATTTGCGTACCTGTGTCCTTCCAATTCTGTCTTCTTAGTTTATAGGTGCAGGAATAGGTCTGCTGGATCCTATGGTAGCTCAATGTTTACATTTTAAAGGCACCTCTATTCTGTTCTCTTTAGTGGCTCTTTCCAGGTTACGTCCCACATAAAGTTGAGGGTATGCATTTCTTCCCAGCACCTTCAGCATTTATTCTTTGTAGTTTTTGCTGATGGTTATTCTGAGTGGTGTGAGCTGATACCTCTTTGTGGTTGAATTTGCATGTGTCTCATAATGCGTTGAAATTGAGCTTTTACACATGTCCTTTTTATTTTTCCAGCTGTGATTAGAGCTTATTTCTTCAAAGTGTTTTCTTAAAGTATGTGTCACCATTTGAAATATTTTGGCCATTATCTCCCTCAAGATATTTTGAGGGCAGGTTTCATTTACAGCCCTGCAGTACTTGTTCATATGAAGTGACCATTAGCTCAGGCTTTAAACCTGCTTTTGCAGGTAACGGCCAGAGAGCGGCAGCCTTTCTACGTTCCCCATGCTGGTACCAGGGAAACAGACCTACCGGCCAGTGGTGTTCTTCGGTTATAAACTAGAGTGCAATGTGCCCGGATAAACCCACAAATGTTGATGTCTCCTTGCTTTTGTTTGTTTTTAAATTTAATTTATATTTATTATTAGAGTAATATTCCATTGTGTACGTGGACCACTTCTTCTTGGTGCATTCCTCGGTTGATGGACATTTTCATTGCTTCCAAGTACTGACTATGGTAAATCTTGCTGGCGTACAGGTTTGCCAGCCTGTGACTTTTTGATTCACATTTTCTCAGGTGATAGGCCAAGCAGTGGTTGTGTTTGATTGACTGGTAGCTCAATGTTTCCCTGTTCAAAGCGCCTACATTGTGTTTTCATTAGTGGCTCTTTACATGCCCCCCCCTTACAACCGATGGTACGCATTTCTCCACACTCCCTTCACTATTTATTTTTTGCAGCATTTTTCCTAATGGCCATTCTGACTGCTCTGAGCTGATAGGTTTTGTAATATGGGTATGCATGTCATTAAAATTTTTAAAATTCATCATATTCCTACGCCTTTGTCTTTTCTCTTAAAAGAAAAAAAACGTGAGTACAATATAGCTCTTGAAATTGTCTTCTTCGAAGGTTGCCCTCTTTTGAATTTTTTGGTCGATTTTTGACCGCAGAAATTTTCTGGAGGGCGGGTGCCATTTACAGAACTGCGAGTTGGTGAAAATTTAGTGACCTTTTGCAGTGGGTTCAAAGCTGCTGTTGTGGGAAACGGCCACAAGGAGGTAGCATTTCTCCATTCCCCAATCTGGGTACTAGGGCAGCAGAGCCTTTCTGGAAGTCATTGTCCTAGGTTGTAAATTAGAATGGAATTTGCCAGGAGAAATCCCCATAAGTTTATGTCTCATTACTTCTTCTTGGTTTTTAAATTTTTTTTTTAATCTGGGTAAAATTTAGAACATTGTCTGTCCTAGGTGTACACAATCTGGTTCATTTGTACATTATGTATGTCTATGAATGTACGGATCCTCTTCCCATGTAAAATATTACAGTGTTCCGTCGACCTCCCTTGCTATATGTTCGGTCTTTTTGATACATGGATATAATATGTATTTGTATATGTATAGTAACACTAATCTTCATTTCTCAATCTCCCCCCTCCTTTCCTTTTAGATGAGCATAGTTTGTTTTCTAAGCCTGTGAGTGTCTTTCCCTTTGGAAATATGTTCATCTGTGTCAGTTATTACATAATGCCATAAGTGATAATATAGGCTATAGGTCTTTGGCTTTCCGACCTACTTCATGTTTTGTGATTATCTCCAGGCTCATCTATGGTGCCTCAAAGAGCAGTGCTTCAAGGTTTTCCATGGCTAATATTCCATTGTGTACATGGACCACTTCTTCTTGGTGCATTCCTCTGTTGATGGACATGTCCGTTGCTTCCAAGTGTTGCCTATGGTAAATATTGCTGGAGTGCAGGATTGCCAGCCTGTGATTATTGATTTTCATTTTCTCAGGTGATAGACCCAGCAGTGGGTATGATTGATTGACTGCTATGGTAGCTCAACGTTTACCTTTTCAAGGCACCTCAATTGTCCTTTCATTAGTGACTCTTACCACGTCCCCCTTAGAATCGAGGGGACACATTTCTCCACAATCACGTCAGCATATATTGTTTGCAGGATTTTTGTTGATGGCCATTCTGACTGGTGTGAGCTGTTAGGTTTTTGTAATTTGGGTTTACATGCCTGTCAAAATTCCTACAATTCATCATTTGTCCACGCCTTTTTCTTTTCTGTTAAAAGAAAAAAGAAAAAAAGTGTGAGTATAATATAACTCTTCAAATTTTCTTTTTGGAAGGTTGCACTCTAGAATTTTTTGGTCGATTTTCGACCTCAGTATTTTTTGGAGGGCAGGTGCCATTTACAGAACTGCCATTGGTGAATATTTAGTGACTTTTGGCAGTGGGTTTAAAGCTGCTGTTGTGGGAAACGGCCACAAGGATGCAGCATTTCTCCATTCCCAAATCTGGGTACTAGGGCAGCAGAGCCGTTCTGGAAGTCGTTTGCCTAGGTTGTAAATTTGGATGGAATGTGCCAGGAAAACCCCCCATAAGTTTATGTTTCATTACTCCTAGTTCGTTGTTTTAATTTTTTCAATTGGGGTAATGGTTAGAATGTTGCTTGTCCAAGGTGTACACACTCTGGTTCATCTACATATTCTATATACCTATTTATGTAGAGATCCTCTTCCCCTGTAAATTATTACAGAGTGTTCTGTAAACCTTCCTTGCTATAGGGTCGGTCTTTTTGATATATGTATATAATATGTATCTGTATACATATGGTAACGCTAATCTTCATTTATCCATCCCCCCCAACTTTCCTTTTAGATAAGCATAGTTTCTTTTTTTAAATAAGTCTGTGATTGACTTTCTTTGTGGAAATATGTTCATTTGTGTCCGTTATTAGATAACGCCTATAAGTGATATCATAGGATATAGGACTTTTGCTTTCCGACTTACCTCATGTTCTGTGATTATCTCCAAGATCATCTATGGTGCCTCAAAGAGCAGTGTTTCACTGTTTTCCATGGCTAGTATTCATTGTCTACATGGACCATCACTTCTTCTTTATCCTTTCATCTGTTGATGGACATTTTGGTTGCTTCACTGTCTTGTCTATTGTGAATAAGGCTGCAGTGCAGCTTTTGCAACCCGGGTCTTCTTCATTCTGGTCTTCTCAGGTGAGAGGCCCATTGGTGCGCCTGCTGGATTGAATGGTACCTCAGTTTTTCCTTTTCAACGCAGCTCCTTTCTGTTCTCATTATTAGCGTTTAACCCTTTTACATCTCACCAGCAGCTAGAGGATACACAGTTCTCTAAAACCTCTTCAGCATTTATTGTTTGTAGACTTTTTGCCAATGGTCAGTCGACTGGTGTGAGTTGAAAACTTTTTGTAGATTAGATTGCATGAGTCTAATACTTCCTGAGGTGGAACTTTTATCCATTTTCCTTTCTTTAAAAAGAGAGTGAGTAAAACTTACCTCTTTATACTATCTTGAAAATCCTGCGTGTTTTGAATTTTTTTTTTATCCATTCCCTACCTCAGCACACTTTTTTAGGGCAGGTGTCCTTTACAGCCCTGAGTCCTTGTGAATGGTAAGTGACCATTAGCTGTGGGTTAAAAGCTGCTCTTGTGGGAATCGGCCACAAGGCGGCAGCATTTCTCCTTTACCAAATCTGGTTACTAGGGCAACAGAGCCTTACTGGAAGTGGTGTTCTAGGTTGTAAATTAGAATGGAATGTGCGAGGAAAAAGCCCTTTAAGTTTATGTCTCATTACTTCTTGTTGGTATTTTTAACTTAATTTTTATTTTTTACCACAGCAAACTTGATTACAATGTTTTCTTTGTCCTAGGTGTGCAAGATGTGGTTCTTTCACACATATGCATATATCTATTCTTCTTCGGATCCTTTTCCCATGTCGGTTATGACACAATGTTGAGTAGTCTCCTCTTGGTATTGCGTAGGTCTTTGGTGATTATATATTTCACATGTGTTTGTATCTCTCTGTTAACCTCAATATGGTAATGTATCCAATCTCACACCTTTCCATTTGGTGAACCATAAGTTTTTTTAATGAAGCTATGATAGTGTTTCTCTGTGGAAATATCTTTGTTTGTATCATTTTTTAGGTAACACCTATATGTGATATGATAGGATATGGGTCTTTCGCTTTCTCACTTACTCCAAGTGGCGTGATTACTTCTAGACTCATCTATGGTGCTGCAAATGGCATTGTTTCATTTTTTCACAAGCTCATATTCCATCTGTACATGTAGCAGTCCTTCTTTGTCCGCCCATCTGTCGGTGGACTTTCTGGTTACTTCCATATCTTGGCTATGGGAATACTATGCAATGCAGATTTGCGTACCTGTGTCCTTCCAATTCTGTCTTCTTAGTTTATAGGTCCAGGAATAGGTCTGCTGGATCCTATGGTAGCTCAATGTTTACATTTTAAAGGCACCTCTATTCTGTTCTCTTTAGTGGCTCTTTCCAGGTTACGTCCCACATAAAGTTGAGGGTATGCATTTCTTCCCAGCACCTTCAGCATTTATTCTTTGTAGTTTTTGCTGATGGTTATTCTGAGTGGTGTGAGCTGATACCTCCTTGTGGTTGAATTTGCATGTGTCTCATAATGCGTTGAAATTGAGCTTTTAGACATGTCCTTTTTATTTTTCCAGCTGTGATTAGAGCTTATTTCTTCAAAGTGTTTTCTTAAAGTATGTGTCACCATTTGAAATATTTTGGCCATTATCTCCCTCAAGATATTTTGAGGGCAGGTTTCATTTACAGCCCCGCAGTACTTGTTCATATGAAGTGACCATTAGCTCAGGCTTTAAACCTGCTTTAGCAGGTAACGGCCAGAGAGCGGCAGCCTTTCTACGTTCCCCATGCTGGTACCAGGGAAACAGACCTACCGGCCAGTGGTGTTCTTCGGTTATAAACCAGAGTGCAATGTGCCCGGATAAACCCACAAATGTTGATGTCTCCTTGCTTTTGTTTGTTTTTAAATTTAATTTATATTTATTATTAGAGTAATATTCCATTGTGTACGTGGACCACTTCTTCTTGGTGCATTCCTCGGTTGATGGACATTTTCATTGCTTAGAAGTGCTGACTATGGTAAATCTTGCTGGCGTACAGGTTTGCCAGCCTGTGACTTTTTGATTCTCATTTTCTCAGGTGATAGGCCAAGCAGGGGTTGTGATTGATTGACTGGTAGCTCAATGTTTCCCTGTTCAAAGCGCCTACATTGTGTTTTCATTAGTGGCTCTTTACATGCCGCCCCCTTACAACCGAGGGTACGCATTTCTCCACACTCCCTTCACTATTTATTTTTAGCAGCATTTTTCCTAATGACCATTCTGACTGCTCTGAGCTGATAGGTTTTGTAATATGGGTATGCATGTCATTAAAATTTTTAAAATTCATCATATTCCTACGCCTTTGTCTTTTCTCTTAAAAGAAAAAAAACGTGAGTACAATATAGCTCTTGAAATTGTCTTCTTCGAAGGTTGCCCTCTTTTGAATTTTTTGGTCGATTTTTGACCGCAGAAATTTTCTGGAGGGCGGGTGCCATTTACAGAACTGCGAGTTGGTGAAAATTTAGTGACCTTTTGCAGTGGGTTCAAAGCTGCTGTTGTGGGAAACGGCCACAAGGAGGTAGCATTTCTCCATTCCCCAATCTGGGTACTAGGGCAGCAGAGCCTTTCTGGAAGTCATTGTCCTAGGTTGTAAATTAGAATGGAATTTGCCAGGAGAAATCCCCATAAGTTTATGTCTCATTACTTCTTCTTGGTTTTTAAATTTTTTTTTTAATCTGGGTAAAGTTTAGAACATTGTCTGTCCTAGGTGTACACAATCTGGTTCATTTGTACATTATGTATGTCTATGAATGTACGGATCCTCTTCCCATGTAAAATATTACAGTGTTCCGTCGACCTCCCTTGCTATATGTTCGGTCTTTTTGATACATGGATATAATATGTATTTGTATATGTATAGTAACACTAATCTTCATTTCTCAATTTCCCCCCTCCTTTCCTTTTAGATGAGCATAGTTTGTTTTCTAAGCCTGTGAGTGTCTTTCTCTATGGAAATATGTTCATCTGTGTCAGTTATTAGATAATGCCATAAGTGATAATATAGGCTATAGGTCTTTGGCTTTCCGACCTACTTCATGTTTTTTGATTATCTCCAGGCTCATCTATGGTGCCTCAAAGAGCAGTGCTTCAAGGTTTTCCATGGCTAATATTCCATTGTGTACATGGACCACTTCTTCTTGGTGCATTCCTCTGTTGATGGACATGTCCGTTGCTTCCAAGTGTTGCCTATGGTAAATATTGCTGGAGTGCAGGATTGCCAGCCTGTGATTATTGATTTTCATTTTCTCAGGTGATAGACCCAGCAGTGGGTATGATTGATTGACTGCTATGGTAGCTCAACGTTTACCTTTTCAAGGCACCTCAATTGTCCTTTCATTAGTGACTCTTACCACGTCCCCCTTAGAATCGAGGGGACGCATTTCTCCACAATCACGTCAGCATATATTGTTTGCAGGATTTTTGTTGATGGCCATTCTGACTGGTGTGAGCTGATAGGTTTTTGTAATTTGGGTTTACATGCCTGTCAAAATTCCTACAATTCATCATTTGTCCACGCCTTTTTCTTTTCTGTTAAAAGAAAAAAGAAAAAAACTGTGAGTATAATATACCTCTTCAAATTTTCTTTTTAGAAGGTTGCACTCTAGAATTTTTTGGTCGATTTTCGACCTCAGTATTTTTTGGAGGGCAGGTGCCATTTACAGAACTGCCATTGGTGAATATTTAGTGACCTTTGGCAGTGGGTTTAAAGCTGCTGTTGTGGGAAACGGCCACAAGGATGCAGCATTTCTCCATTCCCAAATCTGGGTACTAGGGCAGCAGAGCCGTTCTGGAAGTCGTTTGCCTAGGTTGTAAATTTGGATGGAATGTGCCAGGAAAACCACCCATAAGTTTATGTCTCATTACTCCTAGTTCGTTGTTTTAATTTTTTCAATTGGGGTAATGGTTAGAATGTTGCTTGTCCAAGGTGTACACACTCTGGTCCATCTACATATTCTATATACCTATTTATGTAGAGATCCTCTTCCCCTGTAAATTATTACAGAGTGTTCCGTAAACCTTCCTTGCTATAGGGTCGGTCTTTTTGATATATGTATATAATATGTATTTGTATACATATGGTAACGCTAATCTTCATTTATCCATCCCCCCCACCTTTCCTTTTAGATAAGCATAGTTTTTTTTTTTTTTTTTAAATAAGTCTGTGATTGACTTTCTTTGTGGAAATATGTTCATTTGTGTCCGTTATTAGATAACGCCTATAAGTGATATCATAGGATATAGGACTTTTGCTTTCCGACTTACCTCATGTTCTGTGATTATCTCCAAGATCATCTATGGTGCCTCAAAGAGCAGTGTTTCACTGTTTTCCATGCCTAGTATTCATTGTCTACTTGGACCTCCACTTCTTCTTTATCCTTTCATCTGTTGATGGACATTTTGGTTGCTTCACTGTCTTGTCTATTGTGAATAAGGCTGCAGTGCAGCTTTTGCAACCCGGGTCTTCTTCATTCTGGTCTTCTCAGGTGAGAGGCCCATTGGTGCGCCTGCTGGATTGAATGGTACCTCAGTTTTTCCTTTTCAACGCAGCTCCTTTCTGTTCTCATTATTAGCGTTTAACCCTTTTACATCTCACCAGCAGCTAGAGGATACACAGTTCTCTAAAACCTCTTCAGCATTTATTGTTTGTAGACTTTTTGCCAATGGTCAGTCGACTGGTGTGAGTTGAAAACTTTTTGTAGATTAGATTGCATGAGTCTAATACTTCCTGAGGTGGAACTTTTATCCATTTTCCTTTCTTTAAAAAGAGAGTGAGTAAAACTTACCTCTTTATACTATCTTGAAAATCCTGCGTGTTTTGAATTTTTTTTTTATCCATTCCCTACCTCAGCACACTTTTTTAGGGCAGGTGTCCTTTACAGCCCTGAGTCCTTGTGAATGGTAAGTGACCATTAGCTGTGGGTTAAAAGCTGCTCTTGTGGGAATCGGCCACAAGGCGGCAGCATTTCTCCTTTACCAAATCTGGTTACTAGGGCAACAGAGCCTTACTGGAAGTGGTGTTCTAGGTTGTAAATTAGAATGGAATGTGCGAGGAAAAAGCCCTTTAAGTTTATGTCTCATTACTTCTTGTTGGTATTTTTAACTTAATTTTTATTTTTTACCACAGCAAACTTGATTACAATGTTTACTTTGTTCTAGGTGTGCAAGATGTGGTTCTTTCACACATATGCATATATCTATTCTTCTTCGGATCCTTTTCCCATGTCGGTTATGACACAATGTTGAGTAGTCTCCTCTTGGTATTGCGTAGGTCTTTGGTGATTATATATTTCACATGTGTTTGTATCTCTCTGTTAACCTCAATATGGTAATGTATCCAATCTCACACCTTTCCATTTGGTGAACCATAAGTTTTTTTAATGAAGCTATGATAGTGTTTCTCTGTGGAAATATCTTTGTTTGTATCATTTTTTAGGTAACACCTATATGTGATATGATAGGATATGGGTCTTTCGCTTTCTCACTTACTCCAAGTTGCGTGATTACTTCTAGACTCATCTATGGTGCTGCAAATGGCATTGTTTCATTTTTTCACAAGCTCATATTCCATCTGTACATGTAGCAGTCCTTCTTTGTCCGCCCATCTGTCGGTGGACTTTCTGGTTACTTCCATATCTTGGCTATGGGAATACTATGCAATGCAGATTTGCGTACCTGTGTCCTTCCAATTCTGTCTTCTTAGTTTATAGGTCCAGGAATAGGTCTGCTGGATCCTATGGTAGCTCAATGTTTACATTTTAAAGGCACCTCTATTCTGTTCTCTTTAGTGGCTCTTTCCAGGTTACGTCCCACATAAAGTTGAGGGTATGCATTTCTTCCCAGCACCTTCAGCATTTATTCTTTGTAGTTTTTGCTGATGGTTATTCTGAGTGGTGTGAGCTGATACCTCTTTGTGGTTGAATTTGCATGTGTCTCATAATGCGTTGAAATTGAGCTTTTAGACATGTCCTTTTTATTTTTCCAGCTGTGATTAGAGCTTATTTCTTCAAAGTGTTTTCTTAAAGTATGTGTCACCATATGAAATATTTTGGCCATTATCTCCCTCAAGATATTTTGAGGGCAGGTTTCATTTACAGCCCCGCAGTACTTGTTCATATGAAGTGACCATTAGCTCAGGCTTTAAACCTGCTTTTGCAGGTAACGGCCAGAGAGCGGCAGCCTTTCTACGTTCCCCATGCTGGTACCAGGGAAACAGACCTACCGGCCAGTGGTGTTCTTCGGTTATAAACTAGAGTGCAATGTGCCCGGATAAACCCACAAATGTTGATGTCTCCTTGCTTTTGTTTGTTTTTAAATTTAATTTATATTTATTATTAGAGTAATATTCCATTGTGTACGTGGACCACTTCTTCTTGGTGCATTCCTCGGTTGATGGACATTTTCATTGCTTCCAAGTACTGACTATGGTAAATCTTGCTGGCGTACAGGTTTGCCAGCCTGTGACTTTTTGATTCTCATTTTCTCAGGTGATAGGCCAAGCAGTGGTTGTGATTGATTGACTGGTAGCTCAATGTTTCCCTGTTCAAAGCGCCTACATTGTGTTTTCATTAGTGGCTCTTTACATGCCCCCCCCTTACAACCGAGGGTACGCATTTCTCCACACTCCCTTCACCATTTATTTTTTGCAGCATTTTTCCTAATGGCCATTCTGACTGCTCTGTGCTGATAGGTGTTGTAATATGGGTATGCATGTCATTAAAATTTTTAAAATTCATCATATTCCTACGCCTTTGTCTTTTCTCTTAAAAGAAAAAACCGTGAGTACAATATACCTCTTGAAATTGTCTTCTTCGAAGGTTGCCCTCTTTTGAATTTTTTGGTCGATTTTTGACCGCAGAAATTTTCTGGAGGGCGGGTGCCATTTACAGAACTGCAAGTTGGTGAAAATTTAGTGACCTTTTGCAGTGGGTTCAAAGCTGCTGTTGTGGGAAACGGCCTCAAGGAGGTAGCATTTCTCCATTCCCCAATCTGGGTACTAGGGCAGCAGAGCCTTTCTGGAAGTCATTGTCCTAGGTTGTAAATTAGAATGGAATTTGCCAGGAGAAATCCCCATAAGTTTATATCTCATTACTTCTTCTTGGTTTTTAAATTTTTTTTTTTAATCTGGGTAAATTTAGAACATTGTCTGTCCTAGGTGTACACATTCTGGTTCATTTGTACATTATGCATGTCTATGAATGTACAGATCCTCTTCCCATGTAAAATATTACAGTGTTCCGTCGACCTCCCTTGCTATATGTTCGGTCTTTTTGATACATGGATATAATATGTATTTGTATATGTATAGTAACACTAATCTTCATTTCTCAATTTCCCCCCTCCTTTCCTTTTAGATGAGCATAGTTTGTTTTCTAAGCCTGTGAGTGTCTTTCTCTTTGGAAATATGTTCATCTGTGTCAGTTATTAGATAATGCCATAAGTGATAATATAGGCTATAGGTCTTTGGCTTTCCGACCTACTTCATGTTTTTTGATTATCTCCAGGCTCATCTATGGTGCCTCAAAGAGCAGTGCTTCAAGGTTTTCCATGGCTAATATTCCATTGTGTACATGGACCACTTCTTCTTGGTGCATTCCTCTGTTGATGGACATGTCCGTTGCTTCCAAGTGTTGCCTATGGTAAATATTGCTGGAGTGCAGGATTGCCAGCCTGTGATTATTGATTTTCATTTTCTCAGGTGATAGACCCAGCAGTGGGTATGATTGATTGACTGCTATGGTAGCTCAACGTTTACCTTTTCAAGGCACCTCAATTGTCCTTTCATTAGTGACTCTTACCACGTCCCCCTTAGAATCGAGGGGACGCATTTCTCCACAATCACGTCAGCATATATTGTTTGCAGGATTTTTGTTGATGGCCATTCTGACTGGTGTGAGCTGATAGGTTTTTGTAATTTGGGTTTACATGCCTGTCAAAATTCCTACAATTCATCATTTGTCCACGCCTTTTTCTTTTCTGTTAAAAGAAAAAAGAAAAAAAGTGTGAGTATAATATACCTCTTCAAATTTTCTTTTTGGAAGGTTGCACTCTAGAATTTTTTGGTCGATTTTCGACCTCAGTATTTTTTGGAGGGCAGGTGCCATTTACAGAACTGCCATTGGTGAATATTTAGTGACCTTTGGCAGTGGGTTTAAAGCTGCTGTTGTGGGAAACGGCCACAAGGATGCAGCATTTCTCCATTCCCAAATCTGGGTACTAGGGCAGCAGAGCCGTTCTGGAAGTCGTTTGCCTAGGTTGTAAATTTGGATGGAATGTGCCAGGAAAACCCCCCATAAGTTTATGTCTCATTACTCCTAGTTCGTTGTTTTAATTTTTTCAATTGGGGTAATGGTTAGAATGTTGCTTGTCCAAGGTGTACACACTCTGGTCCATCTACATATTCTATATACCTATTTATGTAGAGATCCTCTTCCCCTGTAAATTATTACAGAGTGTTCCGTAAACCTTCCTTGCTATAGGGTCGGTCTTTTTGATATATGTATATAATATGTATTTGTATACATATGGTAACGCTAATCTTCATTTATCCATCCCCCCCACCTTTCCTTTTAGATAAGCATAGTTTTTTTTTTTTTTTTAAATAAGTCTGTGATTGACTTTCTTTGTGGAAATATGTTCATTTGTGTCCGTTATTAGATAACGCCTATAAGTGATATCATAGGATATAGGACTTTTGCTTTCCGACTTACCTCATGTTCTGTGATTATCTCCAAGATCATCTATGGTGCCTCAAAGAGCAGTGTTTCACTGTTTTCCATGCCTAGTATTCATTGTGTACTTGGACCTCCACTTCTTCTTTATCCTTTCATCTGTTGATGGACATTTTGGTTGCTTCACTGTCTTGTCTATTGTGAATAAGGCTGCAGTGCAGCTTTTGCAACCCGGGTCTTCTTCATTCTGGTCTTCTCAGGTGAGAGGCCCATTGGTGCGCCTGCTGGATTGAATGGTACCTCAGTTTTTCCTTTTCAACGCAGCTCCTTTCTGTTCTCATTATTAGCGTTTAACCCTTTTACATCTCACCAGCAGCTAGAGGATACACAGTTCTCTAAAACCTCTTCAGCATTTATTGTTTGTAGACTTTTTGCCAATGGTCAGTCGACTGGTGTGAGTTGAAAACTTTTTGTAGATTAGATTGCATGAGTCTAATACTTCCTGAGGTGGAACTTTTATCCATTTTCCTTTCTTTAAAAAGAGAGTGAGTAAAACTTACCTCTTTATACTATCTTGAAAATCCTGCGTGTTTTGAATTTTTTTTTATCCATTCCCTACCTCAGCACACTTTTTTAGGGCAGGTGTCCTTTACAGCCCTGAGTCCTTGTGAATGGTAAGTGACCATTAGCTGTGGGTTAAAAGCTGCTCTTGCGGGAATCGGCCACAAGGCGGCAGCATTTCTCCTTTACCAAATCTGGTTACTAGGGCAACAGAGCCTTACTGGAAGTGGTGTTCTAGGTTGTAAATTAGAATGGAATGTGCGAGGAAAAAGCCCTTTATGTTTATGTCTCATTACTTCTTGTTGGTATTTTTAACTTAATTTTTATTTTTTATCACAGCAAACTTGATTACAATGTTTTCTTTGTTCTAGGTGTGCAAGATGTGGTTCTTTCACACATATGCATATATCTATTCTTCTTCGGATCCTTTTCCCATGTCGGTTATGACACAATGTTGAGTAGTCTCCTCTTGGTATTGCGTAGGTCTTTGGTGATTATATATTTCACATGTGTTTGTAACTCTCTGTTAACCTCAATATGGTATGGAATCCAATCCTCACACCTTTCCATTTGGTGAACCATAAGTTTTTTTAATGAAGCTATGATAGTGTTTCTCTGTGGAAATATCTTTGTTTGTATCATTTTTTAGGTAACACCTATATGTGATATGATAGGATATGGGTCTTTCGCTTTCTCACTTACTCCAAGTGGTGTGATTACTTCTAGACTCATCTATGGTGCTGCAAATGGCATTGTTTCATTTTTTCACAAGCTCATATTCCATCTGTACATGTAGCAGTTCTTCTTTGTCCGCCCATCTGTCGGTGGACTTTTTGGTTACTTCCATATCTTGGCTATGGGAATACTATGCAATGCAGATTTGCGTACCTGTGTCCTTCCAATTCTGTCTTCTTAGTTTATAGGTGCAGGAATAGGTCTGCTGGATCCTATGGTAGCTCAATGTTTACATTTTAAAGGCACCTCTATTCTGTTCTCTTTAGTGGCTCTTTCCAGGTTACGTCCCACATAAAGTTGAGGGTATGCATTTCTTCCCAGCACCTTCAGCATTTATTCTTTGTAGTTTTTGCTGATGGTTATTCTGAGTGGTGTGAGCTGATACCTCTTTATGGTTGAATTTGCATGTGTCTCATAATGCGTTGAAATTGAGCTTTTACACATGTCCTTTTTATTTTTCCAGCTGTGATTAGAGCTTATTTCTTCAAAGTGTTTTCTTAAAGTATGTGTCACCATTTGAAATATTTTGGCCATTATCTCCCTCAAGATATTTTGAGGGCAGGTTTCATTTACAGCCCTGCAGTACTTGTTCATATGAAGTGACCATTAGCTCAGGCTTTAAACCTGCTTTTGCAGGTAACGGCCAGAGAGCGGCAGCCTTTCTACGTTCCCCATGCTGGTACCAGGGAAACAGACCTACCGGCCAGTGGTGTTCTTCGGTTATAAACTAGAGTGCAATGTGCCCGGATAAACCCACAAATGTTGATGTCTCCTTGCTTTTGTTTGTTTTTAAATTTAATTTATATTTATTATTAGAGTAATATTCCATTGTGTACGTGGACCACTTCTTCTTGGTGCATTCCTCGGTTGATGGACATTTTCATTGCTTCCAAGTACTGACTATGGTAAATCTTGCTGGCGTACAGGTTTGCCAGCCTGTGACTTTTTGATTCACATTTTCTCAGGTGATAGGCCAAGCAGTGGTTGTGTTTGATTGACTGGTAGCTCAATGTTTCCCTGTTCAAAGCGCCTACATTGTGTTTTCATTAGTGGCTCTTTACATGCCCCCCCCCTTACAACCGAGGGTACGCATTTCTCCACACTCCCTTCACTATTTATTTTTTGCAGCATTTTTCCTAATGGCCATTCTGACTGCTCTGAGCTGATAGGTTTTGTAATATGGGTATGCATGTCATTAAAATTTTTAAAATTCATCATATTCCTACGCCTTTGTCTTTTCTCTTAAAAGAAAAAAAACGTGAGTACAATATAGCTCTTGAAATTGTCTTCTTCGAAGGTTGCCCTCTTTTGAATTTTTTGGTCGATTTTTGACCGCAGAAATTTTCTGGAGGGCGTGTTCCATTTACAGAACTGCGAGTTGGTGAAAATTTAGTGACCTTTTGCAGTGGGTTCAAAGCTGCTGTTGTGGGAAACGGCCACAAGGAGGTAGCATTTCTCCATTCCCCAATCTGGGTACTAGGGCAGCAGAGCCTTTCTGGAAGTCATTGTCCTAGGTTGTAAATTAGAATGGAATTTGCCAGGAGAAATGCCCATAAGTTTATGTCTCATTACTTCTTCTTGGTTTTTAAATTTTTTTTTTTAATCTGGGTAAAGTTTAGAACATTGTCTGTCCTAGGTGTACACAATCTGGTTCTTTTGTACATTATGTATGTCTATGAATGTACGGATCCTCTTCCCATGTAAAATATTACAGTGTTCCGTCGACCTCCCTTGCTATATGTTCGGTCTTTTTGATACATGGATATAATATGTATTTGTATATGTATAGTAACACTAATCTTCATTTCTCAATTTCCCCCCTCCTTTCCTTTTAGATGAGCATAGTTTGTTTTCTAAGCCTGTGAGTGTCTTTCTCTATGGAAATATGTTCATCTGTGTCAGTTATTAGATAATGCCATAAGTGATAATATAGGCTATAGGTCTTTGGCTTTCCGACCTACTTCATGTTTTGTGATTATCTCCAGGCTCATCTATGGTGCCTCAAAGAGCAGTGCTTCAAGGTTTTCCATGGCTAATATTCCATTGTGTACATGGACCACTTCTTCTTGGTGCATTCCTCTGTTGATGGACATGTCCGTTGCTTCCAAGTGTTGCCTATGGTAAATATTGCTGGAGTGCAGGATTGCCAGCCTGTGATTATTGATTTTCATTTTCTCAGGTGATAGACCCAGCAGTGGGTATGATTGATTGACTGCTATGGTAGCTCAACGTTTACCTTTTCAAGGCACCTCAATTGTCCTTTCATTAGTGACTCTTACCACGTCCCCCTTAGAATCGAGGGGATGCATTTCTCCACAATCACGTCAGCATATATTGTTTGCAGGATTTTTGTTGATGGCCATTCTGACTGGTGTGAGCTGATAGGTTTTTATAATTTGGGTTTACATGCCTGTCAAAATTCCTACAATTCTTCATTTTTCCACGCCTTTTTCTTTTCTGTTAAAAGAAAAAAGAAAAAAAGTGTGAGTATAATATACCTCTTCAAATTTTCTTTTTGGAAGGTTGCACTCTAGAATTTTTTGGTCGATTTTCGACCTCAGTATTTTTTGGAGGGCAGGTGCCATTTACAGAACTGCCATTGGTGAATATTTAGTGACCTTTGGCAGTGGGTTTAAAGCTGCTGTTGTGGGAAACGGCCACAAGGATGCAGCATTTCTCCATTCCCAAATCTGGGTACTAGGGCAGCAGAGCCGTTCTGGAAGTCGTTTGCCTAGGTTGTAAATTTGGAT